>NW_025767468.1:0-600000 GCF_003918875.1 Haliotis rubra
AAAGAATCTTTTCCCCTGGAGCTGGCTATCTTCCTGTCTCTTGCTCTCTGTAGACCCGTGAATTTAGATCTCCCTGAGTATCTTTGTGAAGTCTGTCAGGATGGCGCTGGCTAGTGTGTCCATCGAGATTTAATCATCAGGACTTCTCTGGAATCCATAGTGACTTCCTTGGAGACTCTGTCTATTCCTCCGTCAAAGATGGATGGGGAAGACAACGGGCTGTATATAGTGGAGCTGTAAAGTTCTCACCCCAGCTGCAGGAAGCGAGGAGGCCTTGACGACGAGCTAAGGTCAGTGCTGCTGAGACAGATGTGAGATGATCCGTTAGGAACTGTTGGTCCTTCTTTTGCATAAGTAGGGCCGAGTAAATCATTCTATCATCTTCAGAGGTCGTGTTACGAAATCTGGTGATAAGTGTCTCATTGATCGTTCTAGATCTATTTAGACCAAAGAACATACGTCTCGTCATGGTTTCTATCTGAACCAATTTGCGATCGTCAATCTTGTAGTTCTTGTTCTTGACATCGCTGATCAGCTTGTAGTTTTCATCGATGTCTTGAGCCTTGAAGAAGGGGTCCATGTTATGCGTGGAGAACTTCTTGGCGTGAAAGTTTGGCAGATGTGGTGTCTGAACTTTCGTGGCTTTATGGAATGCTGTGTCTAGATTCTGTGGTACCGCAGCAATCGGGTCGATCGGGGGTAGTGTGACAGCATCTGCATCGTCTTCTTTCATCAGGTATGTCTGCTGCGGACTGCCACTCTTGGAAGGTGATGAGAGATCTAGGTTGTTTACCATCCAATATCTGATCTCTGCATCTGAGAAAATAATTCCTCCATCATCTTCTATTCCAGCATCATTGATGAGAGGTTGGTGCTCTTCTGATGTTGGACTGTGTGGTTCTATCTCTTTATCGGGTGGCGCTTGTGGAGACCTGGTTGTAGACTTGTGTGCAGACCTGTGTGGTGATCGACGTGGTGATATGCCGGAGATCGGCGTTTGTGAATGGCGAGGAGATCGCCTTGGTGATCTACGCCTGTGGGTTGACCTTCTCGGAGACCTGTGAGGGGAACGTTGATAGCTTCGCGAAGCTCTTGTGTAGTCCCTTGATGACTTTCTAGATGATGACGATCTGGGTTCAGGGCGCCCTTAGCGAATGCCTTCGCGAAGCTTCCCTCTGCGTCCCGGTCCTGGGGAGCGGTGATATGACCTTGAGAAGGCTTCCGTGAGGTCTGGTGGTCTGAGTCCATTATCTGAGGATGACGCCGAGAAGAAGGTGATGATCTCTCCCGCCTGCGAAGGCTGTACATCTCTGGGTCCTTCGTCGAGGTGGTCTGTGACTTCCTTCGCCGAAGGTGGCTTCGTCGTGGCTGCTACGCTGACGGGGGTGCCTCTGGGGTGCTGTCTCACGTTGGAGCCTTCGCGAAAGGCCTCGACCCTAGGTTGGATGCTTCTCCAGTCTGTAGTGGCCCTCCATCATGATCATGATTTGGCCGCATCAGATCTTCTGGGATGGTCTGCACGAAGTAGACAGTGCCCTCTCTGGCGATGTTAGCGGTGGGGCCCTCAGGGATCTCGTCGCCTGACATCAGTGTAGAGGCATCAGGCTACATGGTGATCTCTGCTGAAGTCACTGTAGCTGTCACCGGTCGCTTCTTGTGGCGTATGTCGGGGATGATGATCGGCTGGTCATCGTAGAGGCCCAATTCTGCGGCTGGAACGATCTCGGCTGAGAAAGTTCTTGACGACTTCGTAGATTTCCCTTTGGAGGATGACGCTGCCCTGGGGGTACGAAGTCTGCGTTGAGAAGACGTTGAGGCCCTCTTGGACTTTATCTGCGATGACGGGATGTCTGGGGAGGCCGGTCGCTTCTTAGAGGTGACGGACTGCATCCCACGTCCCTCTTCCGATGGGGTCTCTAGCAGAACACCAGACGGGAGGGGGTCGATCGACAGCAGCTGACTGGATGGGAATTCGATGTATCGGCCATGTCTAAACCTTGTTTATGCGTGATCTATCTGCAGCACGCCTCAAGACGCATAAAGATGGTATTTATTAAAGGCAGAATTAGTTAAATTAATGCAGTAACTGCAAGCGTGAATCAAACGCGCAAGGCATTAGAACAACTAGGGCATACTACATGGATCGGCAGCGGAAAAACGTAATCTACAAATAGTACAGATTTTCATCAACGTAATACTAGCTGAACAATCAACGAACTCACGTGAATAAACAGTAGAAATCACGATTAATTATCAATACAAATTAATGAAGGATACTAGCTATACCTTTATAGTAAACTATAAGAGGTAACTAACTAAGAAAACCAAAGGATATAGTGTGTAAGGAGACACAGGCGCTTCTCACATCCTGCTCACTGGGCTTAAGAAGGAGAGAGTGAAGCATGAGGCCAGAGGGTGGCAACACCTGTTCCCGCCTAAAAGGGCAAAGGGAGGCAACCTCGTGGTGAGTACCAATTAGTGATTTTACATTGAAGGGAGCTTCAATTTAATATATTTGTGCTCAGACACCATGTAAATTTGGTCTGGAAAACATGGGGAACAGCTAAATATGTTAACATTTGTTTTAAAGAATGAAAAAACATTAAAAAGTGCATTAAGGATCACACTAACATGGATTTATCCTACTCATAACCGGCTCCTGTAATGACATATGGTTTGGTTGATGCGGCACAATATCATACTTTTGAATTTTGTAGAGAGGACGGAAAGACACAGTAGAGTTATCTCCCCTATTTGAACACACAACACTTAAGAGCTTAAGGTAAAACACACGGCTGTGATGTTTGTTGTTTAATGCCGCACTCAGCAATAATTAAGTTCTATGCGGCAGTCTGTAAATAATAGAGTTTGGACCAGAAAATCCAGTCGTGAACAGCATGAGCATCGATCTACTCAGTTGGGATACGATGACATGTGTCAACCAAGTCAGCGCGCCTGACCACCCGATCCCATTTGTCGCCCTTTACGACAAGCACGGGTTGCTGAAGACCAATTCTGACCTGGATTTTAAAAGGTCACAACTGTGAAGACTTCATTGGTTATAATAAAGAAAACAAAACAATATCATGTTCTCATCACACTAAAATGAAAACAGTTAAATCTACATTCTACAAACCTATAACTTTCTCTTCAATTTTTGGCACATCCTGTAGAACATTCCCTTCTTCACAACTCTCACAATATTCCATGGGCGGTTCAGGCTGAATATATTCCCCTGTTCCACTAGCACTGACTTTGGCATCTTGCTTATTGTCAGTAAAACATTCACTGACACTCTCCACCATAGCACCTTCTAATTTCTCAGATCTCCCCTGAGTAACACTGTCTACATCAGCTGCAGCTACATCAGCATCAGTGTCTCCTTCATCAGACTGTTCACCATCGCCCAGCTCTGTTGGTGTAACATTAGCCGATCGTAGCAACTTCTCATACACAGAGCTAGGTGAAGCCGACCTTCCTAACAGTATAGGGTTGTCAATATCATCATCATCATTTTCAATATCAATATCCACATCTTCTTCTTCGTCAACTGAATTTGAGCTTAAGTTGCCAATTTCATCCGAAGAAGCGTCGGTTTCCTTCTGCAGAGCCTCATCTTTACCTTCAGGTTGTTGTACAACAGAAGCAAGAATGTCGGACTGAACAACTTCTGATCCATCAGCTGAGACTGTTGTGAGAGTCTGGAGATCACTTGCACTAAAATCACTCTCAACAACAGCAGCCAAAGTGTCCAGCCCGGGAAGCGATATGGATCAGCGTCCCAACCGAGCTGTCAAAACCTAATTCCTTACTCCCAGACAAGAACCCTACCCCAGACAGATTAACACTGGGAGACAGTTCACTTGTGTCCACATTCCCTGTGTAGGAGCCACACTGTAGATCCTGCAGACCAGAAATACCAACAATTGTATTTGCAGATGGCAAAACACCATCAAGACCATTGCTTATGCCTTGGGCTGGGTCTATTTGAGAGTCTGCTTTGGTGGAATTTTGGCTTTTCTTCTTGTTTTTGGACTGCTTAGACAGAGAAGTCTTTCTGTTCTGATTAGCTGAACTAGAGAAGGATGTGACGGTGGGCTGGGCAGTTGTGACGGAAGCAAGGACATTTGCCAGAGGGTCAGCAGACTGGCTGAGGTGGGAGGTCAGTTGTGTTGAGCCAAGGGGAAGATCTCGAGACGTAGATGACACAACGGCAGAGGCAGCATCAGCCTTCTTGGCCTAAAACAGTCAGAAGAGTGAGACATGCAGAATCAGCAGAATAACAGGCAGAGTCAGCAGAATAATGTGCAGGGTCAGCAGAATAACACATTGCAATTATGTGAGCGTGAATGTTGTTATATGACACAGTCACCAGTACTTCAGCTCCAACTTGTCATCCTGTACATAAGTCAGCCAAGAAGACACAAACATGAGTGAGTGAGTGAGTCAATATGGATTTACGCCACTTTTATCAATATTCCAGCAATATCACGGCAGGGGACACCAAAAATGGGCTTCACATATTGTGCCCATGTGGGGAATCAAACCCGGGTCTTCGGCGAGACGAGCAAACGCTCTAACCACTAGGCTACCCCACCGTCCCCACAAACATGAGCTTAACAGCCGATTCTCATCACAGTTCCCCCGTACAACCTACATATGACTTGCTGAAGAACTGTCTGTGTTAAAATCTCCACAACTGTCAATAATGCAGCACCACACAGGTTCCAGGAATCAAGTAAGAAATTGTTGTGGATATAGTGCAGGGTCTGTTCCACAAAGTGACGTCAACGCTGTAGTGATCATAACTCCCAAACTTTATAAACACAGACTTTCAGTAGGTGTAGCTTTACAATTGCTTGGTGGGATATTGTCCCTAGTGCATTGTAGAAAACAACATTAAGGCTAAGACTGTTGTACGTCTATGTTAAGGTGTAAGAGTTATGGGTAACTAAGAGCTAAGATCACTATTTTTCAATGGCATCCAGGACATTGTTATATTTGCTATATAAGTATTACAAGGGACTAAGGTTTTATTAATGTATACCAGAGTATTAATGTAAACAAACATGTATGCATTATTATTGAAACAGAGAAATCCCTATTAATTTTTAAATAAAACTTGTATTAAAAGGCTAAACAATGATAGCCTAATCAGCAGTCTTTGTATCATCAGATTAATGATGATGACAACAACAGAATGATTATATATCAAATATGATTCATACACCATGCAAACCCAATGCAATACACTAAACAAAACAGTCAATACTAAGTAGAGGCTGATTATTCTGTTCATCAAGAACTTGTAAACTCAGCCCAAATTGCTGTTCTTTCTTGTCCAAATATGCTTTTGTCTTCTAAGGATATAATGGTATTTTGGGTTTCAGTAGATGACAGTACAGCAACATACTAGATTCTTGAAGTATTGCTGGGCATAGTTCTTCACTTGCAGGCTTGTCCGAGTGGGAATGATTTCAGAGATGCGAGTCCAACTTCTACCATACAAATCCTGGAAAACAAAACAAAATTGGGTTAGTTCCATGTTTTACCCACACAGACTCTTGGGTTGAAAATCTGTCACTGGCAATGTAACCTTTTATAAGGCTCCAATCATTTATCAGTGAGTGAGTTTAACTGCTCAGATCGTCTTCCCAAAGCAAGTGTGAGGTAAGGTGATATGGAGGAGTTTAACGTCGTACTTAACAAATATTTCGCTTGTATGACGATGTGCATGTGTGTGTATGTGCGATTGCTTGTACTAGCCCAGACTCAAGCTGGCTTTTATAGTGCTAGATACCATGCCGCAGTTAAGTATGAATACGCCACTCAGACATGTTATACTGATTCCGAGGGACCAACAAGTACCATATTTTAACGTCTTTTGGGATGACGCGGCCGGAGATTGAACCCACAACCTTCCACTCTCCGGGCAGATGCTCTAACCACTACACCACAGAGGGGTCCCCAAAGCAAGGGAGTTAACCCACTATAATTACTGTTGGATGAAACCCATATCAAAGATATTTCCACACAGTGCAGCCAAGGCATACAAATGTATGATCACGGTTCAAGGTTTTCATCACATGGGAGCTTGTCATGGAAGTAACATGTAGTACACCTCCTAATACACTTTTATATCAGTGCTATTCCATTTAGCCATCTGCAGGAACCCTAAGGGTCATTGGGTCTTCAGCCTTAAGAACAATGCCCTTTGTTCTCAGAACTGTGCCTTCACATCTAGTGTACTGCCACGAGGCCTGTATCTCTTACATAGGCTTTTACATAATCATGATAATTATCATAGGTGTTGAAAACCGGAACATATCTAGCATCTTCATTTTAACGGCATGAAGAATAAGAACACTCTATATTAAGGAATCAAAGAATAAAGTGGGTCTCAATGACACTGTCCAAATCCCTGGGGATAGGTCCACATAAGTCATAAAACAAAAATCATAAGGCATAAGACATAAAATCAAAAGGACATAACCCAAAGACTCATGTCTTAAAACATAAAGCATAAGGCATAAGACATAAATCAAAGGTATAACCCAAAAATCATGTCTTAAGACACATAAATCATAAAATCATAAGGCATAAGACATAAATCATAAGACATAAAATCATAAGACATAAATCATAAGACATAAGACATATTATTACCAGCCCACTGAGAAAAGTTGTTTCTCTTCCTCATTCCAGGGAAAAGTTGTTTCTCTTCGTTTGGCGGAGTTCGACTTGGGTTTTGTCGGGCTGGAAGGCGGAGACTTGTCAGATGAAACCATCTTTGACTTAGATCGGCCATTGAGGTATTGTCTTGGGAAGTGGTCAAGGAAAACTTGACAAAGAATTAATGCCTCAGAGTGGGGCTCTGTTAAACTGATAATAAGATTAAAAAAGAAAATAAACATATATATATGGAAAGTGCAGCTGTGTATTTGTTTACAACTTTTATGTCCACTATGACCAATTTCTCGGTTTTGATCCTTCACAATAAGCATGCGTTGTTCAGTACCACTTCTAGCCCACATCTTTAACCAATGTATAGATCGGTACTCATATATAGGCACATAAGGATACTGTTCTTCCATCAGCATTCTTTCTATGGTGGCCTTTGACTTTTCATCCATGTAGCTGTCCATTGTCCATCCCTTGAACATGAATGAGTGAGTGAATGAGCATGGTTATATGACAGTCTAATGCTTGAAGGGCAGTTTGAAGTTGGGAAGTAACACAACAACGTATGGTATGGATTTACATTCACCTGATGAAGGGGCAAGAAGTAGCGCAGAAACGTTGTGTTGTAAATATTAAAGAAGTTGTAAATCCATACCATACATTGTTGTATGACAGTCTAAGAAAACTTAGGTTCAGTATTATTCGTTTCACTGCTTATACTGAGTTTAACAAACCCTAGTGGAAGGTCGCATCAGCTAACCTTTGAGCGACCTATGACCGTCCAATAAAACACGAGACGGCCGAAAGGATTTAACCATTCAGACAACAGCTACTATTTACAGTTCTGCGGGACTTAAGGTTCCCTTTCAAAATCAACAATGACTAGTTTAATATTTTAATTCTTTCAGAATTCAATTTGAGTTTCTGTGTGAAGTGTTTTTGGATTTTCTCTTCCCCGGTCGCTGACACTGATCTCTCAACAAACGAAAATCGGCATAAACACAGATCTATATTTGACCTGCAGTATATACACTTAGAGGTTTCTGATGACATGTCACATAGTTACTATTGGCTTATATTTCTGCAAGATGACATCCTGGAATATTGACATAAACGCTATTTTCAGCGACTGTTTACTCACTGTTGTGAATAATGGCTTCCTCCAAGTGTATCACTCGGCAATGATCATACAGAAAACAGAATTCGGAATCGTTTCAGTACAAACATTTTCCAGGTAAAACTTCAAATGGTATGTGCGAATGTTAACTTTTTCGATTTCGAGTAAGCTGTGTTCTGATTTGTCAATTCAAAAGGTTAGTTGACACGACCTTCTACTAAGGTTTGTTAGACTCAGTATAGCAGTGTAACGAATAATAGTAATTAATACTGGGCCTAAGTTTACTTAGACTGGGTTACAGGACAGAAATGGGCTTCACACATAGTACCCATATTGGACATCAAAGCTAGGTCTTCGGCGTGACAACTGAACGCTTTAACCACTAGGCTACCTAACCGACCCGAACATAAGCAGACAAGATAAGAGATAATCACATTGTATTTTCAGCAAGGAAAACATATGATACAAACCAACCTGAAGCTTGCTCATTGTCAATGTGTTATATATTATATTTAATTTCATATTTCGTCTCTGGTGTATTGGGTAAATATTTTATAATTAGTTTTGTTGTTATTTGTACGGTTTAACCTAAAGCCTTCCCAAAAATCCATTCACAAGGGATGCTTCCCTTCAAAATCAACACACAAAAATTGTAGAAAACTAGGGAATGATTTGTGTCAGGTTATCTCCCCTGTTTCAAGAAATTTACAAAATATACTGATCATTCATTGTGTCTTGAGTGTAAAGATTTCTGCTGCAATGTCAAAGAAATTGAAGATGCCTTTTGACAAAGATATCATGGCAGTCGATGACATCACAGTGGTCTGCAAAACACTGTGAATACTGTGATACATGTTCTAATTGATATATCCAATGGAAATCAGTTTTGGATAATAAAAATACAATACAGAACAAACTTTATGGATAACAACTTCTTATATTCGTGAGTGCGACGTTTCCATACAGATTCTTGTACCGTTGTCAAGCTTGACAATCTGTATCGAAATGGTACAAGAATCTGTATCGAAACTTCACACTCACGAATAAAAGAAGTTGTTATCCATAAAATTTGTTCTATATTGTACTTCCCAACTTCTAAAATGCCACTCAAAGAAGATAATAAAAATAAACAGATCAATATGAGTTCTGTTGGATAAACACTTTATTTAAGAAGTTATATGGTTAGCATAATGAATAGTAGAAGTAAACATCATATGTCACCTATGTGTTGCTTATGGCTATGCAGTTACTTAATGGAGAGAATGTAGTGATACTGTTTTAAAAGACAAATTATGATGAGTCATACTAATAGCTTTTAGGTGAGGTGAAATGGGGTTTAATGTCTTACTTAAGAATATTCCCCTCATAAGACGATGTGCATGCATGTGTATGTGTGGCTGCTTGTACTAGCCCAGACTTAAGCTGGTTTTATAGTGCTTGCTCACTGAGATACCATGCCGCAGTGAAGCATGTATACCCCACTCAGACACATTATACTGATGCTGAGCCGACCAGTCCTTGTTAAACCCTTTAAACTGAGCGCCAGGCAGAGATATTTCAATGGTTTGGGTTTGATATTTTTGTTTCTTTTCTGGGACATTTTAGTGGCAGTTATTCAGATGATTTTTGTAGGCAACATTTGCATGTGTGAAAACAGAATGATTGCATGAAAAGGACCAACAAGTACCATATTTTACCGTCTTTTATTATGATGTGGCCGGAGATCGAACCAGCAGCCTCTCCCGAATAGTTTTTATAGAACTACACCATTTACACAAAATACCTAATAACAGGTGTTAGGAAAGTGCTACTTTGAAAAGCAGAAATATACATGACAACATTTACGCATTGTGCATGTTGAATAGAGTGAGTGAGTGAGTTGAGTTTTAATAATCAGCAATATTCCAGCTATATGGTGGCGGTCTGTAAATAATCGGATCTGGACCAGACAATCCAGGGATCAACAGCATGAACATCGATCTATGCTATTGGGATACAATGACATGTGTCAACCCAGTCAGCGTGCCTGACTCTTGGTTGGCTCTTACGACAAGCATGGGTTACTGAAGATCAATTCTAACCTGGATCTTCACGGGTGCATGTTGAATAAAAAAGGAAATATGGAGAACTTACAGTCTCAAGTTAATGGAACGAAATATTCCCTGACATTATCCGACTAATTGCAAGACAACAGTTTACCTGCTCCAGCATCCATGGAGGGTTGGTAAACTCGGGAAGCAGGTTTGCACTCTTTGAGGGCAGTTCATTGGCATCATAGAATCCATCTTCAACTCTGAAAAAATGTTCAGTCAATTCAAAATCATTTTATCGATTTACAACACTCTTTTCAGTCATGGTAACTGACCAACCAATCTTTCAATAGTAATCAAAATGAGTAATCAGCACTGACCAGACCTACACAATCCTGCTATTCCAAGAAAACTTTATGGCAGTGGGTGAGTGAGTGAGTTTAGTTTTATGACGCTTTTAGTTTTAGCAATATTCCAGCAATATCACTGCGGGGGACACCAGAAATGGACTTCACACATTGTACCAGAGAGGCCAACCCTGAATCAAATGAAAGTGGAGTCATGCCTTGCTAAAAGCAATTCCCCAGCCCTGAAGGTGTGAGTTGGGGGTGAGCGTGAGAGCGTTTGTCGGTAGGGGTCTGGGGGACTTCCCCTATGGAAATGTTTAGATTTAGCCTGGAAATATGCAATCTCTGGGCATACTTAACCAGATAATTCTTAACTCAAATGAACAAATTACAAAACTTCTTTCAAACATTCTAAATTTATAAACATATTTGTATTTGTTGTACCCATGTAGGGAATCGAACCCAGGTCTTCTGCGTGACAGGTGAACGCTTTAACCACTGGGCTACCCCACCAACCCATATGGCAGTGCACACACAGTAACAATGTACCATTTGTTGGATAACAATATTAGTTAGTGAAGATGTGAATAGTGTGTGATAACATTTCAATCTTGTTATTAGTGAATTTTTTTCAAGTAATAGACATTTAAAAACCAACCATCTACTTGTCTGTTATCATGATCAGTTCTGCACCTTGACTATGACACAATCAGCAAGAATGGCAGACATAATTACTCGAAAAACCTGTTCAGGTTCTATATGGACTCCTTACTGGTACAAAACTGTTCAAATCAAATATTCTTTATCCATGCATAATGTCATTATGTCGGCGGTCTGTAAATAATCAAGTCAGGACCAGACAATTCAGTGATCAACAGCATGAGCATCAATCTACACAACTGGAATATGATGGTCAACATATGTCGACCATGTTAGTTACAACAAGCATGGGTTGCTCAAGATCCGTTCTAACCTGGATCCACGCAGATCCAGCAATGGGAATTGCTGTGTTGCCCATGGTTGATAGGACAGTTTTACTTTGCACAGCAGATGTTTTAAATATTTTGATTCTCGAGAACAGGTTATTCAGACATGAAAAGGTTTCAGCCTGACACTCCACCAGTTCTTAATTTTTCAGACCATGACGTCCCTATCAAATAGTAAAGTGATTTCAACCACATACATGTCAGCAGGAAATCTTTACATTTGGCCTCCTTTCAGACAGAGAAACAACAAAGAAACTTAAAGTTTGCAATGATGAATGATCATGATATTGTTTCATCAAGTAATGATGAAAATATTCATAACAATCATGAGAAAGACAAGAAATACTTTGAAAAGAAACACTGATATGTCACATCAAGAGCTCCACATGATACAAACATATTTGACACAGTGGTTTAATATGTAACAACTTTATTAACAGTAGGGGTGGGTATTGCAGAGAATATTCATATTGCGATATATTGCGATGCGAAAGCATGTATTGTGATATGTATTGCAATATATTGCATGAAGTAATTTTTTTTTTAAAACTACATATAATCGAGTTATTGGTTGATTTATAGAGCAAAAACACAACAAAATCACTATGCTTGATTAAGCTTTAATAACAAATTTTAATCATGATAGAATAAAAATGTGAATAATATTTGGCACAAATAAAACAAGGAAATATCCGACGATTTCCGAGTGTTACGACGTTTTCCGAATACATGTCAAAATACCGGTTTTCGATCAGCGTATCGCAAAACGTATCGTTTTCATGTCTGAACCGGTAAATACCGGTAAACCGGTTATATTGCGCAGCCCTAATTAACAGACAGGGACTTGGCTTGTCGTCATCGTGTTATTATCATGATTACAGCAATAAACCCGTTTATAACGATTCTCACCAGTCATGTTTATTTACACTTTTACTGGTACCGTACTCTAAAACCTAAGTCCGACGGGACATTTAGCGCAACGTCTAAGGTTTCATGGCGTTGGCCTGAAGAGTCATATTCAATCATGCACCATAACAGAAAACCTTAGAAATAAATCAGTCTTTTATCTGCATGATTTGTTGATTTAAAATATTGGATCTAAATTTGACAAGCGATTTCTTCAGCAGCTGTGTATATGATTTTATCACATCTTGCAAAATATCACACTTTCATGACGAAGCATTTATCTGTTTGTGTTTCACTCATTTCCCCATGATATTTACTTACTCCAGCTTAAAATCAAACTCCCCTTCGATGTCAATTTCTCCATCGTCCGCCATTTTGGATATAGTGCAGAAGAGTTACCTCCCTTGTAAGTTTGCTATTTTTTGTGTCTTAACACCATTTGCCTCCCTTGCACTTTTTGGCATAAGGCAAGAGAAAAATTGCTAATATTTCGCTTCCCATTAGCCACTTTACAAAACTCTACTCCACTTTGTCTGAAAGAGTTAATAGTGTGGTCGAGCAAAAACATTTCGTGTTCGTGAAATGGAAACTAAAATGTATAATTTGCTAAAACACGACTGTCGGAACAATTGAGAACAGTCAACCGATAAGTAAATGATGTTATATCCATATACAGATATATTGTATATATCAGGTAGATAAGGACCAGCTAACGTGTCCGACCAGTAGTGGCGTTTGCAATCTAGTGCTGCGAACATTCCTGAACTAGCTTTGCGTGTGCATTAAATTTACCACGATATGTTATCATTGATCGATCATTCCAAACATTACTTAATACAAAAAGGCCTACGTTACTGCGCAGTTCTAAATGTCACTAGATATATTTTCAGACATGATTTCCAAGTTGTAGTTATAATACATAAGTATTATGTATTGACGTATTTAGGTCAGATGCTATTTTGGGCATATGGCCTTTGGATAGCATACTCTATATCTACCTTTAAAATTCCGGGCACTACCTGGTGCCCTTTGACCTCTGTTCTGTTTGATGAACTAATACAGACATACTTTAGAATAACTGAAAATTTCAGCATTAATTATCAATAAATATTTAATATTTGTGAAGTGAGGATAAGAGTACGTTGGCACGTAAAACAGTTTATTATTTATCACACATAAACCAAATTGAATGGCCATATTATCATATGTTTCCTAGAACATCCGCATTTCATGTCTTGTGTTTATAGTCAACTCTAAGTCGAATATAGTTTGTAGTTGACAAACATAACTTTCTTGACAATCATCGGAAACTGGAAAAATAAGAACTTGCTTGATCATTTTCTTTTCAAAAGTACATACGGATCAATTTAGCTATATGTATAATCAACAGGATCATATACGACACATATTATATACAACTTTTAAAAGGCATATCTTATCCCAAACTTGACAAACATGTAAGAACAATTATTCTAATATGATTATGACTTGCAATAAAACACTTTCAGATTCTAAACCACAATAAAGGCGTTTAAGTGAGTGAGTGAGTTTAGTTTTACGCCGCACTCAGCAATATTCCAGCTATATGGCGGCGGAAAAAGGCGTTTAAGATTTGCCCTGAACAAGTCAGCTTAAATAAGATTACGGAAAATATTTGCTTTTGACCTGTTGCACTATCGTCAGTGGCTTGTTTTGTTTTGTTTTTGTCTCAGTAATTTCAGTGAACTCATTCCTATTTGTACAGAATATTTGAACTAATCCTGAAGATTGAAAGGTTACATTTGTTTAGTAGGATATGGTTAGTAAAGTTTGATTTGTTGTCTGGTGGTTTATCGGAAGTTCATCCTTGAGCTGTACAAGGATAACACCGTTTGAGATGATGATTGTATCGCACCATGTGTAGTGCATGACTTGTCCAGTTAACACTACCGGGCAAACCGGGAAGATCCGGTTTAGAATTGATCTTCAGTAACCTATGCTTGTCTTAAGAGGCGACTAACGGGATCGGGTGGTCAGGCTCGCTGACTTGGTTGACATATGTCACCGTATCCCAACTGCGTAGATCGATGCTCATGATGTTGATCACTGGATTGTCTCGTCCAGACTCGATTATTTACAGACCGCCGCCATATAGCTGGAATATTGCTGAGTGCGGCGTAAAACTAAACTAACTCACTCACTCACTACCGGGCAATATCTCGCCCAGGTGTAATATCGTCGCTTGCTCTAAGTGTTGATTATGTCAAAATGGCCATGTTGGCTTTGGTATGGTAACAAAATGGCACGTGCTTTGTTTTGTTAGAACTGAAATCTGCTCGCATGGCAGTTTGATGGTGCCTTTTCTCATCAGTAACAAAATGGTTTCAGTTCGACGTGCTAAATATAGTTAAACGCTTTTTGATTTTGTATTGAAAAACACTCGGACCCATAGCTTTTGACAGTTGGCCGACAGTTTTTTCATCCCCAATAACTAAGAGTATTATTTCCATATTAAATTATAGGGCCTACACATTCTGATCAGGACCCACAACGTTTTATGGTTCTGGGACCTTAGGGCCTGCAGCTTTCCAGGGTTAAGGGCAAACACTGTTGTAGACGAAACATATTAAGATGACTTGCAATGCACCAACCAGTATTTACTGAGTACAGGGTCCATACAGTTCGAATGTACCGTTACATGTGATAATTAACGATAACACAGATACATTCTAACTACTGACTGGGGACACCGACCTAGTCATGGGTATACATTACTGTCTTGTTGACTGTAATAACTCAAGCACGAATTGGCGAGCCAAAGAACATAAAGAGGACAATGAAAGAACAAAATAAAAGGTTCACATCCTACAGTAATGCAATCCCCATTTGTCGGGCAACATCTTTTAAGGGGCGATGGTGTAGCCTAGTGGTTAAAGCATTCGCTCGTTACGCCGAAGACCCGGGTTCAATTCCCCACATTGGTACAATGTGAAGCTCATTTTTTGTGTCCCCCGCCGTGATATTGCTGGAATATTGCTAAAAGTGGCGTAAAACCATACTCGCACTTGCTACATCTTTTAGATTCCGCTAAATGATATTTCACAGTCTAATTTTAGAGAATACATATCGCCATAAGACCAGAACCAAGTGTGCCATCGTTATGCCTCCCTCCATTTTATTAAGGAGACATCTTTGAGCTGGTTCCGATTGGGAAAAAATGAAACGATGTTACCACCCAAAGTCAAAGAGAACCGAAATTGTTTAAACTTTCAATGGAATGTTTCAATATAAGTACAAGTGCCTTTATTAAGCCTGTGTACGAATTGTCTTAGTCTTTAACTATCATCGTTTTCACAATGTTATTAATCTATATATTATGCCTGAAAACACAGGGGCGGACACGCACGCACACGCACGCACACGCACGCACACATACACACACCTTTCTGCCAATCCTGGATCCACCCCTGATGTACATCATCAAATTAAGTGAAAACTAAGCGATAGGGTATACGTGTTATGTCTTGATGTGACGTAAGAGGAATGGAAAGGATATTTTAATCAGTTTATCATCAAATTTTAATGAAATAATATTGATTGTTGACGGGTAATTTCACCTACAACTCGTATACCTACAGCCTTATTCACGACCTTACTACTAGATCAACCTGTGTCCCTGAGGTCAAAGATACTGACACGGATAACATGGAGCAGATAAAGCCAGCAGTTCCATATTCCAGTTTACGGAAACGGTGGACATTTACCTCTGTTATCTGTGATGATATTCCGATACTGCCACTATCTGTTTACGTGATCAGAATTTGCCGTTTAATGTTATATAGCTGTACCCGGGTCAGCTAGGAACAGAATAGTGACTAGTCTGTCTCACAGTCCCTGAACCACATTATATTCCCTACTGCCTAGCCCTCCCTGCAGTATAACAGCCCTAAATGAAGCAAGTCTAGATTTCCTCAGGTTCTGAATCTCAGATCTCAGTGGGGCTCGTAGACTAGCATCTAGTCCCTGAAATGAACAGAAAAAACTGTTCATAAAAATAATGATAAAATATAATGAAAAGGAGCCCAGAGACTTTCTTCATTTTCAGAACTGGAAATGTAGATTTTCCACATATTCTAGACTTGCATGGGCTTTCTTGGATATATTTGTTCAGGGTCTGTATGACAGACTATGGGTCTCTTGTTCAATTTAAATAGGTTTATTTGTTACTATCGAATTATATATATATTCAGAAACTAAGCTTTATTCTAGATAGTGACATGTAGAATCTTATAACGCCGGTTTGCGAAGTTGAACTGTAAAACCATTTTGTCCTCATTGATTAAACATGGTTTCCGCCGAAGACCGGGTTCGAATCTCCACATGGAGACAATGTGTGAAGCGTTATATGTGCCGGAATAGTAAAAGCGGCGTAAAACCAAACTCAGTCATTGATTAAACATGGTTTCACTAAGACCTTCTTGAGACGATATATACAGGTTCTTTTGTCTTCATCGAGGGGATATATCGCAGGGAATACAGGTAGTCCAGTTCGCCACAGTTGTGGGTTTGAATCCCTGATTATGTGCCAGGGTCATACTCAGATATGTGGGTTTCATTGAATGGATGACCCTCTAAAAACTACACCACTGGGATTTCAGGAGTGACATCATGAGTGAGTGAGTGAGTCTAGTTTTACGCCGCTTGTAGCAATATTCCAGCAATATTACGGCGGAGGTCACCAGAAATGAGCTTTTCACATTGTAACCATGTGGGGAATCGAACCAGGGCCTTCGGCGTGACGAGTGAACGCTTTTACCATTAGGCTACACCACCGCCCCAGTGGCATCATGAGCAATGCAAAGGAAACGTATCCAACAGTCTCTTCTCCACATTTGAGACTCAGCCCTTTGACTATGTTTAGTTGTTTCTTTGTTTCTTTGTTGCTAAACGCCGCACTCAGCAATATCCCCGCAATATGAGGACGGTATGAAAACAATCCAGTCTTGACCAGAAAATGAAGTGAGTCATAAAAATCAAAATCTTGGCATTTGGGATACAGTGACTTGCATCAAGCAAACCAGCAGCCTAAACACCTACCCCGTCAGTCGCCTCTTACAACAAGGGTTGATGAAGATCAAATATAACCCGGATTTATATGGACCAGATTCTATGACTTCGCTAAGTTCGTATCATCGTACATATGGCCGTTGCTCATGCATTCAGTCACTGATTTGCCTACTCCCAAACCAGGCCCAAAGTTTAATTAGATCACGTACTTTGTGAACCCCACTGACAAAAGGAAATTAATGAGTGTTTAATTTTTAATGTCTCTTTAGACAATGGCACAATAAAGGATAATTAAACTTTGACACACCCGAGTTGCAAGTTTTTCTGATGCAGGCTGTGGCTGGGTGAGTTTACTTTTACGCCGGTTTCAGCAATATTCCAAACATATCAGGGTGGGGACACAAGAAATGGGCTTCACACACTGTACCCGTGTGGGGAATCGAACCCGGATCTTCAGCGAGATGAGCGGACGCTTTAACCACTCGGCTTCCCTACCGCATTCTCTTTGAAAGTAAATGCGTGAGTTGAACTAAAGCTGGACGGTGTTACAGTTACTTTAAATAAAGGTATTTTAATTATATCTCGAGGTGTCAGCTTTGTATGGGAGCAGTGTCCGAACTGAGGCCACGTCGTTTCCCTTCTAAAACACAAGCATGTACTGACAATCGAAAGAACATAAAGATGACATGTCTGCTGCGTTGAAAGATTGAGTGGGTGAGTTTAGTTTTACGCCACACTCAGCCATAATATGGCAGAGGTCTGTAAATAATCGAATCTGGACCAAACAATCCAGTGATCAACAGCATGAGCATCGATCTACGCAATTGGGATGCGATGACATGTGTCATCCAAGTCAGCGAGCCTGACCACCCGATCCTGTTAGTCGCCTCTTACGACAAGCATGGGTTACTGAAGATCATTCAAACCCGGATCTTTACGGGTAGCTTTGAAAGAACATGACGAAAGTTTCACATTTCGAAGTCATGAATTTCCACTTTTGTCGACGCTACATCTTGTAAATGGCAGTCTTATTTTATAGAATATATATCCCCAAAAGCATGAAACAACTGTGCCGTCATAATGCCTCCCTCGAAGTGACATGTTCAGCCAGTTCCGATTGGAAAAAATCAATACAAATGTTACCGCCCCAAAGCAAACTTTCATTGAGATGTTTCGACATAACTATAAGTACCTCCATTAAGCATGTCTACCAGAAATTTACATATACGAATTAAAGTGAAAGAAATGAATTTTCTACAATCGTACAAGTCTGTCTTCATTAAATACCGATTTAAAACTTCATTTTAAATCTCATATACCATCAGGTAGCATGGTATGTTGTGACGTTATAATGATTCCGTCGATTTATTGAAACGGTTGTCAGTGGTTTTCGATTGGAAACATCATTAAACATAAACACAATGTGATAAACAGTCCAAGGCTACTTACATATATAGTCTATGTTTAGATCCAATTATGCAAGCTTTACACCGTTAAAGTTATCAGGTCCTGTTGATTCCAGCGGTCAGCGCGGCGATGACTTCCTGGACTCTGATTGTGACCCGACCTATTCGCCCCAGATAACATCATCTGTTACTGATAAGATACTGAATGCAAGCTATGAAGCTCTAAAACGACCCGTGCTGACTCGTACACCTGATGTACGTGCACGTGATGTGTGTACTAGTGCACAGGCAATCAATGCCGCCCTTTGATCCTTTATTATAAACATAAAACGTCAAGGATAGGGAAATTATCAATCATGAATATCTGCCGGGACAAGATTCCCAAAAATGAAAAGTACATGAATGTATACGGATCACTGAAAATGAGTGATACTCCAGGTGTTCTCGAAACCACACTCACAATAACTACTATCCGGGGTAGAATAGGCCTTCAGCAACCCATGCTTGCCACAACAGGCGACTATGCCTGTCGTAAGAGGCGACTAACGGGATCGGGTGGTCAGGCTCGCTGACTTGGTTGACACATGTCATTGGTTCCCAATTGCGTAGATCGATGCTCATGCTGTTGATCACGGGATTGTCTGGTCCAGACTCGATTATTTACAGACTTCTGCCATATAGCTGGAATATTGCTGAGTGCGGCGTAAAACTAAACTCACTCACTCACAATCACTGCTTGGAACGTCTACGTTGTGCAACCTACATCCAGGCACTATTAATACCCAGTAATGATATATCTATACAATTCCCAGAGCAAATACGACATGAAATTAGAATATACTGTGGCTGTATATAAAACTGAGTGTTTACCACCTTGTCTTTCGTTTTGTAGTTATGTAACTTTATTTACATTTTCAAACTAGGCAAGGATATTTAAACCAAAAGTGTGACAATGTTTTGCTTAGTGGTACAGTCTGACATATACATGATATTTTTATTAATTATTACACGCAATTCGTAAACGAAGCAACTTTCTTTTTTTCTGTTTTTTTATATTTTGATCAATGAGAATTTATTAACTAAATGTCAGGTGAGGTACATGGCTTTGAACAATATGGTTAGGCTGTGCTTAAGAACGCAACCTTACCTTTGGTTTGTTGAGTATTTCAACATTAGTTTTTAACCTATTCAGGAGTGCAACGTCATTGTTGAAGGATCTCACGTTAGTGGTTGTAATCCTCGTAAATCTTTCATTATAGTGATCTGACTGGGTAGGAAAAGAGTCCAACGTCACATCATGAATTAACATCACTTGGTTGAGGGTTGGGTTAAAAGCACCAGCAGACATGAAATGAATTTTATGATATTGATTTCAGCAAAAAAGAACTCTAAATTATTTACGTCCGTTCATGCTCAACGAAGCATCGACATCATTAACAGCTTAAAAAATACGAATCAAGCAACTTGTAAACTGAGTTAATTTTCAGGTAAATTCCTAAAATTACTGAATTTACAAGCGGGCTGTCACAAGTATATGATTCATGGGCCTTTACTCTGTAGCCATTTTTGTTTTATCTGGAAAAGTACTAATCCAGAATCATGGTATATACAGGAAAGTGTTAATTATGTCACTTTGTAATCACCTTTCCTAAAAACTAAATCATCAATAGATGCCACATGGTGATTATGTCTTTATTCATATACCCCAAACCATGCTATTTTAGTTTGAAATTATATGAGCACATTGCGTTGGTCATTAGTTAAACGTTTCCCAGCATTGCTGAATCGACTGCATGGCACTTTAGTTTACAATGCGTACATGAATATGGATGTTAAGAAGATGCCATCTGTTAAATGTAACTTACAATCATAAGTATACATCATATGAAATGTGTGACAATATTTACTGAAATGAATAAAAAACATATAAAAAGAAGACGCTACAGATCTACACAAACAACTTTCAATGGTGGTAATCTATATTATATTTATATCAATCAATGTCCTAACTCTATAAGCACCAAAACTGCGGTATATATGCAAATGGGAAGTTCTGCTTGAAGTGCACTCCCTGAAGATAAAGTTGTAACGAGAAGGGGAGAGGGGGTGAAAGGGGGGATTTTCGTTGTGTCATTATTTTGAGGATTTCTTTCTATATGTACTTCTGTACACCGCAACCGTATCTATTGAAACACACACACACGCACACGCACACGCACACGCACACACACACACACACACCACAGACAGAGAGATGCAGAGTGACAGCTTATTCCAGTGATAAACTGTATGACGAGAGGAATGACTACAGCCGTCCTGTTATCAACAATCCCGTTATCTCGCAGCTGTTACAGCCTGTTGTATCACAGCTCTTGAGGTACAATCGGTACGGTCGAGCAGTGAAAACTCTGTTTCAATGGGACTATTTTTCCTCGTTTCTTTGCTTTTTAATGTATATTTCAAGAGTGTATCACCCTAGACTGGACCAGACAGTCTGCAAACCAAACTGATATAACTTGTATGCGCTACGTGAGACATTAGGCTACAGTAACACGTAGTTAGGGTACAGTAACACCGTAATTATGGTACAGTAACACGTAGTTAGGGTACAGTAACACGTAATTAGGGTACAGTAAGACGTAATTAGGGTACAGTAACACGTAATTAGGGTACAGTAACACGTAATTAGGGTACAGTAACACGTAATTAGGGTACAGTAACACGTAATCAAGTCACTTAGCCTGACCACTTGATGCATTCAGGTGACCACTTGAGACCTATCACAAACCGAATCCTTTGGGATGCTGTGTACAATATTAACAAAACGGGATTCAATTCACTACCAATGTATAACACATACTAGTATTTAATCAACATTTTAAAACAAACGGAAGACCAATGGTAGTATCCTCCAACATCAACCCTCGCACATGACAATATGCATTAGATACAGGCATGATATCTTCCATCCATATCTTATTGCTACACTGACACGATCTAGTTACGAAAGTTCAAAAGATATCTACCGATGCCATGTCGTTAGGACATTTACATTTCACTACAGAATGTGAGAACAACGTTTCTGCGAATTAATTAAAACCTAATTTCAAGATCACTTTCACGTTTAATCAATTTTTCTGTTATTGAATTTAATAAATGGATCAAACCTGACGCACAGATCGGGAGAGGGCCATCTAGGTACTTGGCATGCAAACGTGACATTTTGAACGCGAGTTCCGCAATAATTGTCATGTTTTCCTGAATCTTGTCAATTTCACATCTGTGTGAAAAGTGATAGACAATTCAGTGATATATATGATTTCATTACAATACTCAGAAACAATGTCAATTTGTTGGCTTGGATACGTCACAGGTTGGCAAAACCTCCCAAAACCCCTACAGCCCATAACCCCTACAGCTTATAACAACAAAGTTCATGGTCCAATGCACTGCTAGTCTCCTGCCTGTTACCTATTTCATACAATGGACCAGCCCAAACACTTAGAAATTAAGAGAATGATTCTAATGAGCAATAACCAAACTAAGACTTAAGGGATAATGGTTTTAATGGATGATAACAAAAATATTCTAAGAAAAGTTAAATAATATTGAACTTGAGGTTTAATTAACTTCATTAAATATCATAATGTCATAACATATTAAATGGTTTTTATCTTATATTTTTCTACATATTATCAACCTCAAGCAAATTGGTTTTGCTATGTTCCATCCTGACGATCCCCATTTTATTTCACTTGTTATCTTGGTACCCCCCAAAAACGCGAAATCTGAAATAAATACACCACAAACTTCAGGAAACAAAATATGCAAGAAACATTTTGTGTGTTTGAGATATTGAGATGTGTGTAGGGAATATTCCATTTTTCGAGCACACCACTAGCCAATGCCAATGCATATGAGAAAAAAGTAATATATAGCCATACAGATGAAACATTTCCAAAGGAATGGAATAAACTGTCACATTTTCCTTTAATTTCTCTTCATCATCTGTTTCCCCTTGGCTTCATCATTTGCATTTTACCAATCTTGTAAATCCAATATCCCCTACTTTTTAATTGTATATATGGACCTATTCAAAAAAGTTTCTAACAATCATTTTTCTTGATCATCATCATTATCATCATCGTTATAGACAGTAAAAGTTTTAAGCAAACCAAAATAATGTAAAATAGTCATATTCTTATATAAATTATTACATGAATCAGGGCATGTAGACCAGTTCTCAAATGTTCACAAACACGTACTGCTCTTTGCTCTTGTATCAGTGCTTCATGGCTCTTGAACTGATTGACTTCGCACTATGTAGGATTCAAATTCAATATACCATGATAACATACTTCAGCTTCTGGTGCAATCTACAGTGATAACACGCTCCAAAGTCCCAACCACTTGAGCTTCGTATTAAATGCTAATTGAAATCAGGGCCATGTTTTCGTGATTACCTGCCCCAAACCTGTATTATAATTAGCAGTATATGCGATGTACAGAACATGGGTTGCCGTATCGGCAATCTGTCAGGTTCAGTATGGATTCACCTTTGACCAACCCACTTCTGATACCTGTATATAATACCCAGCAGAGAGCATTGGCTTCAGAAACCACGACGAACGCTGTGACACACGTTCCATTACACTTCACGGTGTCAAGCAAGCAGCCACCACACAGCAACACGACTGCGGGAAGGGTCTCCCCCAAGAACCCAACACAATGTATTCAACAACAGCCTTTACGCTGTTAGCTCTGCTAGCAAGTGCTCTGGCAGGTAAGCTCTGCAATCTATTGTACAATGAGACTGGTACAGTGCTCTGGCAGGTAAGTCATTTCATATGTTACATTCTTATTTTGCAATAAGCTAGGAAACTGGTACAGTGCCCGCATCTGATTGATACATACAAGAATAAGATATTTTCATATGTTAATTTGTTTGAACGAGGTAGGATTGGGGTAAATTTGGGGCCGAGTTAGGAATCAGTGCTTAAGGGATACAGCACTGAGCTGAGTAACTGAGTAAAAGTTCAGATTGTTGTGACAGTCAGATGAGTTCATGTAAAGAGAAATAACATTTGCAGGTTAAATACACAGGTGTGAAATATGTATATAATAAAGGCCGATTTTATAGATGTCTAGGAAGGGTGTTTCTGATGTTTGAAAATGAGCTGTACATATGTAAGATAATTTTCAAAACAATGGACAAAGTCGTCTGTATATGGTCATGCTTTTCAACGGATTAACAAGCTTATCTTTTTAACAGTTACGTAATAACTGATATATTTTGGTGTAATAAAGATATCTCTATAAGATACATGAAGATGCCTGACAAATTGCACATCAATATCGTACGTCAAAGTCGCCCGTCACATGAATAACTGCCATGCGAAGCGTAACTGAAGATGATATTTTTCTTTTAGGGCCAATCACCTACCAGTCACGCGACGAGACGACATCCTGCGCCAGACGATGCCGAGGTGAGTAAAAGGACTCGGATTGTAGTGGTTCTTGATGCCGTAATATATATGATAGAATGTGGCAAAAACATACTTACCATTCTTACATGTATGTAGATAGAATGTTCGTTTTCTTTATGAAATCAATTTTCTACATTTTTTGTATCAGACACGAACAAATTCAACTACGTCCCCGGAACTACCTATGAATTCGAGTACAATGTTCAGACCCATACATCCATGGAAGGAGCATCCAGTGATCAAGCGACTCTTGGTATTCGGGCAACAGCTGATATTGAGGTCCTGTCTAAATGCGACATGGCTCTTAGGGTAGGTAACCCTACACATATTCATTAGGGCAATGTCCAATACACCATGGCATGGTTAAAGATGAGGGACCTGTCAACCTGAAAGCGAAACGTTTTACTGTTGTGACATTTCACAAACAATCTGTTTCAGCTGCGCGACGTGAAGGTATACCAGTCTGATCCTTCAACCTCTACACCAATGAAGTACGCTGATGAGTCAGGGGAGTTCAGAAGGAACCTAGAACGATCGCCCCTCCGCTTTTCCTTCCAAGATGGCATAGTGGAAGAACTGTGTCCAGCTGAGGGTGAAACAACATGGGCTCTCAACATCAAAAGAGGACTTCTCACTGCTGTCCAGAACAGTATGGATAACCTGGAAAAGAATCAGAGAGTAAAAGAGGTAAAACTAAGAAATAGGTATTTCTCCGTTTGAAGACTTCAAGATGTAGAAGACTTTGTATGCAATACATGTATTGGGATACATCTGCATTTCTTCGATTTAATAAGTGTTTCTTGAAGACTTCAAGATGCATATTTGTATACCATACATGCATAACATTTATGTTTTATTTCTCCAGAATGACGTCACGGGCGAATGCAAAACCGACTACACGGTGGCATCACGTGGCTGGTACTCTACAACTATTAAGAAGAGCAAGAACCTCCTTGGCTGCACTGATCGTAATGGCTATCACAGCTCAGTCCATGGCATGCAGTACAGAGTTCCTTCAGAGATCCAGTCGCTGCCCCTCATGAAGAGTACACACGAATGTGAACAGGAACTGGACAAGAATGGACTCCTCAAGAGTGCGCTCATCCGGGAGACCCACACATTCAGGCCCTTCTCTAGAGCCACCAGCGGTGCCACCACCAAAGTCCTTCAGAGACTCAACTACAAGACTCAGAGATCTGGTGTTACCACAAGACAAGGTGAGCAGTAGAAAGATCTCCCAGAGTTAGTTTTGAAAGTGTCACAAACAAAAGGCACGGGATTAATTGACTATAACACTCATCATTAGCATCATCATCATCTTAAATAAACGTTCCTAATTGTGTTTCTATCTGATTTACGTGTTTCAGATTATATTCGGAATCGGGCAGGACTTGTGTTTGAACATGCCTATGGCCCAGGAAACAAAGACCAACCAATGAGAGACGCTGAGAGTAAACTGCGAGAGATCTGTCAGAATACACGAGAGGATATCCGCCCGGACACACCACGCTTGTTTTCGGAGCTTGTCTACGTCATCAAAAACCTCAATGTTGATGACATTAGAAGGGTCTACGAGCAAGTTAAATCTGGAGCTATCTGCACTGACAACATAGAGAGGGTCAAGTTAGTATAAACAATTTGTATATCACTATCATAACCCATATTCTATTATCAGGTACACATATATTTCTTGGATAAAAATCTTATCAACAACAATCATTCATAAACATCTGTTTATCTAACTTTGACTAACCTTCAAATCTTGTTTCATTCTAGGAAGTTCTTCCTGGACACTATCCCGATGGCCAGCACAAGTGCATCTGTCACGTTCTTGAAAGACATTCTGCTGAAAAGAGAGGTCACTGGAGCACAGGCAACCATGTGGATCACATCCCTGTCTCTCATCCACTACCCCACCATGGAGATGTTGCAGGAAGTAAAGGTGAGCTGATCACAAACATCACAAAAAAGTACAATGATTGTGTTCACCCTCAATCAAAACAGTGAAAATAACCATCTCATGATGAACTATATACCAACTCTGAATGTATATATTTGTAGGCACTTCTTGACACCCCTCAGTACAGCAAGGCCGCCATGCTTCCAATCTCCACTATGGTCAATAACTATTGCAACCATCACGAAGACTGTTCTGTGGAATCCACGATCACAAATATCATCTCTACCATGGAGAAGACCATTGGTTATGGCTGCTACATCAGAGATTCTAATCTGGAGACGAGTCTTGTGGCCCTTCGTGCTCTCGGAAATGCAGGCCATCTGGACAGATTGACCACTACAATTAGCAGCTGCTTCAACAAACAATCCAACCCCACGGAGGTCCGAGTAGCTGCCATCCAGGCCTACAGAAGACTGCCCTGTACTGCCGATGTGAGTTATAGATATATTTTCAAAACTTACTCATTCATATTTTTTTTACATTTAAATGTCATATGATATCCAATACAATTGTAATGTCTGAACATGTGTTTCATTTCAGAGAAGCAACGTTATGACCATCTACCAAGATTCCGATGAGGATGCCGAGCTGAGAATTGCAGCCTACTTGGCTGTAATGCAGTGTCCATCTGAAGATGTCTTCAGCAGAATCCAAGCGTCTCTCGAGTCGGAGAAAGTTAATCAAGTTGGATCCTTTGTCTGGTCTCATCTAACCAACCTGATGGAAACATCCAGTCCACAGAAGCAGACCATCAGACGAATCCTCGAGGACAAAACCCTTGGAAGGAATTTCGACCTCTCAACACTCAAGTATTCACGCAACTATGAAGGTTCTCTATTCCTGGAGAAATTCAACACTGGCGCCATGCTCGAGAGTAATGTCATCTTTTCAGATAAATCCTTCTTTCCTCGTTCTGCTATGCTCAATATGACAGTGGATCTCTTTGGGAACTCTCTCAATCTTTTGGAGCTTGGTGGACGCATGGAAGGAGTGGAGTATCTCATTGAGAACTACCTTGGCCCATACAGCTACTTTGGAGGAAAGGCAGCCAAGAAACCAAAGGTACTTTTACATTTCAATCAATCATTTGTTTCGCTAAGGGCGCACACATATACACACCTTTGTGTAAAGAACCTATATGTCTACATGTATGCATGTGTTTCAAACCTCAATTTGCTGCTTCTTTCAGAGTACTGTCAACCTTGATCACCTAAGAGGAGACTTATACATGAGGATCTTTGGCAATGAAATGTACTATGACCATTTCAAAGGCGTAGATCCATTGGCATCCATCAAGAACTTCAACTTTCTGGACTTCCTTATCAAGATGTCCAAGAAGCAAGATTACTCCTTCACTCAGAGTATGATGATCCTGGACAGTAGCATGATTATCCCTACCAGCTCCGGTCTCCCCCCTCAATCTCACTGTAAACGGAACAGCCACCATCGACCTCCAGGCCTCTGGTCAAGTGGACCTCCGTAAAATGACAACTTCACCAAGCAGTCTCCTCATTGATGGACACATCAAGCCAAGGTAAACTTTCAGTACTCAATTCTTTTTCAGGAAAAAGACCAATGTCATCACACATTCAATGCATATGTACTTGATATTATATATTTGCTTGAATCCGACCTATGACCTTTTTCAGTGGAGCTATCAAGATTGTTGGAACAATGAGCATGGATGCCTTTGTCACCAAAACCGGCCTTCGAGTTGTCAACACCTGGCATTCCAGCACTGCATTGAAAGGGCGTGTAGAACTCAGCCGGGGAAAGATTCTTAGTGCAGACATTGACTTTCCACAACAGAAAATGGAAATCCTTGATGTCAAGTAAGCATTTTTAACTTTCAGTCCCTTAATACAAATACATATATACATAATACAAAGTGTGGTGTTGTTGACAGTACATGCTTCACACATATGCAATTAATCAAAAATGATATTAATAAAGATTAATATTATCTTTCATATGTTACAGCACAGAGTTCTTCAGCATTCATGGTGATCAGGAGAAGAAACAAGACTTGGTCACAGACAACCGAAAGAGGCTGGAACTGTGCACAGGAACCAGACTTGCCACCATCACTGGCCTTGAGCTCTGTAATGAATTCCAGTGGTCTAATGCTTCCATGGTAGATGCTGCTCCATACTTCCCCCTTCACAGGGCCCTTCTCTCAAAGCCTTGTTCTTTACAAGAGGGACACACACACTGGCTACAAACTCATGGCTAAACAATCAACGGTCAGTATGTAGATTCATACAGTTAGCCTTTCAAAACACTCACATGCTTCCACGTTTCGGGTCGTTTCTGAGTTTGTAGTTATGATGTACATTTTTAGAAACTATTGAATTCACTGAGATAGTATTTTATAATTGTTTCTTTTTCTTTTTCAGAATCAGTATTCCACTGTTGCTCAGATAGCTCTGAACACACCTGGATCCAGAACTGATCGATCTTTGGCTTTCGACTTTCTTCTAAATAGGAAAACCAAAGACCTTGAAATCAACCTGGCGTCCCCATGGAAGAAGGCAGCATTCAAAGGTGTGTTACTTGGATGGGTTTATCTCTCTGTGTTGTTGTTTGTTGCTGCAGTAGTTTGAAGAAACATAAAATCTTGTCATAACATACTAAGATTGAAAGTAAAACTATTCATGTCACTTTACAGGATCGATGGCATATGAAAGTAAGAAGATCGGCATGAAGGGCAATCTGATTGTCGATGAATCGAGAGAATATGGCATCATCAGCGAAGTTGGTATCAAGAAAGTAAGGACATTTGTGACCTACATGCCCCGCCTGGAGATCAGACGCCCAGGAGCCAAAGTTATCCTACTCAGTGGAACAGTAGAGGCTGAAGCACTTAAGAGAGCAAGTGCTGAATTAACCCTCAATGGAGTAACACCAAATGCAATCAGCTTTAGATGTAAGTACAAATTTCAAAGCAGACAACTTTCCACAAGAACCATGGCCTCAATCTATACAAAGTACCACAACTAAAGACCATGTTTCATGTTTCTTAGACCTAACTTACTCTTGCAGCTGCCTTACTGAACTCGAAAATTGAGAAGAGTGTGATGGGTACCTTCAGCCTTGCTCCAAAGCAGGACTACTTTCTCGAGGCTGGTTTGGTGTACCAGAACAGTGGCAGGAAGAAGTCCATCATCAAAGTCATCCCAACATTAACAGTCAAGACCCCCAAACTTCAACTCGTCTCTCTCTCTGGATCAGGAGACTATAAAGAGGGCAAATCACTCAAGGGAGGTGTCTCTCTGGATGTACACAAGGTCTTGGACAAACCAATCACTCTGAAATGTAAGTATTACGGAAACTTAAGTTAGGAATGGCTAGGAATGCCAACATTTTACAATCACAACACGTTTATATAAGAAATTCACTCTTCACCAGGTAACCTTAAGTTTCAATGACTTGTCAGTTTGTTGTTGCAAATTATTATATTTCAAATAACAACATATTAAACACAGTATCAAATGTTGTTTCAAAAAAACATCATATCACTTATGAATGTATTCAACGGCCATGTATGTCCAAATCAGGTGACATCAAGAAGACAGGTGGTTCTAAGAACAAGTACAGCGGAAGTGTAACACTTTCTTCCCGTTTCCTGGTCACCAAGCTTAGTGGCAACGTACAGACCAAGACGAGCACAGTCAGCACCTTTTTAACTCTCGACTACAATCTGCCTAAGATCCGAAGTATCAAAAGGACAAGATCACATTCAGCTCTAAATACACTGATCGTAGCACCAAGTCCCTCTGGAACTACCAGCTGAACACGTAAGTAAACATTCATACATCAAATTCTTATTCACCGAACCGGTATCACAACCCTAGTAATAGTAAATGCTACTTTGTAAAATCAGGTGTCATGTGTGTACACAGGATAATGTTTTTTACAGAAACTTCGAAGACAAGAGATTCCCTGAGGTCAATTTCTTCACGGATCTTGACTTCTCTCACAACAACAAACACACAGAAGCTGGTGCAACATTCCGATATGGACCTAAATCCAAAGATTCCTCCCGTCAGATCACAGGCTATGCTCTTGTTAACCATGACGTTGGGTCCAAAGCCAAAGTTGACTACACAATGAAAACTACTGTGGGACCACTGGTGAGCCATTTGATCGTACCTAACATAGCTATAAGGTCGCACACATAACTAAGAATCAACTACACTTAACAAATAATGGCACATTGTATCATTGTTATAAACCATACATATTCATCACCTACATAACAATTTCTTCAGGTTTACTTCATGGTTGAATTCATTATTGTTTCAGGATGTGAAACTGAGCCTGAAAGGAAAGCATATCCAAGACAGTCGCAATCTGAATTCCACCATGACATTTGGCTATGGCAAAGGAAATACAATTGATGCTGCTCTCAATCTGAGAAATAGTGGAAAGAAGACACTGAATCTCTTGGGTGAAGCAAGGCTTTCTTATCCAGGCAAAGAACTCCATCTGAAAACTGATCTAATCCAGTCCAAGAAAGACTACACACACTCCATGACCTTCTTCATGGACAAAGAAAAATCTACTATGGTAACAACCTACAAAAGACAGAGAGATGCAGCCCACCAGGTGAAATCTGACATCAAGCTACATTACATCCAGCCAATCCAACTGACTGCCTCCACTAACCTGAACAACAAGGACCTCAAGCTTTCTGCACAGGCCGATTATGCTGGTGAGGTTTATGGAATCAACACAGGCTATAAATACTCCAAGACGCCAAGTGCCAAGTGGAGCATGGACATTACATACCCCACAAGACATGTCATTCTCCAGGTCGAGGGTGGAAGGCGAGGTGTCACATACGAGGGCTCTGCTGATGCTAAGTGGGATGCTGACAAGGACATTTCCAGGAGATTCCTCCTCACAGGAAAACTCAACCTCAAGTCATCTGGCAACTTTGCTTCCACTGTTGCAATGAAATACCCAACCAGAGATGTGGAGTTCAATATCAAACATGCTAGTGGCCAACAGTATACTACACGTGCTGATGTCTCTTGGGACACTGACAAGAAGATCAAAGTAGATACATCCTTCAAAAAGGTCCAAACACGAAGTGGTCAGTCACTTGATGGTTCTGTGAGAGTGAAGACCCCGTTTGAAGGATATGAAGATCTAATGGCCCAGGCCAGTAGTGACAACAATGACAAGAAATATGGCTCCTCAATGCAACTCTCCTGGGGTGGAAAGAAAAATCAGATCTCTTCTGCTGTCAGCATGAAGAAACCCTTCTCTGTAAGAAACCTTGACCTGACTATCACAGGAACATCCCCTTTCAAAGGATACAGAAGGTTCAGCACCGAAATAGATCACAGAATGACAACTTCTCTTAACACCATCATTAAGGGAAGCTTAGAGGGAAAGAATGCCAAGCTCATTTTGACTGGGGAGAACCGATGCACTGACCAGAAAAGGGACATTGAGGGTACCGTGAATTTCAAGTCCAACTTCAAGGGAATGCGAGCTGTTAATCTACGTCTTTCTCACAATGATGATTTCAGAAAGTTTGTGACTGACATTGCTCTGGATGTCAATGGCGATCAATACACCTATGATTTGGATATGGACCATGCAAGATCTGGATGGCAGTTCCAAAACACCGGTAAGCTCACACTCTCTTCTCCAAGCTACCGGTTCACCAACAACTGGCAACACAGGAATACTCACAATGACGTGAAAAGTACAATGACAACCGAATGGGGCAGGGGCCGACGCATCTTTGTCAACATATTTGGAAACCATGCTTCAACCACCAGAACAAAGGCCTTGGGAGGAGTAACCATTGAAACTCCATGGAAACCAATCCGCAGTCTTGACATCAACCTTGACCATGAACACGGAAGAGGTTTTATCCGCCACTCCTCTAACATCAAGCAAGGAGAGGATATTATTGGGTCAGCAGGAATCAACTACATTAGATCTGATGGGCAAACAGAGTCGGACTTTACACTGGCATCACCTGTGACCGACCTCAAAGGGAAGATAAGTGCTCGCTATCTTACTTATCCACTTTCAGGACATGCTGAATTAGAATGGTCTCCATATAACAAAATGTCGCTTGATGGTTCCTTTGCTGCTCCATCTAAAGAGAATATTGAAACAAGTCTACGGATGACAAGTCCTTTTGAAAACTTCAGAGACATTGTCTTGAAGGCATCTCACAAGAGGGAAGGATCTGATTTGATATCAAGAGGAAGTTTCAGCTATGACATCAGAAAGGCCTTTGAATTTGAAGCACACATTACTCCTGACACCCTGAACAATTATCGGGCAACACTGAAGACGCCTTTTGATGACTACAAATCTTTTGAGGCAGCACTTTCATACGATGGTGGCAGGAGAAACTTCATGAGCAAAGCTAACTTTGCTATCACTCCTGTTTTGGGAAACTTTGCTGGGATCTTGAACTGGAACCTCGACGACATGAATGGAAAGATGAGGATAGATACTCCATTCCCTGACTATCAGTACGTGCAGGTGTTTGCCAGCAGTGAACTTACAGGCAAGGGGAGACGCTCACACATTGAAACAGAATACTATCCAAGGAAAACTGTTAGCCTTGATGCTGTCTATGCATTTGGAACCCCCATTATCATGGACGTCACCATCAAGACTCCATTTGAAAACATGGAACACATGAGTGCATCCCTTAAACATGCTCTCAGAAGACGCTCTCTACAAACACATGCTGATGTTACGTTTGCGTCTGACAGCAACTTGGCTGGCGATCTGAAACTGAACTGGGCAAAGGGATATGATGGCAGTCTGGTCATCACCACACCTTTCCATGGTTATGAAATCAACAAGCTATCTGTCAGACATGAGGGCACTTGGGATGATTTCAAGAGTCACGGAGAAATTCAAATGACAAGGAAAACTGGAGAAGTCGACCTTGATTTCCGTCATGGCTTTAGATCAACTGGGACATTCACACTCAAGACACCATTTAATGGCATGGAAGAAACTAAAGTTTCACTTAACAAACGTGGCCTTTGGAATAACATACGAGGCGGTATCATCATCACCTATGGAAGAGATCAAACAATTGACATCTCTGGCCAGAACAGATTTTCCAATGGACGCCTGGACACAACACTTCTTGTCAAATCCCCCTTTTCGGAGAACATCAAATTTGGCATAGATCATGATGGCCAACTAAGAAGCTTCTCAACTAAGGTATCTGGAGCTGTTGGATCACGACACTCCTTCAACTCAGAATCAGCATTCACTTTCAGGTATCCATTGATAGATGTATCTACCAACTTTGCCCTCACAAGAGATTGGAGGAGCAGAAACATTGGACTCAAGCTTCACAAAGAAGGCTACATTAGTGACATGAACGCCAAAGCAACTGGAATTCTGGACAATGAACAAGTTGATGTGTCCTTTATACTTAAGACTGATGGCAAATATGAAGGATCTCTCACCATGCAGACACCATTTGAAGACTACAAAGATATTGGACTCTCTCTTCAACATTCTGGAAACGTGCAGAGGTTTACAAGTCAAGGCACTATCAGGTACATGGATGGCAAGTCTCTGGAGGGCACCCTGACTTTCTGGCAATCTGGCCTGGCTCATATTGATACCAAAGCAGAAATCAAGACTCCCTTCCTGGGATATGAATCTTCCCTTCTCAAATACCGCCATTCAATGGATGATTCTCAAATGACATCAAATGCTCTCGTTCTCTATGGACGTGGACAACGAATTACATCTGATCTTAATATCCAAACATCACCTAAGATCAGCTTTGATCTAACTGTTCAAACACCCTACGACAGATTCCAAAACAATAAACTTATGTTTACTCATTCTGGGCCTATTGTCAGCTGCACAAGTCATGCGGAAATGGAAATCCTGGGCAATACAGTCACTGCAGATTCATCATTTGAACACGGAACGTCCACCAGAGCCAGTCTCGCCATCATCACTAACATCGAGGGTATGGAAGTGGTCAAGGCATCTCTCAACAAGGAGGGAAGCAGCGAGAACTTTAGAGGTACTGCTTCAGCCTCCCTGAAGGATTCCACCATTCAAGCCGATGTCACAGGTAGAATTGCACAAGACATCAGAGGAAGCCTTTCTCTTAGAACCCCCTTCAGTGACTTTAGAGACACAGCCATTGTCATTGAACACACAGGCAACTGGAATGATTTTAATAGCGAAGGAATGCTCCGTTACATGGATGGCAAAACAATTGAGGGTAAAATTAAGTTCTTCAATAATGGATACAGGCAGATAAAAACAAGTGCCGAGCTGAAGACACCCTTCACTTCCTATGAAATGATGACCGTCGAATATGGACATGATTCCAGGAGCAATTACTTTAAATCCAACTCAGCAGTCACCTATGGCAACGGACAGAGGATTACATCAGACATCTCCGCAGATACAGCCAGAGATATCAATGTAAATGCTGTGATCAAAACTCCCTTCAGGGACTTCGAACTTAGTAGAGCAATCTTCACTTCCACTGGCCCTCTCAGAAATATGAAAAACAATGCAGAACTTGAGTTTGCCAAGACCAGACTAACTGCACAGACCAACTTTGCAAACATAGGATCAACAAAAGGTGATCTCGTTATCACAACAAACATTCCTGGTTATGAAAGTATGAAAGGTTCCATTGGAGTGGAAGGGGATCTCACTGATCTGAAATCTACAGCACTTCTTAACATTAAAGATTCTACACTTGAAGTAGATCTCAGTGCAAGTTTGAAGAACAGAATCATGGCATCTGTGACGATCAGGAGTCCTTTCCAGAACTTCAGAAATGTGGGAGGCTTCATTGAGCACTCAGGATCGTTATCACGATTTAATACTGAAGGAAATCTTCGCTACATGGATGGAAAAGTTGTTGAAGGCAAAGTCGTCTTCTTAAAATCTGGACTGACACATATTCAAGCTAGCGCAGAACTCAAAACACCTTTCCAAGGATATGAAAGTCAATCTGCAGAGTACAAACATTCACTGAAGAATGGCCGTCTTAGCTCCACCATGGATGTCAACTATGGTCAGCGTCAACAAGTACTGATGACTGTAAATGGCATGATGTCACCAACAATAGACATTAGTGCTACACTGAGAACTCCTTTCAGAAGCTTCGAAACCAGCAGAATCATTTTCACCCACGATGGGCCTATTGGCAACTGCAGGAGTCACCTGGAACTGCAAGCTATTGGGAAGACACTCACTGCAGATTTGGACTGCCAAACTGGTAGTTCTATGAGCGGTAACCTGAATGTAGTCAGCAACATTGAAGGATTGGAGAGCATGAGGGTATCTTACAGTAAGGAAGGGGATATCAATAATCTCAAAGCTAAAGGATCCATTGGAATCAGACAGGAAACATTAGAAGCATCTCTAAACAATGTCTTCAGTTCAAGGCGACTCTTGACTGACTTATCCATCAGAAATCCATACACAGAAGATATTGTTGCACGTGTAGATTTCAGTGGGAGACCAACCAACTTCAAAAATCAGATTTCAGCCAGCATGGGCACTGGTGGTTCCATCTCCTCGGACTCATCCTTCCGGCTTAGAAATGGGGATATTGATATCAGCTCAGGATTTAACTTCAATCTGGCGGGACTTGGACAGACAGGAAATATCAAATTCCACAAAGAAGGAGAACTTAAGAATATGAAAATGAGTATCAATGGTGATTACAACCAGAGGAAAGCAAGTGTGAAAGCCGAGTTCAGAGCACTGGACGACATCCATGGTCAGGTCAAAATCGCAACACCATTCAGACCATACAGAAACCTTGGCTTCTCTTTTGACCATTCTGGTACATGGACTCGTTTTACTTCTCAAAGTATGGTCCAGTTCATGGATAGGAGAAAGATCACTGCAAAAATCAACCATTTCAGTCATGACCTTGATCGTCTAGAAAGTAGCTTAGAAATTACTACACCTTTCCAAGGCTACGAGTTCACAAAAGCTGAGATTGATCATGCTGCAACAACTAATGGAATCAACTGTAATGCTGCTGTACAGTATGCACAAGGACAGAAAGTTACAGGAGAACTCCATGCTACAATTTCGCCAAAGTATGACGTGGAAGTCAAACTGACTACACCTTTCAGACAATATGAGGTTCTCTCTGCATCCACATCATTTGAGCATGGAACTGACAGATACAATCTACAGAGCAAACTGAATGCTGGAAATGGCAATCACTTTGGTCTTGAATCAACTGCTGACATGTCTACCACGCCCTACACGGCAGTTGCACGTATCTCAACACCATTTGAAAACTTTGATTCTGCTGAAATCTCTTTGACACATGCTGGTGAACTACGGAAGTTCAGGTCCACAGGCACAATACAAACTCCAATGACCGGTACTCACACAGGTGAAGCGTCTTTCGGTTACACATCCCTCTCAGAAATGGAAGGTTTAATATCTCTTTCTGATAACATCAAGTTGGCTTTACACAACACCAACAGAAACCAGAAATACCAATCTCACATTGAGGCTACATGGAGTCCCACAGACAGAATAGCTTTTGATGGATCCTACCAATTCCTTGATCTGTACAGTGAGAAAGAACTGACAACAGATCTGACCCTGGTTACACCATTTGAAGCTGCCAAATTGACTGCTCTCAGGTTTGAACATCATCAAGGATCGGATAAATATACAGAGAAGCTGGAAGCTGATTACAATGGTGACAATATTCTGGATATGGACATGGAGATCTCCCGAGGTTCAAGGGAGCAGGGAACATTCACAATGAGGAAACCAAGGCCAATGCAGCTGACTCTTTCAGGGGAAATGGCTGATGAGAACATTGATGGAGAGATGTTTGTCAACTGGGACAGAGATGAACCCGAGAGCAACATCCGAATCCAGACCACACTGACAGACAGGAGCAGACAGTCCCTGCTGAACAAAGACCTGACACTCAAGTTTATTCATCCCACCCGCACTGTTGGTATCATCGGAAATGTCCTCAGTTCACAGCTCCAAACAAAGAGTCGTGGAGAATTCATCTGGAATGAAGATGCAGGACACAAACTTTTCTATGATGTGGATGTTAAGGACCGTAGCCGCCGTAACAGCAAGATGTATGATGGCACCTTCAAAGTGGGATCCCCACTGAGAAGTCTCCAAATGGATGGGTCTTACAGTCAGACAGGTGCAAGCAAAACTCTGGATGGAGCCTTCTCCTGGGATGCAGACCGAGATGACACAAAGAAGATTGGCATGAAAGCTGTCTTCACACCTGGTGACAAGAATAAGCAGGCTGATCTCTCTCTCAGACTTCCTTCTATTGGAAAGGTAGGAACTCAACACAATATTTACTGTAAAGTTTATGCAAACATGATGTTTTGAGCTCATTACCAAGACAAAATGTCGCGGCGTAAAACTAAACTCACTCACTAAACTCAACAAAATGTCATGATGAATAATACCCTTTAATGCTCTGTACACACAATTAGAACAAAAACATAACGGTTGTCAATGATCTTCAGAACATCCAGATCGACACAGAAATGCTGCTGAATGATGGCAGGACAGTCTTCAATGGAAAAACACAACTGTCCTACTCCAGTGACTCCCGAAAGACCCTGACACTTACATCTCGACTGGATGATATTTCCTATGGATGGGGTAACACCAACTACAGTCTTGTGGTTGGCGTAAGCCACCCATATACAGATGTGGACGTCAAACTTACATCCCACATCGGCAGCTCCAGCGAGAAAGTATCTGCTGGAACTGGAATCACCTACCTAACAGCCAGAAGGGAAAGACAGAACTTTGCTCTCAGAGGCGAGATCAACAAACTGAGAAAGCAGATACAGCTGCAGGTGAGAAGCCTTACTGTTCAGAGTATCCTCAAAGCTTAAAATCATTAGCCATTAGGATCACATGATAGATATGATGTCTCAATATATACGTCATTAGTATTAACATTTATCTCATAATCAAATCTAAAGATGAAGTAATAATTACAAATTCATGACAAAGATGTTATCAAGTATTTGATATCAAGTAATATAATTCCCACTTTTATAGATGGAGACCCCAATCAAGAACATGGACCTCTCTGGTGAGATGGAGGAAACTCCTTTCAAGCTGAAGATCAGGAACATGTATGGAGACAAGATTGTCCAAGCACACCTTACTGTTGACACCGAAAGGAGAATGGTGGATTTCCAAACTAACTATGACCTAGGTAGGATCTGCAATATCCTCCTTCCTTTCAAATCTATTTATATATGATGAACATTTCATCAAATTTAAAGGCCAAAATAGCACTGTAACAGAAACATATTCTACTTCAGACAACCCTGGAAAGACACTGAACATGAATGCCAGATACGTCAATTCAAGCGCCATGCAGGCTGAGGTTTATCATCAGGACAATTCTCGTCGACTTTCTGACAGTCTGCTTGCTCTCAGACTCAACACATCCCGTCTTCTCCATACCAGGATATCCTGGAGGCCACAGATGATCGCTGATGTTCAGGTATTAAATGCTGAAGAACATATGTAATTAGTGTACAAATTGAAATGTTTGAAAATCAAAACTCGTCACAAGAAAACTTTCCACATTTAATATACCATTTTTGTAAATGAGTACTCTTGTGTTTTTAAAGGGATACTTGACCAAGACAGTGGAGACATATGGGCAAGATACCAAGGCCTCTTTCCACTCTGTATACGAGTCTGTGGGACAGGAATTGTCCGGCAAGTACCACCGGATTGCACAAGTCGCCAAAAAGGAACTGTCTCCTTACCTAACCATGTTGGAATCAGAGATGGCTTCCATAGAGAGACAGTTGGACTCTATCAGGAGGGATATCAAGCGCATGTACAACCGTAATGACTTCTACATAGCAGCAATGGGAGATTACTTCAGTCAGACATTGTAAGTCGACCAGCGGTTTCATTTATATCTATAGTGGGATCAATTTAGGGTCATATTTGGAATATAGCATTGTCTAAAGCTAACAACGCGAAAAAGACATTGCACACTTTGATAACCATGAGCAAATTTCTTTGCTTCAGCGAAGCATACAAGGACCTTGTGACTTCAACAAAGGAAGTGTTTGCTTCCACAAATCAGAAACTGGCTGAATACATGCAGGAGATGACAAACTTCCCCATCGGACAAAAATATCAGGCCATTGTTGCTGAAACCCTCGCCAACTTTAAGGTTTGTGTCTCTTACAAACTTACATTTTTCATGAACTCCTGGTGTGATCCCTTATTTTCAGTGATCCATTCAAATGGGTATCGTGACTATTTTCCTTTTTACATAAAGAGATCTGTTTTGACAGATCATCGAGACTGATTACTTTGGCGTTGATATGTTATGTTTAAAATATTTCATTTCTCAATGTAGCGTGGTGTGGATGAGCTTGTTGGAATGACCGTGGTGATGATCTCAGGACTGGATGAACAGCTGCAGAGTATGAGGAACACTTATCATCATCATTACAACAACCTGCAGAATTCGATTACAGGTAATTTATTTCAACTTATTGTGAATGTTTGATTTTTGCTTCCGAAATCAATGTACAAATCACCACCATCATGACAATTTAATTTTTACCTTATACTGCATCTTTCACAGAGCTGAAGAACCATCCTCGATTGGCGACTGTCAGGCTTCAGGTTGCTGACACCTACCAGCAATACCTCAACGCCATTACCAACAAAGTACAGGACCTTAACATCCCCAGCAAGTACAGCGCAATTGTAGAGCACACACAGAAGATGATGACCTCCCGCCTAGGAGACATCATGAAGAGGGACGACCTCCAACATCTGCTTTCCCTCACAAACGGTGCTTACCAAGAGGTCAGTCCAAATGTTATGTCCAAGATTGTTTTTATGTAGTGCAAGGCAACCTATCTTTTCAATTTATCAGTCTGGCAACACAATTTGTGAATGCAACAGCTTCAATGAACTATCACTGGTTTACAGGGTGTGTGGGCATACAACTACTGGCAAGTAGAGGAGAACCTCAAGCAGCACCTGCAGAGCATCTATGAGATCATCAAGGAGATGATTGAGGAGGAGGTTCAGAAATACAGGGAACAATTGGTCTTTCTGGAAAAGTCCAAGGTCACAGTTTGGGATCCTGAACATGGAGAGATCCAGATAGACTTATACCTGCCTATTCCACTTCAATCTCTGGACACACTTCCAGAAATTCAGACGTATGTTCAAAGGGCAAAGACTGCAATCAACACATACATTCCAGACAAGGCAACGTACCAGAGAGTAAGTTTGTTTTGGGGTTTTTTTGTTTTTAATTGTTTTAATTTATTTTATTTTTCATGAAACCCAAGTCTTCCATCATAAACGGTCCTTACATAATGACATATACAAATACATGAAACATAATCAGATATCCAACATACCAGGATGTAACATAGTTAGACCAGTGAAATATCAGCCTGTATAGGGTGTTGCATGCAATGCCACATCCAACATATCATGTTTTACATAGCGCAACATGCAGCATAGAGTGATGTATATAGCGTCATATCAGACATAGCATATTGTATATGGGGTACCATCCAACATACGCTGTATATTGCGCAACATCCAACATAAGTTGTATATAGTGTCATATCCGAAATGTCGTAATGTATACAGCATATCATACGACCTATTATGTTGTATATAGCACCATATCCGACATATCATATTGAATATAGGGCCACATCTGATGTTTCCTGCTGTATATTGCGTCACATCCAACATATCGTATTGTATATTGCGGCACCTCCGACATATCATGCTGTATATAGCGCAGTACCAAGCATACAATGTTGTATATAGCGCCATATCAGACATATCGTATTGTATATGGAGTCATATCCGACATATGTTGTACATAGAGCTACATATAGCGTCATATCCGACATGCCACGCTGTATATAGCATCACATACGACATGTCATATTGTTTAAAGCACCACATCTGACATATCATGCTGTATATTGCATCACATCCCTTCTATCTCATTGTATATTGCATCACATCTGATCTATCATGTTGTATAATGCATACTCCTCTGACATATTATGTTGTATATAGCGCCACATCCAACATACCATGTTATACATAGAGCCACATCTACCAGAGAGTACGTTACCTAGCCTATATGTACACCGGTGGGTTTTTTCTACAATTATATTCAACGGTGAAGGGTATTACCAAATGTTTGGTGTATATAGTACCCGGGCATATAACTTTGGCATGAACGTTTCACTCATTCTTGAACCCGTCCATTGTGTTATAACACAAGATTCTTTCCCCTATTTTCAGTACATCCCAACATCATTGTGGCAGACACCCAATGCTACAACGAGGATCAATCGTGAAATGAAAGTAAGTAGCACAATATGTTTATGATGCACCCTGCACTTTGCGTCTCTTTTTTAATATCTTTAATTGTATTTTCAATTAGCACGTGTTTAGTCATTTTGTTTATAAGCTATATGATTGTTCATCGTGTGAGAAAATAAAGAATGAATAAAGAAGTCCTAAAGTAGATGATGTAATACAAATCTATACAAATCAAGTCACTCAAAAATAGTTCAAGTACAATGAAACATCTAACATGCATCTTTTCAATACTTTCATCTTTTGCAGACCTTGCCAAACGCCTCTCAGAGACGTCCCTTGAGAAGGTACAACGCCATCCGTCTCTAAGACCACAGCCTTCCAACACCCATTGAACCCTTACAGAAAAATGATCTAGACAATGTATTGACTATTTATAGTACCAAACGTTTTATGTAAGATCAATGTTACTTGTAAACTGTACTGAACAAATGATATAAGACAAACTATTTGAATATTTAGTAGTGAAAAATATGTCTATTATGTTTGCTTGTAAACGAACACTTCCATTATGTGGAATGTGTGGTGTCTTTTGTTCAGTATATGTTACAGATAAGGTAACAAGTAGCATGTAACAAATTCCTTCCCAGTCCAAGAATAAATATTTGCATTCAAAGTGTTTCCTGTTGTATTCTATGGTGTTACACCTTTACTTTCGCTGATGGAATTATCGGATTTTTCACGTCTGCATTTGTCACATACTAAGAAATGACACTGGCATGGTATCCTCTGGTCATCTGTTAATGATGTGACAACTGTTTGATGTCATTAAACTGACACTTTCTACTTGAGGCAAGTAGTTCCTTTGTACATCAATTTTCTTCATTGCTATGAAGTCCCACGAAACTAAAGAAGGCACTGCCTCACAAGAACATAATGTCTCACAATACTCAAGAACACAATGCCTTACGAGATACTACAGTTGGAAACTTACCCTGACATATTTCTACCATGAAGTCGACCTGTGAGCTTTTCATATCAAATTATACTCAATATTTATTAATGGTAGCCAGGAATTGTTTCTGCTATGTTAGGGTGTGGTTTGCAATACCTCTACACAGTTACATTCGCAAAGAATGGATCTTTCTACTGACAATATCTTCTGGTATTATGGTCAGGTTTGAATGAATATCTGGAGGGTTGGGTTGGAAAAACATAGGAAAATCTTTTTCCACATTCTGAAGAAATCCCTACTACAAGGAGAGTCGAGTTTACGTTACAGAGTAAAGATCTGGTTTGAACTGATCTTCAGTAATCCATTCTTGTCGTAAGAGGCCACTAACAGCATCTGATGGTCCGTCAGATTTGGTTGGTTCATGTCATCGTATCCAATGCTCGATGTTCATGATGTCAATCACTGGATTTTGGGTCAAGGATGTTTACAGATCATCGGCATATAGCTGGAATATGCTGCGCAAAACAACCAGCAATGTTGCATAATGTGGGTTTGGTGAGCATGAGCGTCTGCATGTATCTCTGCGTTGACTGGTGTCGGTTTTAGTGCAAGTGCACTGAGATGATTAGTCCGCTCCAGTCTCCTCCAGCTTCTACTGGTCTATTCCTGACTGTCGCCGTCCTTTTTGTTTTTGACTCCAAGGGCCCTTATTCTCGAAACTTTCGTAGCCTTAAGAATTCTTAACTTTGATCGTAGCCAATGTGTTAAAAATGGGCTTACGAAGTTCGTAGGGTTACGAACGTTTCGAGAATAGCTAGCCAGTCCCGTTTCTTTTTCTTAACCTTGACATCGAACAGCAACATGTATACCCTTCCCTGACCACAACAGACGACCTAGTATTGCCAAATTTGAGTGCAATTATTCATTATTGTACTCTATAACACATCTTTGCAATGATATTTTAATATTAGTCATTATAGGTTACGCAGACTGGATCTTGTTTTCGCAACAAAAGTTGAAAGATCTAAGCACAATTGTTTTGAAAAAGTGGCTTATGATGTATGATACTCGTGAAGATCAGTTGTCTTCAGCAACCCATGCTTGTCGTAAGAGGAGACGAGTGGTCAGGCTCGCTGGCTTGGTTGACACATGTCATCGTCACCTAATTGTGTAGATCAACTGGATTGTCTGGTCAAAACAATACGCGAATGTCCTTTGGTAATTTTAGTAGGTGTCTTTGCTGTGCGTGAGGTATTCCAGGATATCGTTTCGACATTCACATGAAGGACATATATTTATTGTTCCTATTGTTTGGAGGTATGTTGATGGTGCATATGTTACATAATTTACAATCAGTACAAATATAGTCAACATTTCTACTTCAGAAACAGAACACCTCACTTCCCACTTCCAAACGCCAGGTTTGACATTTAACGAATGACTGACTGACTGACTGAGTATGGTTTTACGCCGTTTTTAGCAATATTCCAGCAATTCCACGGCGGGTCCGCTTAATGTGGGAGGAAACCCCGAAGTCATGCAGTATTAATGTTAGTGGAACCCATAAGCACGTGTTTGGTGCAGAGAAACCTAGAAACAGAAACCGGAATTGGAACACACGATGACAGATTGCTGGCGTGCCCAGCGGACGCATCTCTGCAAAGAGAATGCCAGTGCCTTAATCTTGGTTCCCATTTCAACCCCATAATCGCCAATTACCTTATTCTACCTCGTTTACACACCCACCCCCCTTCCAATACAAACGTAATGATAACCATGTCTTCGTCTTAAACATGGCATTACAAAATTCTTCGAGTATATCCTAGTTATAATCAAAATGAAAGAATTGTGTGAGTTATACCGCCTTGACCAGTATCATGTCATGTCATGTCAGCGTTAAAGCATAGTCCAAACTTTAGCAGGTCGCATGAATTTACCACAGGACATTAATAGGAACCTAGGATTCAAACAGACGACCACCGAAGAATTGTGAAGGGAGGCAACTCTCTACAACGGCCTTCAGTCCCCTGAAACCACTTACCTCCCTTGTAAACTAAACGACGGAAACTACTTGTCTCTAATGCACAGTCGATATGTGAAGCCTATTTGAAGACGTGCATTAGGTCCTTAGGTAGAATTTCATTACTCAAAAGGTATCCATTGTTAATATTCTATAATAGGTTACAGGCTGAACATCAATGCATTAAATCCAGTGATCCCTTCGCTTCAACCTCGACCGTCTCTGTACCTCCGTATTGTACATATTTACACACGATAACAGGTGAACACAAACACAACCGACAGAATCACAGTTTGTATGTTTAACGATCCGGTGTTTCGAGAACCTTTACTTCCCGTAGTTGAGGTTGTCACTGTCTTCATAGTAACACGTTTTGTTACTTTTGAACTTCCTTGCGTCGAATGTTTGGTGGTTCTCTGAATTGTCGATGTCGTTGTTTTACCTGGAAATGTGACAAGAGAATCATTTACACGTTTGTTCTCGATACTAGTGAAATTATCAACTTTCATTCCCTCCATCATAAGTTACAACACCGTCGTAAAACAGACGTATTTAACAGATATACTAAGGTTACTTCGTCCCTTCTGCCTACTATCATCTAATCAAACTAATATTCACACACTCTCAGAAAACGCTGCATCAGCCACCGTGGGTTTGGGTTTTTGTTTTTTGTTTTTGTGAGTGTTTTTTGTTTTGTTTTGTGGGGGGTTGTTAACTTGTATTTGTTATTTTTTGTTTGTTGCTTTTGTTTGTTTTTTGTTGTTGTTTTGGGGGGTTGTTTTACTTGTATTTGTTATTTTTATTTTTATTTTTAGTTGCTTTTGTTTGTTTTGTTGTTTTTGGGGGTTGTTTACTTGTATTTGTTATTTTTTTTGTTTATTTGTTTGTTGCTTTTGTTTGTGTTGTTGTTTTCTGGGGGTTGTTTGTTTATTTGTTTTTTTTTTGTTTTGTTGTTGTTTGTTTTTTGTTTGCTTTTGTTTGTTTTTGTTGTTATTTTTTAGGGGTTTGTTTTACTTGAATTTGTTATTTTTTGTTTGTTTCTTTGTTGCTTTTGTTTGTTTTTCTTGTTGTTTTGTTTTGTTTGGGGGTTGTTTACTTGTATTTGTTATTTCCTTTTTTAAATTGTTGCTTTTGTTTGTTTTTTGTTGTTTGTTGTTTTGGGGGTTGTTTACTTGTATTTGTTATTTTTGTTTAATTTTGTGCTTTTGTTTGTTTTGTTTTGTTGTTTTTTGGGGGTTGTTTTACTTGTATTTGTTATTTTTTGTTTGTTTGTTGATTTTGTTTGTGTTGTTGTTTTTGTAGGGTGTTGTTTACTTGTATTTGTTAATTTATGTTTGTTTGTTTGTTGCTTTTGTTTGTTTTGTTGTTTTTTGGGGGGTTGTTTACTTGTATTTGTCATTTTTTGTTTGTTTGTTTGTTGCTTTTGTTTGTGTTGTTGTTTTTTTGGGGGGTGTTGTTTACTTGTATTTGTTTTTTTTTTTTTCTTTCTTTCTTTCTTTTGTTTGGTTTGGTTTGGGGGTGGGGAGGGGGAAAATCTCTGTCTACACCATCATTTTGTCACCATTTAACACTACCATCACTGTTTCAAGTTTCGTCAGTTGATCAATATTTATCCCTATCGTCAGGATGTCACAATTTCTCCTTATCGTCAGTTTGTCACAATTTCTCCTAATGTCAGTTTGTCACTATTTATCCCTATCGTCAGTTTGTCACCATCTATCCCTATCATCTGTTTGTCACTTGTTATCCCTGCCATCAGTTTGTCACTATTTATCCCTATCTTCGTTTGTCACTATTTATCCATGTTGCCAGTTTAATACTATTTATTATTTATCCCTATCGCCAGTTTATCACTATTTATCCCTGACATCAGTTTGTCACTATTTATCCCTATCATCTGTTTGTCACTATCTGTCCCTATCATCAGTTTGTCACTATTTATCCCTATCGTCAGTTTGTCACCATCTATCCCTATCATCAGTTTGTCACTATTTAACCCTATCATCAGTTTGTCACTATTTATCCCTATCATCAGTTTGTCACTATTTATCCTTCATCAGTTTGTCACTATTTATCCCTGTCGTTAGTTTGTCACCATCTATCCCTATCATCAGTTTGTCACAATTTAACCCTATCATGAGTTTGTCACTATTTATCCCTGTCGTCACTTGTCACCATCTATCCCTATCATCAGTTTGTCACTATTTAACCCTATCATCAGTTTGTCACCATCTATCCCTATCATCAGTTTGTCACTATTTAACCCTATCATCAGTTTGTCACCATCTATCCCTATCATCAGTTTGTCACTATTTATCCCTATCATCAGTTTGTCACCATCTATCCCTATCATCAGTTTGTCACTATTTATCCCTATCATGAGTTTGTCACTATTTATCCCTATCATCTGTTTGTCACTATATGTCCCTATCATAAGTTTATCACTATTTATCCCTGACATCAGTTTGTCACTATTTATCCCTATCATGAGTTTGTCACTATTTATCCCTATCATCTGTTTGTCACTATATGCCCCTATCATAAATTTGTCACTATTTATCCCTGCCATCAGTTTGTCACTATTTATCCCTGTCATCAGTTTGTCACTATTTATCCCTGTCATCAGTTTGTCACCATCTATCCCTATCATCAGTTTGTCACTATTTAACCCTATCATCAGTTTGTCACTATTTATCCCTGTCATCACTTGTCACCATCTATCCCTATCATCAGTTTGTCACTATTTATCCCTATCATCAGTTTGTCACTATTTATCCCTATCATCAGTTTGTCACTATTTATCCCTATCATGAGTTTGTCACTATTCATCCCTGTCGTCAGTTTGTCACCATCTATCCCTATCATAAATTAGTCACTATTTATCCCTATCATCAGTTTGTCACTATTTATCCCTATCATCAGTTTGTCACTATTTATCCCTATCATGAGTTTGTCACTATTTATCCCTATCATCTGTTTGTCACTATATGTCCCTATCATAAGTTTATCACTATTTATCCCTGACATCAGTTTGTCACTATTTATCCCTATCATGAGTTTGTCACTATTTATCCCTATCATCTGTTTGTCACTATATGTCCCTATCATAAATTTGTCACCATCTATCCCTATCATCAGTTTATCACTATTAATCCCTATCATCAGTTTGTCACCATCTATCCCTATCATCAGTTTGTCACTATTTAACCCTATCATGAGTTTGTCACTATTTATCTCTATCATCAGTTTGTCACCATCTATCCCTATCATCAGTTTGTCACTATTTATCCCTGTCATCAGTTTGTCACCATCTATCCCTGTCATCAGTTTGTCACTATTTAACCCTATCATCAGTTTGTCACTATTTATCCCTATCATCAGTTTGTCACTATTTATCCCTGTCATCAGTTTGTCACCATCTATCCCTGTCATCAGTTTGTCACTATTTATCCCTATCATAAATTTGTCACTATTTATCCCTGTCATCAGTTTGTCACCATCCATCCCTGTCATCAGTTTGTCACCATCTATCCCTATCATCAGTTTGTCACTATTTAACCCTATCATGACTTTGTCACTATTTATCTCTATCATCAGTTTGTCACCATCTATCCCTATCATCAGTTTGTCACTATTTAACCCTATCATGAGTTTGTCACTATTTATCTCTATCATCAGTTTGTCACCATCTATCCCTATCATCAGTTTGTCACTATTTATCCCTGTCATCAGTTTGTCACCATCTATCCCTGTCATCAGTTTGTCACTATTTAACCCTTATAATGTTTGTCACTATTTATCCCTATCATCAGTTTGTCACTATTTATCCCTGTCATCAGTTTGTCACCATCTATCCCTGTCATCAGTTTGTCACTATTTATCCCTATCATCAGTTTGTCACTATTTATCCCTATCATCAGTTTGTCACTATTTATCCCTGTCATCAGTTTGTCACCATCTATCCCTGTCATCAGTTTGTCACTATTTATCCCTATCATAAATTTGTCACTATTTATCCCTGTCATCAGTTTGTCACCATCCATCCCTGTCATCAGTTTGTCACCATCTATCCCTATCATCAGTTTGTCACTATTTAACCCTATCATGAGTTTGTCACTATTTATCCCAATCATCACTCCGTCACCCTTATTTGTGTATTACTTTACAAGAAAAACACATCTTATGTTTTTTGTAAATTACAACACACACTCTACGAAACCTGCAGGCGGAACACCTATGCATGGATTATAGAACTCGTCTCAGAACAAGCGACAACAAATTCTAAAGTTAGTTGCACTGTTCTCTCTTGAACAACTTGTTTCAATAGTTGAGGTGGAAAACTGACACCATAGTGACAGTTTTCGGTTATTGTATACTACCTTGCGTCGCCAGTTTGGTGCTTGTTTGAATTGGTGATGCCGTCGTTTTTCCTGGAAATAAAATCATCCAGATTACACGCTGTACCACAGTCTCCATCGTAACTTAACACATGTTCATGACTAGTGTAACACTAACTACATGTCGACATGCATCACTTACGTATTTGTTATTTTTTGTCTGTTGCTTTTGTTTGTTTTGTTGTTGTTTTTGGGGGGGTTGTTTACTTGTATTTGTTATTTTTATTTTTTAATTTTTGTTGCTTTTGTTTGTTTTTTGTTGTTTTGGGGGTTGCTTTACTTGTATTTTTATTTTTATTTTGTTTGTTGATTTTGTTTTGTGCTGTTGTTTTTGGGGGTTGTTTATTTGTATTTGTTATTTTTGTTTGTTTCTTTGTTGCTTTTTTATTTGTTTTGTTGTTGTTTTTGAGGGGTTGTTTACTTGTATTTGTTATTTTATTTTTTTCTTTTTGTTGCTTTTGTTTGTTTTGTTTTTTTTGGGGTTGTTTTACTTGTATTTGTTATTATTTTTGTTTGTTTGTTTGTTGCTTTTATTTGTTTGTTTGTTGTTTTTTGGGGGTTGTTTACTTGTATTTGTTTTATTTTATTTTATCTTTTGTTGCTTCTTTGTTTGCCTTTGTTGTTTTGAGGGGTTGTTTTACTTGCATTGTTATTTTTGTTTGTTTGTTATTTGTATTTTTATTTTTTGTTGGGTTTTTGTACTTGTTGTTGTTTTTTTGGGGGTTGTTTACTTGTATTTGTTTTTTTTGTTTGTTTTGTTTGTTGCTTTTTTTGTTTGTTGTTGCTGTGTTTTTGGGGGAGTTGTTTACTTGTATTTGTCATTTATTTTTTGTTTGTTTGTTTGTTGCTTTGTTTTGTTTGTTGTTGTTGTTGTTGTTTGGGGGGTGTTTACTTGTTTGTATTTGTTATTTTTTTTTCCTTTTTTTCTTTTATTTGGTTTGGTTTGGGGGGTGGGGAGGGGGAAAATCTCTGTCTACACCATCATTTTGTCACCATTTAACACTACCATCACTGTTTCAAGTTTCGTCAGTTGATCAATATTTATCCCTATCGTCAGGATGTCACGATTTCTCCTTATCGTCAGTTTGTCACAATTTCTCCTAATGTCAGTTTGTCACTATTTATCCCTATCGTCAGTTTGTCACCATCTATCCCTATCATCTGTTTGTCACTTGTTATCCCTGCCATCAGTTTGTCACTATTTATCCCTATCTTCGTTTGTCACTATTTATCCATGTTGCCAGTTTAATACTATTTATTATTTATCCCTATCGCCAGTTTATCACTATTTATCCCTGACATCAGTTTGTCACTATTTATCCCTATCATCTGTTTGTCACTATCTGTCCCTATCATCAGTTTGTCACTATCTTATCCCCTATCATCAGTTTGTCACTATTTATCCCTATCATCAGGTTGTCACTATTTATCCATCATCAGTTTGTCACTATTTATCCCTATCGTCAGTTTGTCACCATCTATCCCTATCATTAGTTTGTCACTATTTAACCCTATCATCAGTTTGTCACTATTTATCCCTATCATGAGTTTGTCACTATTTATCCTATCCCTATCATCAGTTTGTCACTATTCGTCAGTCATCAGTTTGTCACCATCTATCCCTATCATCAGTTTGTCACTATTTAACAGTTTGTCCTATTTATCATCGGTTTGTCACTATTTATCCCTATCATCAGTTTGTCACTATTTATCCCTATCGTCAGTTTGTCACCATCTATCCCTCATCATGTGTTTGTCACTCATCAGTTTTATACCTATCGCCAGTTTGTCACCATCTATCCCTATCATCAGTTTATCACTATTTATCCCTGACATCTATCGCCAGTTTGTCACCATTATCCCTAGCATCAGTTTTCACTATTTATCCCTGACATCTATCATCAGTTTGTCACTATTTATCCCTATCATCAGTTTGTCACTATTTATCCCTATCTCAGTTTGTCACCATCTAATGAGTTTGTCACTATTTATCCCTATGCCATCAGTTTGTCACTATTTATCCCTGTCATCAGTTTGTCACTATTTATCCCTATCATCAGTTTGTCCCTTATCCCTGTCATCAGTTTGTCACTATTTATCCCTATCATAAGTTTGTCACTATTTATCCCAATCATCACTCCGTCACCCTTATTTGTGTATTACTTTACAAGAAAAACACATCTTATGTTTTTTGTAAATTACAACACACACTCTACGAAACCTGCAGGCGGAACACCTATGCATGGATTATAGAACTCGTCTCAGAACAAGCGACAACAAATTCTAAAGTTAGTTGCACCGTTCTCTCTTGAACAACTTGTTTCAATAGTTGAGGTGGAAAACTGACACCATAGTGACAGTTTTCGGTTATTTTATACTACCTTGCGTCGCCAGTTTGGTGCTTGTTTGAATTGGTGATGCCGTCGTTTTTCCTGGAAATAAAATCATCCAGATTACACGCTGTACCACAGTCTCCATCGTAACTTAACACATGTTCATGACTAGTGTAACACTAACTACATGTCGACATGCATCACTTACGTATTTGTTATTTTTTGTTCCTTTAGTTTGTTTTGTTGGTGTTTTTGGGGGGGTTGTTTACTTGTACTTTTTATTTTTATTTTTTAATTTTTCTTGCTTTTGTTTGTTTTGTTGTTTTCGGGGGTTGTTTAGTTGTATTTGTTATTATTTTATTTTTTTTTTTGTTGATTTTGTTTGTGTTGTTGTTTTTTTTGGGGGTTGTTTCTCTTGTATTTGTTATGTTTTTTTTTTGTTTGTTTTTGTTTGTATATTTTGTTTGTTTTGTTTGTTGTTTTGGGGGTTGTTTACTTGTATTTGTTATTTTATATTTTTTATTTTTAGTTGCTTTGTTTGTTTGGGTTTGTTTTTTTGGGGTTGTTTACTTGTATTTGTTATTTCCTTTTTGTTTGTTGCTTTTGTTTGCTTTGTTTGTGTTGTTGTTTGTTTTGGGGGTTGTTTACTTGTATTTGTTATGTTTTTGTTTGTTTTTTTCGTTGCTTTTTTGTTTGTTTTTTGTTTGTTGTTTTGTTGTTGTTTTTTTTGTTATTTTTTTGTTTGAACTTTTTTTTGTTTGTTTTTTGTTTTGTTGCTTTTTTGTTTGTTTTCTCCTTTTGTTTTGTTTTTTTGGGGGTTGTTTACTTGCATTTGTTATTTCTTTTTTAAAATTATTGCTTTTGTTTTGTTTGTTGATGTTGTTGGGGTTTGTTGTTTACTGCATTTGTTATTTTTGTTTGTTTTGTATGTTGCTTTTGTTTGTTGTTGTTGTTGTTTTTGGGGGTTGTTTACTTATATTTGTTAGTTTTATTTTTTGTTTTTTTTGTTTGTGTTTATTTTGGTTTTGGGGGTTGTTTTTCTATTTGTTTTTATTTTATTTTTTATTTCTGTTTTGTTCCTTTTTGTTTTGTTGTTGTTTTGTTTGGGCTTTCAGTTGTTATTTGTATTTGTTATTTTTTGTTTGTTTCTGTTTTGTTGCTTTTGTTTGTTTTGTTGTTTTTTGTTGGGTGTTGTTTGTTTGTTGTTTTGGGGGTACTTGTATTTGTTTTTTTTGTTTGTTTCTTTCTTTCTTTTGTTTGGTTTGGTTTGGGGGGTGGGGAGGGGGAAAATCTCTGTCTACACCATCATTTTGTCACCATTTAACACTACCATCACTGTTTCAAGTTTCGTCAGTTGATCAATATTTATCCCTATCGTCAGGATGTCACGATTTCTCCTTATCGTCAGTTTGTCACAATTTCTCCTTATCGTCAGTTTGTCACTATTTATCCCTATCGTCAGTTTGTCACCATCTATCCCTATCATCTGTTTGTCACTTGTTATCCCTGCCATCAGTTTGTCACTATTTATCCCTATCTTCGTTTGTCACTATTTATCCATGTTGCCAGTTTAATACTATTTATTATTTATCCCTATCGCCAGTTTATCACTATTTATCCCTGACATCAGTTTGTCACTATTTATCCCTATCATCTGTTTGTCACTATCTGTCCCTATCATCAGTTTGTCACTATTTATCCCAATCATCAGGTTGTCACTATTTATCCATCATCAGTTTGTCACTATTTATCCCTGTCGTCAGTTTGTCACTATTTAACCCTATATCATCATCGCCAGTTTATCACTATTTATCCCATCATCAGTTTATCACTATTTATCCCTGTACTCAGTTTGTCACCATCTATCCCTATCATGAGTTTGTCACAATTTAACCCTATCATGAGTTTGTCACTATTTATCCCTGTCGTCACTTGTCACCATCTATCCCTATCATCAGTTTGTCACTATTTAACCCTATCATCAGTTTGTCACTATTTATCCCTATCATCAGTTTGTCACTATTTATCCCTATCGTCAGTTTGTCACCATCTATCCCTCTCATGAGTTTGTCACTATTTATCCCTATCGCCAGTTTGTCACCATCTATCCCTATCATCAGTTTATCACTATTTATCCCTGACATCAGTTTGTCACTATTTATCCCTATCATGAGTTTGTCACTATTTATCCCTATCATCTGTTTGTCACTATATGTCCCTATCATCAGTTTGTCACTATTTAACCCTATCATGAGTTTGTCACTATTTATCCCAATCATCACTCCGTCACTCCCCTATTACAAGAAAAACACATCTTATGTTTTTTGTAAATTACAACACCCACTCTACGAAACCTGCAGGCGGAACACCTATGCATGGATTATAGAACTCGTCTCAGAACAAGCGACAACAAATTCTAAAGTTAGTTGCACCGTTCTCTCTTGAACAACTTGTTTCAATAGTTGAGGTGGAAAACTGACACCATAGTGACAGTTTTCGGTTATTTTATACTACCTTGCGTCGCCAGTTTGGTGCTTGTTTGAATTGGTGATGCCGTCGTTTTTCCTGGAAATAAAATCATCCAGATTACACGCTGTACCACAGTCTCCATCGTAACTTAACACATGTTCATGACTAGTGTAACACTAACTACATGTCGACATGCATCACTTACGTGGTGGGGGTTGTTTGGTCCGATGTGTTGGAACATACGGCGTCGTGGTGGGACATGGCAAACTCTTGATATCTGGGCACTTATGCGATGCCCTGGCTTCCGTGAGACCTAGAACGTAATGGCAATGATTGTGCTACTATTCTGGGATATGACAGGAACGGTAACTGATTTGTCTGTTGTTACAATATATCAGAACAAGGACATAAGTTATTAACATAATCTTTTAACTTTGCAATCATTGCACCTGTAATGCTTTAAACAAAGCATTAATACTATCCTCCTACAAGAAATGGGATTTTTTAATTCCACTTTCGGGATTGTTATAGACATTTGCTGCCGACTTAGCCCCGATATTGGCCTCTAGTCAGCCTCTAGTCATAAATCCATATTTCGTGTTATGACTGATTTTAACGCAATCTAAATACCGAAACTAATCGGGGCTTGAAGTTAGAGGCGATGTTGAGAAACAAAACCTCGAACAAAGATTGTTATCCGAACTGTGTCTTGAGAGTCACACACTGAAAACATGTACGGTAAGAATACGAACTATCGTGCTGCATTAATGGAAAGAATTCTAAGTGTCTGGATTATCCATGGATTCTTCAATAATTAATTTAGTCTAGGCACTTCCCAAATAGGTTGCCCGCCTCAGACTGACAGTATGTTCGACCGTGCACTGGACTACAAACACACCAAGCTCCTAACAAAAGATTATGAAGAGTGAGAAACCTTCAGGGTACAGGTCTGTAACCTTCATTCCGCACGCTGACGTAACTTCATTGTACGCAGTGTCCTTGACCTTGACCTCCAAAGTGTGAGCTTCATACTGCGTCCCGGGGATGCGGAGAAATACAACATAATCCTCTCCAACCGTCAACATAGAGTCAAAACATTTCCCCGGATTAGGCCCTGAAACAAATGTCAATGGATTTTACTCAGCCACAACCATCCAGCATAGCAGTGTATGCTATTTGTAATTATTTTAAATAAGCACTTCTTATAATGTTAATTTTAAGAAATCCACCGTCATCAAGAGCGTTGGTTGGTTGGTTGGATGGTTGGTTGTTTTAACGCCGCACTCAGCAATATTCCAGCTATATGGCGACGGTCTGTAAATAATCGAGTCTGGTCCAGACAATCCAGTGATCAACATCATGAGCATCGATCTACGCAATTGGGATACGATGACATGTGTCAACCAAGTCAGCGAGCCTGACCACCCGATCCCGTTAATTGCCTCTTACGACAAGCATGGGGTACTGAAGATTAATATTCTAACCCGGACCTTCACAGGTACTTCAAGAGAGCGTTTGTGGTTATTTGTTAAGGAAATGCATTTTTTTATATTTATTTGGTTTTAACTGAGGAGTTTTCCAGCTATTTAACGGCGGCCTGTAAATAACCGAGTTTGAACGGGACAATACAGCTAATGACATGAGTACCATGGAATACCATAACATGCATCAAAGGAGGTCAGCGAACCTGACCACCCGATCCTGTTTGCCGCCTCTTCCATGGCATTGGTTGCTGAAGACAAATTCTAACACGGGTAGGTACAAGCACAAGCATTGGCTCGTCATAACAAAAACATGGTGTGGATTCCTTTATGGGTAGTGTTAGTAGCCGCCCTTTGCTGTTAATATGAAACACACCAAAGTGGCTATCACAAACTGAAAGATTGTTAACTAATTTTGATTTACGCCACCCTCAATTACTACCAGATCACGGCCGCCGCCAAACACTGGATTATTGATCAGACAAGCCGGTGATTGATATACGGTCAGCATCCCACGCCGTTGGGTGAGGGTGAATGAGTGATTTTAGTTTTACGTCACACTCAGCAATATTCCAGCTATATGGCGGCGGTCTGTAAATAATCTAGTCTGGACGAGACAATCCAGTCATCAACAGCATGAGCATCGATCTACGCAATTGGAATACGATGACATGTGTCAACCAAGTCAGCATGCCTGACCACCCAATCCCGTTAATTACCTCTTACGACAAGCATGGGTTACTGAAGAACAGCTCATGCTGTTGATCACTGGATTGTCTGGTCCAGACTCGATTATTTACAGACCGCCGCCATATAGCCGGAATATTGCTGAGTGCGGGGTAAAACTAAACTCACTCACTCACTACTGAAGAACAGTTCTAACCCGGATCTTCACGGGTCCACGCCGTTGGGGATCGACGACACTCAGTCAAATACCATGTTCACCTTATCACCAGCGACAGTACAAAATTTATATTTTTTTAGGAAAGCGCAAGCATTATGTTTTCATGTCACGAGATGTAATGAGACAAAAATTGTTAAATTTTCATACTGATCACCAAAACCATCGTGTCACTGAGCTCGATTGAGATATCAGTCGTAATATTTTTATGATGAATACAATGTTTCGTCACTAAATACCTTTAACATCAATTTCATAAAAACTATTTTTTTACTATATAATAGGTGAATAACCGCCCAATAACCGGTTCGACACCGAACGAATATCATGTATATGTGCTGGGCGCTGATTGTTGTGCCCGTGTAACAACAACCAATTATGTGTTGCATAAACAATTACTCCACAGTATGATTCTTTTCTTTTGATCCGATACGTGATGATGTACAAAGCCATATTTTTTCTGTTTTGTCTTATTCTGTCTTTCCGAGCAAACACGTCAATATACAACCACCGCACTGTAAATTGTTTTGTGTGATGGCTGATTGGTATGTTGACCTGTTGGGAAGAAGCCGGTCATATAAGGCTATATTGAATACGCACGTTTATATTGAATAAGTCTGTATAGGTTACTGTTTTACTACTATCATCGTGATAACTACAATACTATACTGAGTCAAAAAAGAAACTTCACAAAATGTAATTTGAGAAATAATGAATAATTTTTCTCTGATGATACATCTATGTATCAGAAATGGGATCCCTATCTTTCGACTCTAGAAAAACGTTAGCAAAACCCACCCAAACCAATCCATTCGTCGTGCAAATGACGTTAGTGCCAAATCAGGTTTTGCACGTGCAGTCGATCACGTGATCTTCGCATCGAAGTTTTCTTCATATGCACGTGTTTGCATTGGCCTCAAGAATTGAAAAAACACTTTTAAACCACAGTTCTAACGGTACTTGAAATGCCACGATTGTCAAATGTGCAAGGTGAACGTGCCGTTGGCATGTTGCAAGCGGGAAGATCAGTTATTGACGTCGCAAGAGCAATGGGATGCAGCCGTCGTACTGTGTATGACTTGCGAGGTCGTCTACAACAAACTGGCACCACTTCTGATCGGCCAAGGTCGGGTCGTCCACGTGTGACGTCACGAGCAGAAGACCGTCAAATCGTCCTACGTCACCTACGTGACAGATTTCTGCCGGCTACACGAACCAGGGCTGAGATGTTTAGAGGTTGACTGTCCTCACAGACCATTCGAAATCGGTTGCGGGCTGCCAATCTCCATTCTCGACGTCCATATCGTGGGCCAATATTGACGCCGTTTCATCAACGTCAACGTCTGCTGTGGGCCCAACGTCACCTCCGATGGACCCAGAAAGACTGGAATCGAGTCGTCTTTAGCGATGAATCCAGGTTTACCCTCAGATTCGCGGACGGCAGGCATAGAGTCGTAAACGGTATGCCCAATGTTGTGTACAGGAAGTCGACAGATTCGGGGGCGGAAGTTGCATGGTGTGGGGGTGCTTTCTGTGGGAACAACCGTTCCCGACTTCTGGTCATCCGTGGAAACCTCACAGCTGCTGCTTACCGCGACCAGGTGCTCACCCCTGAACTCGTTCCTTTCATGGCGGCTCATGGTCCAGGTCTACAGTTCCAGCATGGTAATGCTCGGCCGCATACCGCGATGTTGACACGAAATTTCCTTCAAAACGCTGGAATCAACGTCATGGACTGGCCATCGAGGTCCCCTGACCTTAATCCAATAGAGCACGTTTGGGATGCACTTGGGAGAAGGCTTCGTGGTCTTAGGAACCAACCTCAGAATTTGCAGGAACTTGGCGCTGCCTTGCAAGAGCAATGGCGCAGAATCCCCAACCACGTGTTCACAAGCATCAGGCAGTCGATGAGGAGACGGTGTTTGGCAGTGGTGAATGCGCGGGGCGGCCATACACGATATTGAACTGAGAAATTTCGCATTTTTATTCTTGTGACTTGACATTCTGTATACCCATGTTTTGGAACGGCGGTGTAGCCTAATGGAACTGATTATGGCACTGTCAGTGTATCGAGTACATCACACAGATCTCAGCAATGAAATAATAACAATTTAACCATCTTACCATCTCTTGTTCTTTTATAGTGCCCTGAAGAAAGAATGTGAAGTTTCTTTTTTGACTCAGTATATGAATGTTGCATGTCAATATAAAAGTATACTGTCCACATATTAAGAAATGTTTTGACTTAAAATTGGTGTACACACCCATTTGTACCTATATGCGTACATAGTGACGTTTTATCAAAAGCGCTCCAAAGACGGTTCGGCAGTTTTTATCTTGAGAAAACTGTTGCGAAAACAGATGTGTGTGCCTGTCAAGCTCTTTGAATATGCACTGTTTCTATGACTGGCAGACACAAACGACACAGGTCAATCACTGGTGGTCACTGGCCAGATTAGCCGGTCCCGATAACTAAATCCCGACGTAAAACGTAGAAACTATGAAAAAACGTACCGCCGTTGGTAATATTCACAACTCCAGGTAGCCTCGTTCCCATGTCTTTGAACACACACTGAATCTTCAGCTCTGCTACGAACTGTCCAGGATTGCTCGACGTGACGGGATAGTGTTTTACAATGGTGCCCTGCGCTACAACCTTAGAGTACGTCACTTTTTCCTGAGCTGACATCTGAAAGCTTGGGTCGCACCCCAGAGCCCCAGGGTGGGGGAGGAGAAACACCAGGGTGAGGATATGAGGTAAAGACACCCTTGGGTAACACATCGTCTCAGGTGGGCACTATGAAACTGACTGGGCGACGATCTTTGACAACCGTTTTGTGTGCACAGAAAAGGGTCGGTTTGGTTGTAGCCAATGCGTGTTTAGTTAATTCTCATGTAAATTTACTGATGACAAATATCTGACGTTGTTTCTCAGTTGAAAGAAAGCAATGATTTGTTCGGCTGTTTATCACAGGAGTGACAAGCCCGGCGGAGAGATTAGCTTTCGCTGAGAACATACTCCGATCGTTAGACAAGTTACACATGTCTTTCTTCCATTGTAGAGTTATCGGAGATTTTTTTCATGCTTTCCCTACAGCCTTTATTTATTCAGGATGCGCCTAAACTCAATATTCTTGTAATACACGTGTCGAGGGATATATCATCACGTAATAACTATATTTCGAACGGTTGTCCAAAATGTCATATAAGTTTCTACCCCGACCGCATCTACCGAGAGATAGATCTGATAAGAACAAAAAAGTCCGAATTATTACTCTAGATCGTATGTTGATAATAGTTCTTATTCAAATTCACTTACGGCCAGACCTTTTTCTTTTCTTTTCATTTTTAATTTACTGTGGCAGTAGTGAAACATCTGTTCGGTATGTTGATTCTTTTATTGAAATGCACTGTATATGGGTTTTAAATATCAGATTTCTAATATAGATTTATCGTAGTACATCCAATAGAGTTGTGTATAAATAGCTTAGGTTATTGTATTGTTAAAGCTATATTTACCGTTAATTGTGAGGTGAGGTGAAATTGGGTTTAACGTCGTGCTTGAGAATATTTCGCTCATATGACGACGTGCATGCGTGTGTATGTGTATGTGCGGCTGCTTGTACTAGCCCAGACTGAAGCTGGTTTTATAGTGCTAGCCCACTGAGATACCATGCCGCAGCGAAGCATGAATACCCCACTCAGACACATTATACTGACTCCGAGCCGACCAGTCCTTGATGTACCCATTAATGCCGAGCGCCAGGCAGGTACTAACAAGTACCATATTTTAACGTCTTTTGGTATGACGCGGTCGGGGATCGAACCCGCGACCTTCCGCTCTCCGGACGGACGCTCTAACCACTACACCACGGAGGCGGTGGTCCGTTAATTGTATACATTTGCAGGGCTCCAGATAATTTTTCAACATCAGGAGTACGTACTCCTTATTTTTGCAATATAGGAGTACTGGAAAAACTTAAGTGTACATTTAGAGTACTGAATGGAATTTTGCGAATCGATATTCTTGTGTTTCGTTTCATATATGCACCACAACATTGCTACTCTTGTGTAAACAGGTCAATAAACAATAAAACAATAACTTTTTTGATAAATATGTCTGTAAATGATTCTAAAACAGTGCAGCAATGCAGTGGTGCGTATCTGCTACGTTTTCTAAATTATTTCCAACCGTATCGTGCATATTTTTTATCCGTACATACGCCGATACGGCCTTTATCTGTACCCCTGCATTTGTTTTCCACTGAATTTTCGATTTGTGAGTCCTGTGTGAATTGTTTAGTATAAACGAATACAACACACAATTGATCTTGGGGCAATTTATAGATTTTAGATTTACTACGCAATTAAATTCGTTTTGTCTTAACTTTGTTACACGTACTTTCATTCACAACAAATATTTTCCTTCGTTATTCAATGACAAAAAGAAAAGAAAATCCCTGACTAGGCAACCTTATTTTGAGATTGCTGTTCTCAGAATCATAACATATGTTTAGGGACTTATAATGTAGAAAATAGGATTGACATGCACAATTAGTGCCACTCACTGTCAAACACTCAAGTTCCCAGTATATCGCAATACGGGTACGCGAATCGCAATATATTGCAATACGATGTATTTGACAATACACAGCCCTAATACATATGATGAAAAATCCTTACCATGTTCACCCGGAGAAAATGTGTTGATACAAGTTGAATAAAGTCCCTTTCGTCAAACATGTGCTATACTGATTAAATTATTATTAATGAGTGAGAGTGTGGTTTTACGCCACTTTGAGCAATATTCCAGCAATATCATGGCGGGGGATCCCAGAAATGGGCTTCACACATTGTAACCATAGGCGGATCCAGAGGGGGGGTGCAGGGGTGCGCACCCCCCCTTTTGTCCTGAAAGTTTATTAAATGACCATTGAAACTCTGGTGAAAATGAAGTTTGCACCCTCCCTTTTCTCAATAGTGTGCACCCCCCCTTTCTCAAAAAGCTGTATCCGCCCCTGGTAACCATGTGGGGAATCGAACCCGGGTTTTCAGCGTGACTAGCCAACTTTTTGTACCACTAGGCAACCCTACCGCACCTAATTGTTTTGTTTTGTTTTTGCAGTAATCAGTATGATACATATCTTTCACCTATTCGCTCTCTCGTGATACGAGACGCAAACAACAGCTCCAAACAGCGCCAAACGAATCTGTGCGCAATGAAATTAAGGCAGATGAGAGGTCACGTGTGTCCCCACCGAGATAACCATATCGTCACGTCTAAGAAAACACTGCATCAACCACCGTATTGTTACCGGTTTCATCCCTGTTGTATGTTGTCACTCCTCATCCCTTACATCACTTTGCCAGGCTTCATCACTGTCATCACTTTGTCATCCCTTACATCACTTTGCCAGGCTTCATCACTGTCATCACTTTGTCATCCCTACATCACTTTGTCATCCCTAATCATCACACTTTGCCAGGCTTCATCACTGTCATCACTTTGTCATCCCTACATCACTTTGTCATCCCTTACATCACTTTGCCAGGCTTCATCACTGTCATCCTGTCATCGTCATCACTTTGTCATCCCTACATCACTTTGTCATCCCTACATCACTTTGTCATCCCTTACATCACTTTGCCAGGCTTCATCACTTTGTCATCCTACATCACTTTGTACATATCCCTTACATCACTTTGCCAGGCTTCATCATTGTCATCACTTTGTCATCCCTTACATCACTTTGCCAGGCTTCATCATTGTCATCACTTTGTCATCCCTTACATATCCCTTACATCACTTTGCCAGGCTTCATCATTGTCATCACTTTGTCCATCAGGCTTCATCACTTTGTCATCACTTTGTCATCCCTTACATCACTTTGCCAGGCTTCATCATTGTCATCACTTTGTCCTTACATCACATCATCACTTTGCCAGGCTTCATCACTGTCATCACCAGGCTTCATCATTGTCATCACTTTGTCATCCCTTACATCACTTCATCAGGCTTCATCATTGTCATCACTTTGTCATCCCTTACATCCTTTACATCAGGCACAGGCTTCATCATTGTCATCACTTTGTCATCCCTTACATCACTTTGCCAGGCTTCATCACTGTCATCACTTTGTCATCCCTTACATCACTTTGCCAGGCTTCATCACTTTGTCATCACTTTGTCATCCCTTACATCATCACTTTGTCATCACTTGTCATCACTTTGTCATTGTCATCACTTGTCATCACTTTGCCAGGCTTCATCACTGTCATCACTTTGTCATCCCTTACATCACTTTGCCAGGCTTCAGGCTTCATCATTGTCATCACTTTGTCATTCCTTAAATATCCCTTACATCACTTTGCCAGGCTTCATCATCACTTTGTCATCCCTTACATCACTTTGCCAGGCTTCATCATTGTCATCACTTTGTCATCACTTACATATCCCTTACATCACTTTGCCAGGCTTCATCATTGTCATCACTTTGTCATCCCTACATCATCACTTTGTCATTCCTTAAATATCCCTTACATCACTTTGCCAGGCTTCATCATTGTCATCACTTTGTCACGCTTACACATCCCTTACATCACTTTGCCAGGCTTCATCATTGTCATCACTTTGTCATCCCTTACATCACTTTGCCAGGCTTCATCATTGTCATCACTTTGTCATCCCTTACATCACTTTGCCAGGCTTCATCATTGTCATCACTTTGTCGTCCCTTACATCACTTTGCCAGGCTTCATCATTGTCATCACTTAGTCATTCCTTCCATTCCTTTATCAGGCTCTATTTTTGTCATCACTGAGTCATTCCTTACAACACTTTATCAGGCTTCATCTCTGTCATCACTTTGTCACTCCTCATTCCTTTCATCACTATATCAGACTTCATTTTGCCTTACACCACATTGTCAGGATGGGGAGATAGCCGAGTGGCTAAAGAGTTCGCTCGTTGAAGACCCGGTTTCGATTCCCCACATGGATCAAAGACATGAAACCCATTTCTGGGTCCCCATCCGTGATATTGCTGGAACATTGCTAAATGCGGCGTGAAAACATACTCCTTCAAAGTCTGTCGCAAATATTTTCTGTTTTTACCTGTCTTTAGGTTTGTCTGTCCTCTTCTGATATAATCAATTTCGGGGACACAAAAACGTCATTTTCATTGTGATCTTGAAATAGGTTTATATAAATAGAATTTCCGTTTGGTTTCACCAAACCTTGACAGATTAGGTTCGGGCGTAAGATACCGAAAATGACGACCGAGAGCTTCATATCAGAAAAAAATACCATTGCCGCTGATTAATGGGCCAGAATCGTATATTCATCATTCTAAATACTAGAACTAAATTAGGTAAACGGAACATTTACACACCACGTTTGTATCACATGACAGACGTTTTACAAATCACCTGTGACGCAAGGCTGGCACATATATAGCAATAACCCGATGTCAGGTAAGGAGTTTAAATGGTTCACGATAAGACAACCTATCTGCTCAGACTTATTCATGAGGAAACAAACGCCGCCTTCTGCCAATTTGTCACACTCTCGATGATAAGGGTGAATAACGCTGTTATTTCACAGAGTTATAAATGGCATTGGTCAGTAACGTAACCTGATTTGTTTGTCTAAGTACAACTATCCCACGAGAGATATTACAAAGAAAGATGATCGGGGACGACGATGAACAGAGGTCTGTATATCAAAACAGAAGACAGGGAGAGAAGAAAAGGGAGGAGAAAGGCGAGGGCAAGGGAGACGATGGTGGGTAGATGCGTGTATCAAAAGACAAGACAAATACAGAAAGAGGCAAGGAGAGGACAAAGGAGAAGACGAGGAGGATAGAAACGATGGTAGGAGAGGCAAGAAGAGCGGGGACGAAGAGAGAAGCGTGGACAACAGAAAAGATGAGAAAAGAGTGACTGGTTTCACGCCGGTTTTAGCAATATTCCAGGAATATACCAGGGTTAGGAATCGAACCCGGATCTTTGGCGTGACGAGCTACCCCGACGGCCACTGAGGAGGAAAGAAGTGATGTTATGGGAGGCATGGATAAGGGAGGCGACGATGAGAGAGGCGGTTGTGAGAGAGAAGAGGAGGAGAGAGCCAAAGACAGTGGAGAAGTTTAGGCGTGGGATCAAGGCAGTGGAGAAGATGAGTAGAGCGAGTCGAAGACAGTGGAGAAGATGGTCAGTGGGGCGAAGACAATGGGGAGAGTGGGGCGAAAACAGTGGAGGAGATGGGGAGTAGGGCAAAGACAGTGGAGGAGATTGGGGCGAAGACAATGGAGAGGATGAAGAGAGTGGGGCGAAGACAGTGGAGAGGATGGGGAGTGGGGCGAAGACACTGGAGAGGATGGGGAGTGGGGCGAAGACAGTGGAGAGGATGGGGAGTGGGGCGAAGACTCTTGAGAGGATGGGGAGTGGGGCGAAGACTTTTGAGAGGATGGGGAGTGGGGCGAAGGCAGTGGAGAAGAGTGGCGAAGACAAACAGGAAGAAGAGGAAAGATGAGGTGGTTTTGAAGACTGGCAGAGAGAAAGACGTGGCAGCGATGCCGAGAGAGAAGAGTGTCAGAAGTGAGGACATCGAGAAGAGACTGTAAACAATACGAAAAGTCTGAAGAAATTCCATGTTAGCGGCCGAGGTGATGTGCTCCAGTATACAGCCAGTCTGAACAACATATGTGGTCATGTGTTTTTCTCTTTCTAATCCACCGTGATGCATATAAGCCTTGACGTGAGTGATCAACCATTGGTAAGTGGCACATCCCGAGTCCGGATGGCGTTAAACGGATACATCTCAGGCAGTCACCAGGACAGACAATACTGTAGAGTATTAAACTGTCTCATTTGTTCACGAACAAATCCATCTGTCCATGCTGTGTCGCAACGGTAACGTCACCCACTACACAATGTCCATTACTCACCGTGCGCACCCTTCAGGTTGAATAGGGAGGTTGATAAATCATTTTATCTATATCGCATTGCACTACATGACGCTCCCTATTTCAATGGTTCTAAAGATACAAATTGCGTACTAAAAGAGAAACATTCACCTGACCCAGGAGTAAGCCTATACCCTGAAACATCGTACTCAAAATAACGAAGTTGACAACCTTAAATTCTCCGCTATGTACTTATCACTTCTAACCTTTGAACGTAGCAAGAATTACGTACAGCATATTTGCCTTATTTAAATATATCTTTTCAAGCGTGTGACTTTTTTGTTTGTTGTTTAATGCCGCACTCAGCAACATTTCAGCGGCGGTCTGTAAAACTTCAAGTCTGGACCAGACAATCCAGTGATTGACATCCTAAGCATCAATCATTCACCTAGAATACGATGATGTGTGTCAACCATGTCAGCGAGCCTGACCACCCCACCCCGTTGGTCGCCTCTTACGACAAACATGGGTTGCTAAAGACCAAGTCTAACCCGGATGTTCACTGGTTTTCAAGCGTGTGAGTTGGTGTTAATGATGCTTGAAGCCTTATCCCGGTTATTTCGGCTTGATGTGGGAGAAGGTGAACCCCATAAGCACAGATACGATGCGGACAAACCTACAAACATTAACGGGTGAAACCGGATTTCGAACCCTCGACCATTGGTTTCTGTCGAGGGGACGCAACTCTGCACGTCTTATCATTGTTGCGCCTCGGCCTAGTTGGCCACCCATTGCCCCTGAATCGTTTGAAATACGATTCCATGATTGAAGTTGTTGAAAATTACTGTTGAAGTTGTTATTTTCTGGAAAACATGTACATCTGGAAAATTAGTGCTGGGTTAAACTAGTCACAGACGGAAGGAGAACATGGGAACATCTTATCTGCTAAATGCGACATTTCCCCCCGAAATACACAACACCTATTTACCGGGCGGAATTCCGAGTATAAATATCTGTGCCAAGTAGCATCGGCTGGTCGTAAGATGTCATTAAATGGATCGGATGGTCAGAGTGGATATTGTATCACATTCATGATGTTCACAATAGCAATCACTGGATTGTCCAGTCCAGCTGTGATTATTTACAGACCGCAGTCATAAAGTTGGAATAATCCTGAGTGCAGCGTTAAACAACAAACAATTGACATATTTTCGGCACATCACACAGAACGATCTGTCACCACACACAGTCCGACCCAATCACAATGTAACCACCCAGTCGAATCATTCAGATCTAACGACAAGCAATAGGTCCAGGCGATAACTACCTGAAACAAAACCACAACACAGGATTTAATCAAGGTTTAGGAACACACTGGTTCTCCAGAGCAACATTGATTTGAGATACAGTGTATATGCTTTTCAGCCTTCCTCCTATATTTACAGCAGACAGTTCCCTGGCAAACAGATCAATCAACATGGAGCGACCCTCCGAGTGTCTAGATTAGATCGGCTTTAACGGGCCTTCAAACTTACCATTTAGCAACGTACATGTACCTGTGCGTCTGTGTCTGTGTGCATTTAATATTAATCAATTCGGCTTATCTGCTGTCATATGCGTAGATTATCACGTTGGTGTTGGTTTGCTATTTGTTCATGAGATTTGTCATACCCTTCACATAATTGTATTAGTGGAATTTTGTTAAACATATCTTGATGATTCAACCAAAATAGTTAAATAATTAGCATCTCTGTTATATCATGGTTACAAGACAAAATAGTGAAAGAAAAAGTGAGCCTGATCCATGGGTTGCTGAACCATGATAAAGTCACACTTCTAGCATTATTGCAGGAACATCATGGCTCGGGACATTAGCTTTACACTTGACACCAGTATGGAGAACTGAAGGCAAGTCTTCATTTCCCATCATCATCATCATCATCATCATCATCATCATCATCATCATCATCATCATCATCATCATCATCATCACCATCTATTCATCAGCGCCTGTGAAGATCTGGGTTAGAATTGGTCTTCAGTAACCCAGGCTTGTCCTAAGAGGTGGGAGGGATTGGTTGGTCAGGCTCCTGACTTGGTTGACACATGTCATCAGATCCCAATTGCGTAGAACGATGCTCATGATGTTGATCACTGATCTGTCTGGTCTAGACTTGATTATTTACAGACTGCTGCCATATATAGCTGGAATGTTGCTGAGTGTGGTGTAAAACTAAACTCACTCACTCTCTATTCAGCAGCTTTTTTTAAAAATCTCACACTACTAAATTACACAAAGTGAAAAAACATATATTTTGGAATATTTTATTTCATTTAAAATATGTGCAATATACGTCCTTTTTTCACCATATAACATTCATACCCAGTACAGGCAGTTACTACAAGCAACTTATCACAGTCAGCATCGATACTGGAACAGTCAGTATCGATACAACTAACACAGGCCCACAAGCTGATACAAAACAGATATGGCCAAATATCAAATTTATACAAAAACCTATCATTAACAGCCAACTCAAAACTTTCTTTGGACATGTTTGTACATACAGTTGGTACTTTCTATAATTGTCATTCTTACCAAATGCATTTTTCTGGCTCTATTTAGTGAAGATTTATATTTGTTTCCTGCCATGCTTCTGGAAAAACACTGGATTCCCAACCAGGGTGCTATTGAACAAAACAATCTTAGCGTAACGAGTGAGTCTTATGTCTATGTAAAGGTGTGGGAGTTATGATCACCTAGGCACTAAGATCACTTTGTACAACTGCACCCAGATTTTGTCAGGTTGTGCTTTTTATGGGTCATGGTTGACCGACACTGATCCAAACAGGTCCTTAAGCTTCAGCAGCTTAAAATAGAAATGCAAGTAAATATGTGTAGTAAATATGTGTAGTTTTTTTGTCTAATATGCAGGATGTATTCTATTTTGACAGTAACCATGGTAACATGTATGTATATGTACTTCATGCAAGGAGAGCCTTTTTCTCTTTGCCAGATGTTTGCAGTGCACAGGCTATATCAAAACTGAATTTTATTAATCACTGAAAAAATAATGTTACTTATTTCATTCAAGTTTATAGTTTTATCTAATTCTAATCAACCAAACGTTTCCTTATTTTATTCTAAATGAACTTTTTCACTATGGTGGTTCAAATCTGTAAGCAAACAAATATAAGATTGAGTCACCTTCAATGAAATAAATTTTTAGTCTGATGAACACAGTGGATGTTACACAGCCAACCATATTATAGACATGGCAGACAAGAAGAAGACAAAATATGTCCATGTTTGCATCCAGAGCAGACAGAAATGCTCCACGTTGGTGACTGTGTAACTACATCTCTGTAACAATGTGACATCTGCCTGGCACAGATTACATGATGACATCACCAGGCATCTGGAACATGGAGAATATGTGGCTGACATTTCTGGAATGTGGTAGAGAGAATGTGAGCATCACCGTATTGACCTCAGTGACATGTCACATCATCGATATTCAACCATAGACTAGTGTAGGTGATGGCGGTACGGAATCACTCCACATACATTTATGTTGAGATGGTTACAATTTGCTATCCAGATGCTACATTTTGCGAATCGGATGCTACACAATTTCATAAGCAGGGCCTAGATTTTCGAAGCTCTCTTTAGCACTAAGATAGTCGTAAGTGCCATACATTAACATAACTTACGACTATCTTAGCACTAAGAGAGCTTCGAAAATCTAGGCCCAGGTTGGTCAGTTTTTAGTATTAGCATGTTGTATTCAGCAAAATGTAGCATCTGCTTAGTAAATTGTAACCATCTCAAATAAATCTGTGCGGATTGATCCCCATCACCTATACTACTCATAGAATGAGAGAATGCCCTGTGGGATTACATACTGATGTGAAGACTTTGGTTGACACTCTAAGTTCAGGTTAACAACCTGAAGACCCTGTGTAACAATTACCAAGAATCAACCCAGAGTAGCTACTTGATCATGAGTATATTTAGGTTGCCATTAGTTGGTTTGCTTCATTCGTAACTACTCGCCTCTTTCCGTGACCTACAAGAATACGTCTTGCCGGAATGACACGAGTAATTACGAATGGGTTTGCTTTATTCCTGGCCATTAAATAATTCAAAACAAAAACTTTATGAGGGAGTAGTGAGAGAGTGAGTATGGTCTTATACCGCTTTTAGCAATATTCCAGCACTATCACAGTGGTGGACATTAGTGGTGTTCCGATTAATTGAAATAATCGAAGATTGGTCGCAGTGACCAACGACCAAGCAATCGATCACATTTTCTCATAATCGAACATAAACGATTTTGGAACTACTGTTTTAGTCTTTGAAATACATGACAATGGAACATATTGTAGAAGTTGTCAGGGCCTGAAAACGTGTTTAATTCTTAGAAAACTCACTTCACTAACTGAAAAGCCAGGACTGAATATATTTTTTGAAGACTCCCGGGAAGTTTATGTTCATGATATATTAGTCATCACTTTAAAGTAGCAAGTTGCACCATGTTATACATATCTGCAATAACGACCTGGATAGGGAAATCTGAAAAATGCGCTAACCAATTTTTTTCGATGATTGTTTGTTGGTAATGAAGCAATCATCAATTGTGAGATTTCAACCAATTCCCAACACTAGTGGACACCATAAATGGGCTTCACACATGTGGGGAATTGAACCTGGTCTTCAGCATGATGAGTGAACGCTTTAACCACTTGGCTACCCCACCACCACAGCGAGAGGAGATTACAGGGATTAACGAAAAAAAGGATACCTCAGAGTCTGAATCGGGTTTCCATGGTAAAATCCTTCATTGTATTTCAGTGGGTGACAACCATAAGACCAACATTAATTCAATTTGAGCTTGCACACATGTATACAAGTAGGTACCGGTACACTATATAAGTGGAACGATCTTGACCCTAATCTCCCATCAGTTCAAATACTGATCAACAGCAACCTTGGTAAACACTGATGAAAGCTGTCAAAATTTGTTAACTTTGATTTTAATCACTCTATGACTGTATCCCACTTTTCAAGTTCCACACATAAATACAAATAATTGCATGCACTATAAACAAAGTGAATCAATTTTATAAAAAAGCAATAACAAACGTCCATTCATCACACCCAGTTTTGATGAACAAAATATGGAAAACGTACAAAACAAACAAAAGAAAACGTTATATACATGAAACAATCTTACTGGTACACACAATCCACTCATAAAGCAGTTGAAGACAAAGAAAGGGTATAAAGTTGATGGTTTGCATCAAAAGCAGGCATAATGATATTTAATAATGAGTTTTAAAGCCCCAAACTCTATTCATCACATTAATACTTATGCAGCTATATTATTACCACCCCATCCTTGGATAAGTGGACAGATTATCATTCTCAACTCCCTTGGGAGTATACAAACTGGCCCCCATAATCACATGACTTGTACTACCATATAATTATATCACAGTATATTATTGGTCCTAAAACAAATGTCAAACAAAGGGTACATGATGCATGACCATAACCAAACTCCTATTGAATATAACATATGGATCCCACTAAGTGTACATACAAAATACCTCCATCTTGATACTACAGTAATACTTGTGCGTATCATTAAGACACATTAAAGGTAGGACTTCAAAACTGTGAGACAGCCTCCATCAATTATTACATTCCTCTCTGAATACCCCTGAAAATGCTGAAACAGAATTAAGCTGAAACCAGCAGGCATGTGATGGAACCAACCGCTCTCGACTCTGTACATCAGATCTTTCCTCAGATACAATAATCCAAGTAAAAGATGGGAAAGACATTGAATCCTACCTCTCCTCTCAGAAATACCTGTATGTCACAATGGCAACAGCTATGTACAGATTTATCAAAAGAACAATTCTGATTGCTACAACCTGACCATCATTTGACTATTATTATTTGTAATGAAGAGATTTAATTGTTGGATGTCTGACAGCCATACTGTATACAGCTCAACATAAGCTCAACAACACTGGGTGTTTTCATGAGACTACAGTCAGTCCATACTGCCACTGAAGCTGATTAGATACCTTCTGTCAAGACACTGGCTATTAACAAACAGAAAAAGTATTAAAAAATGATTTGGATGATAAATGGAATCTCACCCTTGTCTCTTTTGATATCAGATATTCATAACCAATTGATATAACTCAGACATATTTGGCAAGCCTTGGAGTTCTAAGATTTTATCAACTTGCATCAAAACATTTTATTTCAAAAGATATTTGATGACATTCCCACCTTCTCTTACAAAATATACACAATAATTTGAAGACCAATAGAATGACATGTCAGTGTGTGAGGCCTGTCTGCTTGACACCTGATAACATCCCCATTCAAATGAGTGCGTTGGTTTAACACTGCATTGATATCACTCCATGGAATGAGTGAGTGAGTTGGGTTTAACATTGCACTGATATCAATCCATGGAATGAGTGAGTGAATTGGCTTTAACACAACACTGATATCACTCCATGGAATGAGTGAGTTGGCTTTAACACCACACTGATATCAATCCATGGAATGAGTGAGTTGGCTTTAACACCACACTGATATCACTCCATGGAATGAGTGAGTGAGTTGGCTTTAACACCACACTGATATCACTCCATGGAATGAGTGAGTGAGTTGGCTTCAACACCACACTGATATCACTCCATGGAATGAGTGAGTGAGTTGGCTTTCACAACACTGATATCACTCCATGGAATGAGTGAGTTGCCTTTACACCACACTGATATCACTCCATGGAATGAGTGAGGGAGTTGGCTTTAACACCACAGATATCACTCCATGGAATGAGTGAGTGAGTTGGCTTTAACACCACACTGATATCACTCCATGGAATGAGTGAGTGAGTTGGCTTTAGCACCACACTGATATCACTCCATGGAATGATTGAGTTGCCTTTACACCACACTGATATCACTCCACAGAGACAGCTGCCTTATAGCTAGAATATCACTGGATGGAATGAGTGAGTGAAAAGCTAAACTCACTGATATCACTCCATGGAATGAGTGAGTGAGTTGGCTTTAACACCACACTGATATCACTCCATGGAATGAGTGAGTTGGGTTCAACACCACACTGATATCACTCCATGGAATGAGTGAGTTGGGCTTTAACACCACACTGATATCACTCCATGGAATGAGTGAGTGAGGAGGCTTTTAACACCACACTGATATCACTCCCATGGAATGAGTGAGTTGGGTTCACTGATACAACAACATGCATTGGAATCCTCCATGGAATCATTGTTCAAAACTATCACTCCATGGAATGAGTGAGTTGGGTTCAAAACTACATTGGTATCACTCCATGGAATGAGTGAGTTGGGTTCAAAACTACATTGGTATCACTCCATGGAATGAGTGAGTTGGGTTCAAAACTACATTGGTATCACTCCATGGAATGAGTGAGTTGGGTTCAAAACTACATTGGTATCACTCCATGGAATGAGTGAGTTGGGTTCAAAACTACATTGGTATCACTCCATGGAATGTGAGTTGGGTTCAAAACTACATTGGTATCACTCCATGGAATGAGTGAGTTGGGTTCAAAACTACATGGAATGAGTATCAAACTACATTGGTATCCATGGAATGAGCGAGTTGGGTTCAAAACTACATTGGTATCACTCCATGGAAGTTGGGCGGTGAGCTGGGACTAACATGAGCTTGGTTCGCAGTCGATATGCCGAAGGGGAGCACCCTGAATTGGTAATACATCCCGGCCGTGAAGAGAACCTGCAAGAGACGAATCGATTGACGGTTAACCGGGCCAAATAAATGGCGAGATCACCGAAATGAGGTTCCATCTTGAAGGATGGTAATTTCGAGCATGCCATCTTCAACCCCTTGAGGTTGAGAATCGACGGAACCTACCGCCTTCTGGACGGTAATGGAGTAAAAATCCCGCCTGTTCCTTCCTCTCCGGAACGCGCCGACGGGCGGACTTGTCCAGCAGAGCCTGAACTGCAATATGTCCGGCCTCTGGCTTGGCATGACGGCACCGGAGGCGCCTGAAGTCGGGCGGACTCGCCCACAGTGAGACTGCGCCCAGATCCTCCGCAGGAGTCCACGAGCTAAAAGCTTGTTGTATGGACGATCTCAAATCACGCTCGCCACTACAGAGATCGTCACGCCTTTCATGGCCCAGTAGACGTGGAGCCAAGTCCGCGTTGGTGCCTGGGGCTGGGAGAGTGAAATGAACATTACCATCTCCCTAAACTCGTCGGGCTTAAGGAAATCCAGATCCTTGTTCGTTTGAATCGGGCCCAAGAAACCAAGTCCGGGTGGGTACTCAGGTCGGATTTCTTGAGGTTGATGATCCACCCCAGCCGGAAGTTAGAATGTCTATCACTGTGTGAGTAGCATCTTGACTCGCTGGCTGTGTTAGTGCTCCGAAAGCAACCAGTCGCCTAGGTAAGGGTAACAACGCCTTCCTTGGCGAAATGAAGCTAGGTGAAGGACTCAACATGAGCTGGCAAAACGATGGCGCCGGCGAGCACCCTGGATTGGTAATACATCCCGGCCGTAAGAACCCTAGAGGTACTGCTTGAACGAGGGATATGGGTACATGGTGAGATAGCATCCAGCAGAGCCTGAACTGTCAAGCTGCATATGTCCGCTTCTGGCTTGGCATGACGGCACCGAGGCCAGATGCCGGGCAGCTCGCACCTCGCCTACAGTGGGAGATGGCTCATGCTGAGTGAGTTGGGTTCAAAACTACATTGGTATCACTCCATGGAATGAGTGAGTTGGGTTCAAAACTACATTGGTATCACTCCATGGAATGAGTGAGTTGGGTTCAAAACTACATTGGTATCACTCCATGGAATGAGTGAGTTGGGTTCAAAACTACATTGGTATCACTCCATGGAATGAGTGAGTTGGGTTCAAAACAACATTGGTATCACTCCATGGAATGAGTGAGTTGGGTTCAAAACAACATTGGTATCACTCCATGGAATGAGCAAGTTGGGTTCAAAACAACATTGGTATCACTCCATGGAATGAGTGTGACATGAATGTGAGAAACATAGACGAGGCAGGTACCTCAGATCATCAAGTCCATGTTGTGATATACAACTAAACCTCCAATCAATGTGACCAAACAAGCAGCAGTTATGAAAACACAAACATAGGATGTCCACCACTTTACCGGTTTGGGAAACATCTTAATTCATCAAAGATAAGCTACATTTCCTTTCCAGTTCTATGAGTTATTCTGGCTCATTTATGGCTGAAATGTGACAGCTATCAAAGATCAAAGAAACAATAACATCTATAATATTTGGTACTGTGTATCATTTGTATCATTAGGTATTTGTATCCATAGTCAGGGCTCTACATGTAAACAAAGCAACATCATTAAGGATATGTAGCATCTGTGGGTTACCATATCAAATGGACATATTTCTTCTTCAAGATGGTGATATAAAGACAAAGCCCACATGTATATTACATAAAATGACAGTCATCAAAACATCATTTTGATATCAGATACTCAACAAGCTTTGAATATGCAAACTCTGATCCTGACTTTAAATATTGTTTGGAATCCTTGGTAAGGGCCACTTAAAGATAGTGCCCAGCCCTGTTCGATGTCATACAAACAGCTGGTAGATCATGGTAGATATGTTTCTTGGTATCTTCTAACCAAGTGCTGTCCATGAGCTGTGAATGCATCATTTCCTCACAATATTTGATGGGAAGTATAGAAACATACAGTCTCCTCGCTGAGGCTCATCAGTCCGAGATCCCCTGCTACAAAATGTCTGTCATATTTGGAAGATGTTCTACGTCATATTTTCGCTCCCCGAGGAGCAGGTGGTAAAATCCTGGCTTCAGCTTCTCAGCTGTTGCTATAACTATTCTGAAATCACCCTCCAGGGCTAGGTTAAAGTCAGTTTTTATCTTCTTCAGTCCTCTTGGATGGACTGACCCTCTGTTACTGAAAGGGAAAATTCTGGAATTACAGAGAAAAGTACACAGTAAGGAGCAGGAAACACAGCAGGTCTTCCTATAAAATAATTGAATCATAAATAAAGGCAATACTGTATCAAGGTATAATTTAAGTTACTTATTTTATTGTTATCTGTTTAATTTTTTTTTTTTTTTTCCCTTTTTTAATTTATTCTCTATATATCTTTTTATTTATTTTTTTTGTTTATTTAGTTATTATGTCCTGTACAACACATATACATCATTACTTACATCATGCATACCTCATGTATTATCTCTACAGGAATAAAAATATTTTATAAATATATATGTATAAAATAAATAAACACTTGGGGTGAAACGATGCGAGAAGGTCATGATACAATACCTTCTGCAATACACATAATTAGGTCAAATCAGGTGGAAATTTCTACTATAAATATTTCAGAGCAGGTTCGAAGGAAATGCTTGGTGTACATTCATGCTTGCTGCAGCTATTTCCATTAGTAAATTTGAAAAATTGATTTCAGTTCATTTTGGGATGTTTGACTGACAAAATATGGTATGGCGAGTGCACTTTGCACTTTGCAAAATTATACTGACATGACCATTTTACTGTTAAGCACAACCTCCTCTCTATATCAAAGTATGGTTGCAATATTCAACACATATCAGGCAAATACATATACTCACGTCTCAGTTTCCACGTATCTGATAAGGCTCAGAGCCTTTCGCTGCAACAGCCTCATGAACTGGGCTATGTGAGCCTCCCTCACTCCACACACAGCAGGCAGCTTAGAGATCTGCAACAGAGGCAGTATAATCTGAACAAAAGTGCTTTGAAGCCCCCATGAACAATACAATCAGACCACTGTATTTAAAATTTGGGTTAATCAAATTCCCACTTGCCTCTACTCAACTTATGGTCACAACTAATCCTTTCTAACTTTATCATCATGTACCGGTAAAATCGGATGTGTCTTACTTGATGTGGAATTCAACTGACCTCATTGCAGTTGATACATCAAAGGCAGGATATCTCCAAACAACATGTTAATATCTAATCGAAAACACAATGTTACATTTGACTACTTTCTAAATGGCATTGTGTATTCATAGCTTTCGGCCGTGGGAGCCAGGCCAATTTACACTTATTAGAGGGGTACACAAAGTCCGCAGTCTAGACTAACAGTTGTCCGACTTCCATTTTTGTGGAAGCCGCGGTGGCTGAGCAGTGTAGAGTTTGTGTGATGCTGATTAGGTGCCTGACTCTGAGGGTGTGGGTTTGAATCCTGGATGGGACTCAACCCAACAAAAGTACTAGAATCTGTACTTTACTGAGAAAGTGTAATCCCAAATATTACGTTTTCAGCTGAAAATAGATTTTCCTGTTGCCATCCCTGTATATTGCTTTTCAGAATAGTCAATTTATCTAAGGCATTGCAATGGTAGTGAAGTGGGGAAGGGAAACTGATACACATCATCACGCAACTGTATTGGGGTCCGTGTTTGAGCCATATTTCAAACAATAGATTCATGAATGTAATGTTCCTTTGTTTTACTCACTTCTCAATTTCACATTTCAGAGGCACATGAGAGCACCTTCGTGCTGATATGTTTATAGCAATCAGATTGCACCATTCATGTTAAGAGTACTTTGAATACACAATGCCAAATACCATTTTAGAAAGTGGCCAAATGTAACATGTTATATTGTGTAATCGAGTTGAGGGTTTCTCAATGGATTTAGACGATTCACAATTGAACAATTTGAAAAAAAATTAGCGGCAATCCGTGGATCAGCGGAAAACTGCCATCCCTCCCAGAATATAACTGTTTTTTTACATCAAGTAATATTGAAAATCTCACCTCATTTAGGAGATTTTGAACAAGGGACTCCCGGATAGTCTGCTGTTTGTAGAACACTGGTAAACACAAAGATCATCATCATTGTTTACCTACATCATCCTTATTATTGTCCAGAACATCTACCAACATAGAAGCTGAGAATATCATCAGTTTAATCAAATCAATCCTATAATTACAATGTAGTTTTGACCTGACTGATAACTTCGGCAAATAACATGAAATATCAGGTAGAATATTGTTAAAGGTAAGCTCTGGAGTGAGTGACTTACCCTGCATTGAAGTCTTGAGCATTGGAATGTTCATAATGAAGGCAGATAAGCTCATTCTTTATTGTCTCATAGTGTCGGATGATGTGTTCCTGGCAGTGTGGGGACTGCTTGACGTCCCGGTTCTGGACGTCAATGATGCTAGACGGGTACTGGCCACACAGCATCTCCCTCATTGGTAGATTGAATGAGCCGTTTGCAGACTGAAGCATAAAGTGAATGAGTGAGTATAGTTTTACGTCGCACCAGCAATATTCCAGCTATATGACGGCGGTCTGTAAATAATTGAGTCTTGACCAGACAATCCAGTGATCAACACCATGAGCATCGATCTGCTCCATTGGGAACCGATGACATGTGTCAACCAAGCCAGCAAGCCTGACCACCCGATCCCTTTAGTCGCCTCTTACGACAAGCATGGGTTCTAACCCGGACCTTCACGGGTCTGAAGCATAAAGCAATTTAGGAGTGACACCACACATTATATTTCTCTGTTTGCAGGTCAAAACGTTTAAAATGTAACAGCAAAACAAAAATATTTCATTACTGACGTATTTAACAAAGTCATGAGGACAGAACGAAGGGAGATAACTCATTCCTCTACCTTGAGACTACCCTGCAGTGCCAGGTCGTGATGGTAAGCCCAGAGAATGGGGTAGATGACCCGCCGTGACACAGCTCTCTCACACTCGCTGTTGAACATGGACAAGGTGTGAATGACCTGGAACACGAACACAGAAAAACATTGTTAACTCAAAGTGGGTAGTCTAAACAGTAAGTTTGTTGTTATCCTCCTTAGTATGCAAAATTCCAGTGATCAGGTTAATGCCAGGACAACCAGTGGTTACTGTATGAACTATGCCATGTGTACAATGACACACAGACAGAACCAAATGTGCCAGGTTAACTCAGGCAACATACATATACTCACCAGAGTTAACTCAGGCAACATATATATACTCACCAGGTTAACCCAGGCAACATACATATACTCACCAGGTTAACTCAGGCAACATACATATACTCACCAGGTTAACTCAGGCAACATACATATACTCACCAGGTTAACCCAGGCAACATACATATACTCACCAGGTTAACCCAGGCAACATACATATACTCACCAGGTTAACTCAGGCAACATACATATACTCACCAGGTTAACTCAGGCAACATACATATACTCACCAGGTTAACTCAGGCAACATACATATGCTCACCAGGTTAACTCAGGCAACATACATATACTCACCAGGTTAACTCAGGCAACATACATATACTCATCAGGTTAACTCAGGCAACATACATATACTCACCAAGTTAACTCTCACAACAAACATATACTCACCAGGTTAACTCTCACAACATACATATACTCACCAGGTTAACCCAGGCAACATACATATACTCACCAGGTTAACCCAGGCAACATACATATACTCACCAGGTTAACTCAGGCAACATACATATGCTCACCAGGTTAACTCAGGCAACATACATATACTCACCAGGTTAACTCAGGCAACATACATATACTCACCAGGTTAACTCAGGCAACATACATATACTCATCAGGATAACTCAGGCAACATACATATACTCACCAGGTTAACTCTCACAACAAACATATACTCACCAGGTTAACTCAGGCAACATACATATGCTCACCAGGTTAACTCTCTCAGGCAACATACATATACTCACCAGGTTAACTCTCTCAGGCAACTTGCCTATGACTAGACTCCGACCAAAGGTCATAAGATGGGACGCAATAGCTTGACGTAGGAATGTTTGCTCCAGGTTATGGGAGGGAGAAAATGCTGTATCTAGGAGCTGAAATTCAAACCATTCAATCTGAGCCGTGGACAACATGGAAAGTCTACGTCTCACTCAAATCTTCAATATTTACACTTTTAGCACCATATAACATGAAACATTGATTAAGGCATACAAGGGAACAGAGCAAATTTTGAAAAGGTGATTGAGCTAGATTTAACAGGTACAACTATGTGAACAAGGTGAAGGTCAATGCAGGGTCATCAACTACTACACAAAGTTCCTGGCATTCAAGTAGGTACCCCTGCCACAGACCAGCATATGTGACGATTCGTCAGATCTTACACAGTCCATTCAAACTATTGCACATGGCTTTTATTTATTTCATTTTAGAAAAGTCTCCACATTTATATAAACATATGTCACTGAACTAGGTATTTTCCATAACAAGGAAGGTGGGGTAGCCTAGTGGTTAAAGCGTCCGCTTATCACACCAAAGACCTAAGTTCGATACCCCACATGGGTACAATGTGTCCATTTCTGGTTTCCCCGCTGTGATATTGCTGGAATATTAGCTAAAAGCGGCGTAACACTAAACTCAGTCAGTCAGTCTATAACAAACCTGGACAGTTGCGGGCAACCCAAATTCTTGAAGTGACGACAACATCTCCAGACAGTTTTGAAGCCACTCTGTCAATTCATTTAGTCCATTTTCACACTGGTTCTGTTGGACAAATAACCATAATAACAAGTACAGACCATAAACTCAGCATAGACATTATGCATAACATACAGAAAAATCAGGGATAGAAATACTTTTTTTTCTAAGTGTGCCTTAGGGCACCAGACAAACATTTTAGATGTGCCTTTTAGAAATCAAGTGTGCCCATATGTTTTTAGAATAAATGACTGTAGCAGTGATGATGATCTTTTGAAATTTATTGTTAGTAAACAACAAATGTAACCTGTTTTCTGTTTTCACTGATATATCTTCTGTTTAAGATGGCTTTCTTCAGCTTCATTTGTTCTGCTTCCCCCCAACACCTTTAATAGCTTAGAATTTTGTGACAGGTTCACTTGTTCAATATATCTAGCATGCACAATTTCCTGTTCAATAACCAAATTTTCAGTACTCCCTACACTCTAAATGGAATAACAACCACATTTCTTTACATCATCCATCATAATTCCAGTGATTTCCTGGGCGATAAAGTCAATAAATGTATTTACTTGTTTGTCATTTGGCGTAAGTGTTTTGTTTGGGGGATTACATTACTAAAGGTGAGTTATGTCCCTAAAAAATTAGGTGTGCCATAAGGGCACCGAGAATATTTTTATCCGTGCCATTTCAAAATTTACTGTGCCATGGAAAGCTAAAACATGGGGTATTTCAAACCCTGAAAATGTATTTGGTTATGATTAGCTGGCACGAAAGTATGTTAGGAAATGTTGGTTATCTTTCTCAGGAACATGTGCACAATAGTGAACTGCAGAGTTGCCTCTCCTGAATCAAGGCAACTGTCAACAGAAGGAAGTGCGGACAGGAATTATTTCTCATTGCACCTTGTAATTTCAGTCAGGAAAACAGATAGAGTGAAACATAAAGGTGAAGAAAATCTTCAAATCTATTGAAAGTTTATTAAGGATGACAGACATGGGAAAATTATCTTAAACAATCAACTGCCCGGTCTACGTATATGTACTGTAACTAATATGACAGTTTTAACTGATAGCTTGTCTCTCTGTTGTTACGTTAATCATAAACCAAGTTAACTGTAACATAGTTTAATCTTGTGTTATCAGGCATAGTGCAGGGGTCCAGATAAGGGCTTTATCGGCGCATGTACGGATAAAAAATATGCACGATACGGTAGGAAATAATTTAGAAAATGTAGCAGATAAGCACCACAGCAATGGTGTACGGTCTTAGAATCATATACAGACGTATTTATCTGAACAAGAATTGTTTTATTGTTTATTGACCTGTTTACACAAGAGTAGCGATGTTGTGGTGCATATATGAAACACACGATTACTGATACTCCATTAAATTCCATTCAGTACTCTAAATGTTTTTAAGGTTTTCCAGTATTCCCGTATTGAAAAAATAAGGAGTACGTACTCCTGATGTCGAAAAATTATCTGGAGCCCTGATAGAGGATTGGAACATGTTGTATGAGTAAATCATTCAGGCTAGCAACGGAAAATGTTGACTTGAATATCACATGTTCAGAAAACAATATAACAAAATAAATATGAGTATATGCGACACAAGCTCGAAATGAACATGCTGCAGACTGATGTAATGCTTTTACTTAACTCAGCTGTCTACCCAAGTTGCCAAGGTAACACCTCTTGCCATACATTTCCCATACTTGAATTCATGTAAATTACAACATGCATACAATATCTTACCTTGTTCAGAAACATCCTAAACTTGCCAATGAGTCTTGTCATCCAGCACTGTATAAGTCCATGATGTTTTAAGTATATACTAAGTTCAGAGTTCGGAACAACAAATGCTATGGCGTGCATCCCCAAGCCATGATCTGTCTGGGCAGAGAATATGAAAGCTGGCACAACAATAGACTTGTCTGGCATATCATAGAACTTATAGTCTATCTGACTACAGGAGACATCTCGGCAGATTTCGCCGCTCAAAACCTGTGAGCATATATGGCGTAGCGTGCTGTTATGTGGTTTGGAGCATCCATCAACATACCACACATGCTCAAGGCGTGGACCAAGAATATTGTCCCAGTGGCAAAGCAGTATCGCATCTATGTAACTCTGAGATATCTTGACAACCTTTGATGTAGAGAAAGCTGAACTGGGACTCAGTGGAGTTGTTGGAAGTTCAAAATCGCCACTCAGTTCAATATCTGTAGACAACGGTACCTGCACAACTCCAGAACTCATGTTGCTTCCAGTCAACTTTAATTTGGGGGGACCTTTCCCTGTTGCCATGATTCAAAGACTCTAATGTCACTCTAAAGGAATCAAATTTTCTGGCACAGAAGAAAATGTTCACAGGCACAAATGACATTAAGTAGTGACATCATGCAGTTCAGTCATATGAAGGAAAGGCTTCAATAACTTGATTAGGATCATACGCCATCTCATGTAGGGAACTTTTTTCTTTGGATGAATATGCGACTAATATGTGCCATCATAGCAAAACCTTAATTTCCATATTCATTTGCATGGTATGCACAAGGAAATTGGCAACAACTAAATCTATCAGGATGAAGCAGGTGGCCATTATCGCAATTGACGTCAACAGATCATCATCAGTGGAGGACGTGTGTGTGAGGACAATCATGAAGAGGACAAAGGTGAGGACCACCACAGAGAAGAATGCATAGTTGATGCACAGAAAAACAAGAGCCTCCCTGTTGACTACTTGTGAACCCCAGTCTTCCCTCATTGGAAAAGTTGAAAGTTTCTTCAGGATGTGTTTGAGGCTCATCAGTCCCTAGCAGCACTAACTTAGCATGCTGTGATGGATCAAATATCTTGAAGCACTTCCAGATACAAGTGCTGTTAAGAGTTGTACATCATTTCACCTTGTGATGACTCTAACGTCTAGTCTAAGGGAGTTGTATCTTGTCAGAGCTTTATTCGACTGCAAATAGATACAACATGGTCATTTATTTATTATTCAGCAAACATTTTAGTGGCATAAATTCAATGTCTTCTCTGAATTTCTAAATATCACTATATCATTAATTTTCCTCCTTAAAGCTTAAAAGATGGGTTTGTTAAATGTATAATTATAAGTGTGATGTAGTTTACAGCATCTACACTGTATAGACACAGCATGAAAAGTGGGTACCAGTTAATGGCAAGACTGCAGCTTAGATCTGTAATTGGTACCAGGAGCAGCTTTTATTCAAGATTATGTTCCTTCCTTCAGGATTATGTTAAGTTAACCCCCAACTCCATCCTTTTGGATCTTCTTTACAACCATTTTCTGATCGTACTACCATTTCAATCATTATGGTCAGCTACCTCACTTCTTTTAACAAATTAACCTGATGACATTTTAAGGAAAATCTGTACAATTTCTATTATACTTCAAGTACCACCTGACAAAAAATAGCTCCTTAGCAAACACATAAAAAAACACAATCACAGTTGATCACTTGGTAAACAAGCACCTTGTGATAGTGCTGGGTTGTAAAGCATTGGTTAAGTAACCTACAGTAACTCATTTGCCTAGCTAAAGTTGCAGTTGGCAACACAAGTTCTACCTTGTGCATAGCACAAACTGAAATAAAAAAGGGAACCAAGTAAAGAGCAGTGGACCCTAATTCTTTTCTGACAAATGAAGAGGTTAAGATTCAAACAATAATTATCCATCATGTTGTGTTTCATGATATCTGGTTTCCTGCCAAATTATCATCAGATTATACATTATGGACATGTTTGAACAGTAATCATGGTAATTTTAATCACATTTTCTCTTTCACACAGTATAAAAGGGGTTTTGCGGCACACAGACATTGTAAATACTCGGATCATGGCCTAAAATTAAGATAAAGTTTCTTTAATAAGTAAGTGAGATGTTTTACTGTAGTTAATATGAATAGCAAGAAAACAATGAAGGTTTCTTAGGCATCCGAAAACCTGTAACATGAGAATAGGAACTGCAGCTAAGGGATGTCCACGTCAAGTTAAGCTCACTGTTTATGACTTCTAATCAATGTTTGGTCAATATTATATTGTTTCACATACATCGCTTACAAATGTCCGATTTCAAACACAAATAAATATCTAGATATATCCATGCCAAACCCTGTCTCTGGTGCATACAATTAGTTTTGTAGGATACTACGATGTAGTTAGTATTTACACTTCCTCGTGTCTCTTCAACAGGCAGATTTGCCTAGTGATAACTTCCTGGGATACTCCACAGAGTGATAAAATATTACGTCATTTACCTTGCACATGCACGAGAGAGCGTCTTCCAGTGTCTGCACAATATGGCACGAAACTAGCACCACAACGTACAGAACATTCAATTAACCTGGTACGTGCAGACTGGAGACAGTTCCCGTTGCAGACACCCTCTGAATCTTACCGGAAGTAACTCTCTCTAAACGAAAACAAATTTTAGCTGTGATTCGGACTAGCCCGGGTTAAAACCGAGACTGCACTACAATTCGAAATGCTAGTGAATCTAATATTAGATTCATGCCGTATGCTTAAAAATAATAATGATAATAACTTTTAGAATGCTGTGATATATGTTTATCGAATGGGTATTTTTGTATTTGCTCTATTCTGAAAAAAAGCTTTAAAAGGATAAAATAAACAAAAAATACAAGATATGCTGCATGCTCAATCGCAGGTAAACTCTAACAAAGCCCATACCCAGTTTATTTTTGGTATTTTATACAAATGTTGGATAGCTGGCACCTAATCGCACCTAATTAACTGTCTGAATCGCAATGAAAAGGCGAAATGGCACAGTCATCCTCTAAAATATAATGCAAGGAATGCAGAGCGATATCAGCGATAGCAGACAGCACCACTTATGTGGAACAGGTAAAACTTTGATATACAGGTGTCATAATTATTGATGACTCAGGCGTATATATTGACCACAGTTTTACAATACTGTGTACATGTATAATAACTGAATCATCTTGTATATGGTTAGTCTAATTATATTTCAGACATTGACACCAAGATAGACTTTTCAGGTTCAGAGAACAAATACCTGTGCAGAGTGAGTGAGTTAGTTTAGTTTTACACCGCAGTCATCAATATTCCAGCTATATGGCGACATTGACACCAAGATAGACTATTCGGGTTCAGAGAACAAATACCTGTGCAGAGTGAGTAAGTTAGTTTAGTTTTACACCGCAGTCAGCAATATTCCAGCGATATGGCGGCGGTCTGTAAGTATTCGAGTCTGTACCAGAGAATCCAGTGATCAACAGCATGAGCATCGATCTACGCAATTGGGAACTGATGACATGCGTCAAACAAGTCAGCGAGCCTGACCACCCGATGCCGTTAGTCGCCCCTGGCGACAATCATGGGTTACTGAAGATCAATTCTAACACAGACCTTCACAGGTAAAAGCAGTTGAGGATAAATGAAGGGTGTAAAGTTGGTGGTTTGCATCAAGAGCAGGCATAATAATGAGTATTTAAAGTCCCAAACTCTATTCACCACATTAATACTTATGCAGCTATATTATTACCACCCACTCCATCCTTGGATAAGTGGACAGAATATCATTCTCATTTGATTGATGTGTGGAGTGATGATGTCTGTAGTGAACTTTAATGATATGTCAATTATGAACATTTGAACCACTTATGAATATTTTATAACATATAAACATCTAAATGTATGGGTGAGTGAGTATGTTTTTTACGCCGCTTTTAGCAATATTCCAGCAATATTACGGCGGGGGATACCAGAAATGGGCTTCACATATTGTACCCATGTGGGGAATCGAACCTGGGTCTTCGGCGTGACGAGCCAACGCTTTAACCATTAGTCTACCCACCGCACCCTTGACTGTATGATGATCACAATATATATCATTACTATTATTACTACATATTGATACAAATATAATGAAACATATAAAATATATATTAGTTAGTTTGTATGTTCTTATTTGAATTTGATTTATGGGCCTTTTGACATAAATCTATGGTCCTTTTTTGACTTTCCTTTGGCCCGATCGACTTTTCTTTTGTCCTTCTGACTTATTCAATTTTGCCCTTTTGACTAGGTACCTTTGACTATGTACAACCCACGACAAGCATGGGTTACTGAAGATCGGTTCTAACCCGGATTTTCACGGGTCAATACAGAGGAAGTCATTCACCAACCACAATGCTTGCTTGCTTGGGTGCGTGCGCGAGTGAGTGAGTGAATGGGTGGGAGAGTGCGTGCGTGCGTGCGTGCGTGCGTGAGTGAGTGAGTGGGTGGGTGGATGTGTGGTTGGGATTTGGGTGGGTGAGTGAGTGAGTGAGTTTTATCATGAATGAATGTTTTGAAATGTACAATGAAGTTAGGGTATGTTATAAATAGAAAGTATACAAAATGTTTAAATTGTTTTGGAAATGTATAGTGAATGATTTTTTGAAATGAACGATGTTGGAAATGTATAATGAAGCTCCCGGATGTTATGAATAGAAAGTACACAAAATGTATAAATTATTGAAATGGTGCTAGGGATAAATTGCAATCTATGAACGTGTTTGTCAGAATATGAAACGTTTAGTGATGATACATTGTTACGGATCCTCAATATTTGGGTACAGGTTACCTACTTTAATACGAGGCAACGAAATAAAGCATATAAGAGCTCCAAACAGGTTCGAATCTGACGGAAATTTTAGGGACCGGTTAGCCATTTTCGTTTGGTCTTGATTTGGGTTAGTATCTTCATATACAAATGACATTGGCGGATCGGGGGAGGGTGTGTGTGTTTGTTCAGGGGGGTTCGACCCCACCCCACCCCACCTCCTTTGAAAATGACTAAAATCCACATTGAAGTCAATGTTTTGCGCCTATGATATGTATATACAATTAACTTTATATCTCAGTGTCACAGAGCTATCTTATTTGATAAAAAAAGAATAGTTCCTCTAATACCAAACCACGGGATAATTATGCTAAATTGTTGTTGCATGTCTGTAGCGACCAGAACTGGCATGTTTACCTGTTTGCCTTTCGTATTTCGTTTTAGCGGTTTGTATTTTTTGAAAATATTTAATAAAGTTGTCCTGATTTTAGAGGAACCGGGAACATTCGACGTCGGTGGATCAGAAATTTATAGCAGATGGAAAGTGATGTATGTCAGTACTGACAGAATATTCGACTTTATTGCACATGTTTGATTAAATCTTTTTATTTGAACAACGTTAAGGTGATTTTCATGTCTATGGTTGATTATAAGCCGAGTAACGTGCAAATCTAGATGATAGATCATGAATGACGAATTCTTCAGATCTCGAATAAACCAAATTGGGCTTGAAGTTGGGACGAACATCTATAAGAATAATTGTTCCTTAATCTGCTTGTTACAATCGAGAAAAGTATTCGTTGTGGCTACCCCTGAACACATACTGATGAAGGTTTGATGCAAGCTCAAAAACGACCCATCCGCTAATCGTGGCTAGATCTATATGCCCGCCGAAATCTGTTGCGGAGGAGTCGTTTTGAGCTTGCCAAGTTATATACATTCATTCAAAGTCTGCATTGTTATTTATCACAGGTAACACAAAATCTAGAAATACTGTAAATAAAACTATAAAAACAACACCACAAATAGTTTTGTTTATCATAAACCGGAGGGACTTTTCAAACCTCAATAGGGTAGATCCTAGCCTTTCTCATAAAAATTAAAAAACCATTAACTCCAATTTAAATACATGTGGAATGTACACTATTGTTTTTAGCGTTTCTGCATCCATAAACAAATAAGATACTGACGTCAGTTATGACACCATTGCCCTGTCACCTCTTTGACCATTGGGGCAGTGGGGTAGCCTAATGGTAAAGCGTTGGCTCGTCACCCTGAAGACCCGGGTTCGAATCCCCACATGGGTACAATGTGTGAAGCTCATTTCTGGTGTTCCCCGCCGTGATGTTGCTGGAATATGGCTAAAAGCGGCGTAAAACCAAACTCACTCTGTCAGTCAGTCTTTGACCATTAGGTTAGGGCAAGTAAAGTGAACTGTTTTGTTCTACATCACAACTTCTACTCCATATTTCAGAATTGAAGAATGACATCATTTGACAGCTCTCTGGAGATCATTGATGTGACATATTTATTGTGTATATACATAAATAATTTGTTCATCTTACCATGCCCATGACCCAGTCTAAGTAAACTTAGGCTCAGTATTATTCGTTACACTGCTATACTGAGTCTAACAAACCCTAGTGGAAGGTCGCATCAGCTAACCTTTTCAATTGACCAATCAGAACACAGCTTACCAAATTGTGAAAGTTGACATTTGAACTTACCTTTTGAACTTTTTCCTTGAAAAGTTTGTACCTGAATGATTCCGAATGCTATTTTCCGTACAATTGCTTCTGAGTGATGCACATGGAGCATGCCACAACAGTGAGTAAACAGTCAATGAAAATAACGTTTTTGTCAGTATTCAAGGATGTCAGCTTGCGGAAATATTAGCTGATAGCAACCATGTCATCAGAAAGCCCCAAGCGTATATACTGCAGGTCAAATATCTATGTTTTAAGCAGATTTTCATTTGTTGAGAGATCAGTGTCAGTGACCGGGGAATTTTGTAAGTCCCTCCGAACCCTAACAGTAGCCGTTGTCTGATTGGTTAAATCCGTTCGGCCATCTCGCATTTGATTGGATGGTCATAGGTCGCTCAAAGTTTACCTGACGCGACCTTCCACTAGGGTTAGTTAGACTCAGTATAGCAGTGTAACGTATAATACTGAGCCTAAGTTTACCTAGACTGGCCCATGACCATGACATCTGCGGAAAGTTAATGATCATCTCATGTATTGACAGTACTTTAAAAGCATGTTTCCTAACAAATTATTTGTATAAGATGGTTCTGTGTAGGTAGTCTAGTGTTTGAATATAGTGGTTATTTCAAATCATTCCTCACATGGGTAGAATCTATGAAATCTTTTGCTGTTGTCACACACTGTCACTCTTTTAATATCGCAGGGTAAACACCGCTCTCGCTCTCTCATCCACTCATTCACTCACAATCACTAACACGCACTTTCCCAAGGTTTGTTTTTCTCCAAATACTTTCTACAAAATGTCCAAACTAAATATTGTCAACATGTTTGCTCCAGATTCAAAGCCCTATGAACAGGAAGTCCATAAAGGACGACAATGTTGATGCACCATCACCAAGATTTGCCCTGCTGGAATCTGTGTCTGGCAGGTTTGAACAGAACAGGAGAGAGAGAGAGGAACGAGTAAGATGGCAGCTTAGTACAGATTCATACTCAGATGACGTATATAAAGAAGACAATTTTTCCTTATCCTGACTCATGCTATTTTGCTTATCTCCTTCCTCTATTCCAATGGTAGTGGAACACTTGAGTCCCTTGTAGTCCCCTAAAGCGAACGTAAAAGTTCTCTCACCCACTAGTTGCCTCCCTTTTCCCGCGCAAACAGTCATGTGACCTGTCATACTTGCCACTCTCTCCTTCATCGCCCAAGTGGATGGTTGGGCGAGCACTGGAGTCCCATATATGTTACCATATCTTTTAATATTTAGATCCTTTTATCCAAACTCAGCTGTGTATGGTTTTTGGTTATATTTAGCTTCATTGTATGTCAAAACTTTGGAGGAATTATTCGTATTTTGTGACATATTTTATCACAAAGTAGTTTGTTTACATTTGATGAAATCTTGCAGTGTTTGCAGGTACCGGCTATCACTGGCTGATCCTCACCCCCAATGCCTGTCATGCATTAATCCATGTTCTTCCAGCTTACGTTGCAGATATTGTATAATTTATCAAATTTGCAATTTAATCAATACTTGTCTTACATCTATAGACGTGCGATGGACTGGGTGAGGAAGTCATCTCAAGTCACTGGTGATAAATCCGGAGATAATGCCGGTAACCGTATGTTGTTTACTACTGCTGAAATACATAACTCAGGTGATTTGCCGAATACGTTACAGGGGCACTCATCTGTTGCTGTTCGAGACTTACCTGGGTCTAAGAAGAGGTCTGCTTCGACTGAGTCAGCGACATACCATGCAGAGTAAGAAGATTTCCTCATTGTCTGTCTTCATATAGAACCTCGTCAAAGTCAACTCGTTCCAGTAAGACAACACATCAGAGAGCGTTTAATGAAGACATTGTGCCTCCTGATGAAGCAGACATTTTGCTGACCCCACAGGCGATTTGCGGAGGAACCTGCGCAACTACGACAGCTGGCGACGCACCATCTCTCAAAAGAAGGTTAGCACGGGTAGAAGGAAAGGTTCAGCAGCCTACAACACAGAAAGGAAAGGTTTGCAAAAGGAAGGTTCGCGAGAGCACAGTTCAACAGACCAGGAACTATCTGATGAAGAGGTAGACTACGTCTTTTCGGAAGCAGAGGTCACATCTTGGATTGCAAATGGATTGGACTTGGCGTCCCCCTCCAAGGAATCAGATGAAGCATTCACATAGAAGATGTGGAAGGATGACTTCGACACCCTCACGATTCCACCAATTGAACTGATCTCCAAGGTGTCTGCAAACCTCTGTACAGCGTTTGAGAAAGCAACCCGGTATCAGAATCAACATTTACCAACGTTCAACGCGAGGAAGTTCCCTCTGCATCATATGGACCCCTTCATGAGAGCGCCGGACTTAGACGACATGAAGTTGATCAACGACTCCCGTAACAAGTCTTATAAGGTGGAAGACAAAAAAATTGCTCAAGATAGAAGGCCTGGTGAGATCTAGAGCGATCAACGAGACGTTGATTTCCAGATTCCAGAACCCCAAGACGGAAGAGGATAGGATGATCCTATCAGCACTGTTAACTCAGACGAAGGACCAGCACTTCATGTCTGATCACTTGGCCTCAACGTCGGTAGGTCTCACACTATTACGTGGACATGGTCTACTATCGTCATGTTCCTGGAGTGACAGATTTACCCAACCACTACTAAGAGTCCTTGGGCGGAGCCTACTATCTTCGATGGGGAGATTGATGAAGCTGCTAAGGAAGCCACACATGATTCCAGAGAAGTTATGATGATCAAGTCCATAGACACATTGGCCAACGTCATTTGTCAAACATCACAGAGGTACAGCAACAAGTCAATGTTCCCCGGAGTGCAGAAGGCAAAGGAGAAGATATACTCCAGCTTCAGAGGCAGGAAGAGCTCTTTTCGTCGCCTATCAGGAACAGCAGGGGAAACTCTGGGAGAGGACGTGCTCCCAGAGGTTTCAGAAGATCTAGACATTGAAGATGGGGACGTCTCACAAGTACTGCAAGAAGGTTACAGAGTGCAGCTGAAGGCCACCGTTGACGGTAGTCTTCAACTAACCCCTCGACCAGGCAGAGAAGCTTCAGCCATCAACTCGCTATTGACCAAGGCAGTAGAAGTGATAGATCAACAATCTCACACCCGGCTTCACTCCCCAATTGCCATTGGCAAGAAGAACTCCAAAGAGAAGTTGAAGTTGATATACAAATGAAGTGATTCAACCAAGGCTATCTACTCAAGCCAGAGAGATTCAAGATGATCCACCTGCCTCAACTCAGACAACTCGTCTGTCCAGCAGATTACTTGGCCAGCATAGACCTACAGGATGCATATCTACACATCCCGATTCATCCGGAATCAAGAAAGCACCTAAGATTCCTGTTCAGAGGTCGACACTACCAATGGAGCGTCCTACCGTTTGGAATATTGTCGGCTCCGTAGTTATTCACACAAGTGACCACACTCATCGTCACCTATCTACATTGTCGAGGTCTAAGCAGTGCCTTCTATCTGGACGACGGGATACTAGATCATCAAGAAGCCAATCAACTAAGACAGCAGCTAGACTTCACCATCTGCTCACACAACTGGGATGTCTAGTAAACTTGATGAAGTCAGAGTTGGAACCAGTTCCTGGGAATAAGGTTCATCACAACACAGAATCGTATTGTGGTCCAAGAAGATCGTTGGGTCAAGATTCAAGCCATGATTCCAGAAGCAGTCATCTCTCCATTACCACTAGGAACATTGCAATGTCTACTCGGTCTGCTCACCTCAGCGCAGAACCTGACTCGCACAGGAAGACTACAATTACGTCCGCTTCACCGATTCCTGGCAGGACACCTGGACAGCACGGACCTGATCTCCATACCAGACAGTCTCAAGATATACCTGTTATGGAGGACTCACAAATTGAATGTCTGCGGAGGGATCTATTTACAAGAGCCGGTCTGCGACACACACCTTTACGTAGATGCCTCACTACAAGGATGGGGAGCGCATCTCGACAATGAAGTGGCATCAGGGAAGTGGTCGAAACAAGAACAACATCTTCACATCAAACAACTGGGGATGAAAGCTGTGATCAACGCCATTCAACACTGGTCGAGCCCACTGGTCAACCACATGCTGACGGTTCACACAGACAACTCAACAGTGGCATTCTACATAAACTGGCAGGGATCAACGGGATCACCAAACCTGCTCCAGCTCACATTCCAGTTGTTCAACATCGTAGACGAATTAAACATCTGGCTAAAGGCGTGTCACATTCCGGGAGCCAAGAATGTGCTAGCAGACGCTCTATCTCGCCCACTTCATCTGTCACCCACGGAATGGATGCTCCACCCAGAAGCGTTCCGGCTCATCATCAGGGAAATAGGATCTCCCTCCATGGACCTGTTCGCCACAAGGTTCAATAAACAACTACAGACATTCGTCTCACCGGTACCAGATCCCCAAGCCTGGACAACAGGCGCACTGAGCATGTCATGGGAAGGACTAAACGCATATGTGTTTCCACCTCCAGTTCTACTATCGCAAGTACTGCTGAAGATCAAGCAGACCCGAGTGCTACAACTGACTTTGGTCGCGTCCTACTGGCCAGCGAGAGTCTGGTTTCCAGTCATACATCCACACGGAACCAACCCTGAAGCACCAGAATGGCGAACCTGCTAACATTCCAAGTTCACGGGAACCCACTAATGTTCCAGCTACACTTATGGACCATATCAAGACTTGCTTGAAGAAAAGAGGGTACTCTACCAGAGCAGCAAAAGCAGTAACTCTAGCTCTACGCAGATCAACTTGTACGACGACAAGTGGCAGAGATTTGAACAGTATGCAGTGCGGAAAGGCTTCACAGCAATGAAAGCAACTCAAGTGGCGGAATATCTATGTCACCTTAGATATATGAGGCGATTGAAAGGTTCGATGCTATCTACATACCTGGCAGCTATCAGTACAGTCATCACCATGAAGACAGGCATCAAACTGACAAAAGTGCCAGAACTACTTGCTCTACTACGCTCCTTCAAGCTGGAGGACCAGCAGAAGAAATTCAGAGCACCAGCCGAATGTCAGGATCTGAACATAGATTTCTCGGGAGACCGTGCTGCAGTACATCTAGGACTTAGATTGGACCAGAATCAGTTACCTGGCCAGCCGGACAGACAGTTCCACCTCCCAGCACTATCTACGATCCTCGGACCAGAGGACACCCAGGACTCATCCTTGTGTTCTGTCAGAGCCCTGTAATATATCTTCAAAAGAGTTAAACAAGGAGAAGAAAATTCAAGCGCCTATTCATCCCCTTTTCACCAGAGACGTCTACAGAAGTCTCAAGAACGACAATATCATTTTGGATGAGAGCCGTTATACTGAGGGCCTACAAAGCAGCAGGACTAGAACCTCCAAGAGCTTCCAACCCACACGAAGTCAGAGCACTGGCGTCAACACTAGCTCTGCACGGAAACTGCTTGATATCATCAATCATGGAGGGCTGCTTTTGGAAGTCAGACGCGGTGTTTGCCAACCACTACCTCAGAGACATTGCCACTGAAGACGTCTCCAGCATTCACCAGTTTGGGCCACTTGTTGTAGCACAACAACTAACGGTTCCACAAAGGCGCAGAATTGGAAATCTCACCCTTTATCACGTTGACTTGTTGATAACCCTTACTCTGGAGAGTTGTGGTTGAAAGTCCATGCGCACCGTCTAGGCTAGACTAGCATGAGTGATTAAGACTCTGTACGGGTAACGATCTTACCTGTACATTAAGGGGTCGCAACTCATTATGGTAACGATCTTATCATAATCTCTGGGTTGTTTATAGATAACTAGTAAGAAGAAGATACTAGTATATCTAAAAACCAGGTGAATCTAAGAGATTCTCTTGTCTTAGAGAAGTCCCCCAGCGGAAGTTGGAAGAATAGGATCTAGGAAGTGCCGTTACGCAGTTCCCAATGGGGGGATACAGGACGTATCTAAGGACAACTGAGGAATCCACGAAGTGGCTTGACCCACCACCAATTCCGCTGGATTCTGGAAGCATATAAGCATGAGTTAGGATAAGGAAAAATATGTAATTTTTAAAGTAAATTGATATTTTATACTTATCCTGACTCATGGTGTCAAGCCCTCCCAACCTCCACGCTGAAGACACTCCGGGTTCCCAGGAAACCCAGGTGCTAGGGCTTATTCAGGAGAGAGTGACAAGCATGGCAGGTCACATGACTGTTTCCGCGGGGAAAGGGAAGCAACCCGTGGGTGAGTGAACTTTTACGTCCTCTTCAGGGAACTACAAGGGATTCACATGTTCCACTATCATTTGCATAGAAGAAGGAGATAAGCATATAAGCCTGAGTCAGGATAAGTATAAAATATCAATTTTATCCAGAAAATTACATTTTTATTGATGCTTGTGGTCATATCCCAATACTCTATATTACAAATATTTGTGTTGCAATCATAATATCTAGAACTGTCCAAATGAAGGGCTATAAAAGCTAACAAATTCACTAGCTACACTTTGTTTATGGGGTGTAACAGATGGCACAGTCATCTGATGCCCAATAATTCACTTACCTACTTTTTGGCATGCCATAAATCTATGATTGTGCTTTTTAATCCTAGATTCACTCTCATTATGTTTCTAGGTTTTTAGAACCATAATCATGCTCCAAAGTTTCACTACAGTGTTAATATATAAGACCTGCATCCCTTCCTGCTTAGGTCCATGTCAAGCTGATATGTCATGATATGCCTTTAATATTATCCACAGAAGCATTACAGATGCTCTCTCATTCACTTTCATTAGAAATGTTGTACAACAATTTTTAGTCCGCTTATGATTCATATGTGTATTTGGTGAACTGAACCATATCCCTCCATGAATTAAATTTGTTATTCATGGTCAGTAGAATCAAAATTAGACAAGTATTTTTTAAAGAGTATCTTTTAGTTGGAACTCGTCTGTTATTTATCATGGTGAAATATGCTTTATGGAATGTATATGTCAGGGTAGAGATGCGATCTGGTAGAATAGATTCTACCAGTAGAGATGTGATCGAGTCTCTACCGGTCTCGAGTCTCTACTGGTATCTCTGATCCTACAGTAGGTGAAAGTCTCTATAGAGACTAAGATTATATGGAATAACCTATGCAAGCAAAGTATAGTAAGTGGGGATAATGAACTTATTTATCTTGTTAACTTTAGTTGTTAAGTCTGTTTTGGAGTAAAATTTTGTTTTTGTTTTTGAGTGGAGCTATGCCAGACAAAGCCCTGAGTACTGTCATTAGGATTTTAGCTCTTTTGCTCTACAAAAAAATATTCAAGTTTTTCTACCTAAGTAGTTTCATGACATGTCTGTTATCTAAATTCCTTGATGTTAAAGCATATAGTAAATATTCATTACCCTATATTTGTGAATCATGCCATACAACTCATAGTGTATTCATGGAAGCCCTAATGATTATGAATTTTTGTAAAGATTAATCGTATGAGGAACAGACAAGAGGCTGAGAAAGCTCACTCCCTGTATCTAAAGCTCAATGTGTCATCTCCATATGAGCTACAACAAGCACGACATGTGGCTGAATCCTGGGCCAAGAGAAACGGTGAGATCTACACTCTTTGTTTTGTGTTAGTCCCACAGTTTGAATTCAACAGACACATTGGTGTGTGTGTGTGTGTGTGTGTGTGTGTGTGTGTGTGTTGTTTGTGTGTGTCTTTAGGTGTTCATTTTCCTCATTCATAATAAGAAAAGTGACTTAAGTGTGATTGAACAAAAGCAAGTTTGTGAAATGTTTAGCTAGTGAAATGGTAAATTTTTAAAACTTATCCTATCTCACGGTTTGTCTCTCTCATGACGAACTGTAAACAAAGTTTTTGGCCTCTCTTGTACCATTCACCCGAACATGCCCCCTGCTCCCATTCCTGGATAGCCTCTAGCCTCTGTTTTTGTGTGTGTGTTTAGATGTTCATTATTCCCTTGGCATGTAATGCGGGGGGATATAGTCAACGCCTCGTCTGTCCGTAATCATTTTGTTTCCAGAACATAACTCTAAAACCGTTCAATATTTTTCAACAAAAATTGGTAGATATATCAGACAGAACCTAAAGTGGTGCCTTTTGCCATTTGCAGTTTTAAGCATTTTAATTTTTCCTGGTTTTCATGAAAACGATTCCGACTTAGTCTCAAAAGGGAGGGATGGGTTTCGTTTCTGGAACTTGAAAACCTTTCACTATCTTTCTACAAGACTTGGCAAACATATCAAACAGATTTTGAAGTTGTTCCTTTTGCTATTTGCAGATTTTTGGCGTTTTTATTTTTCATGATTTTCATGGAAACAATTTGGACTTAGTCTTAAAATAATCGGGCGGTTGGGTAGCCTAGTGGTTAAATCGTTCGCTCGTCACACCGAAGACCCAGGTTCGATTCCCCACATGGGCACAATGTGTGAAGCCCATTTCAGGTGTCCCCCGATATGTTATTGCTGGAATATTGCTAAAAACGGCGTAAATCCATACTCACTCACTCACTCACTCTTAAAAAGATCAAGTTGGATTTTAAGTAACGCTCAGATGATGTTTCTTTCAAATACTGGGGCCGGGGGGATTCGTCACCTTCTGATGGCTCTTGTTTCTCATTTATTATAAGAAAAGTGAATCAAGATTGGCACACTTGGGACCTTTTTAGCTGTCTAAACCTATCTCAGGGTTTTGTAAGACCATGTAGAACTTATAACTCAATGAAAAGATTCCTTTGTGGCTCCGTCCGTCCGTCCGTACGAATTGGAATATCTTAAGAACCATTGACTAGATTCTTTTCATATTTGGTACGTAGGTTCATCACAGTATAAGAAAGGTCCAAGTCTGGTTTGGTGACCTTGACCTTCATTTCAAGGTCACAAGGGGACTTTAACGTTTTACCTGCATGTTAAGCTATCTCAAGAACCGTTCACTGGATTTTCTTCATATTCTATACGAAGCTTTGTCTAGGGGAGGCGCAGGGCCCAGTCGATTGTGGTGGCCTTCACATAATTTTCAAGGTCATGGCGACACTTTGAAGATTTCAGTATGATAGCCTGCATGTTTAGCTATCTCAAGAACTGTTCACTAGATTTTCTTCATATTCAACACCAAGCTTTATTTTGGGAGGCGCAGGGTCCAGTCAATTTTGGTGACCTTCACATAATTTTCAAGGTCATGGTGACACTTTGAAGATTTCAGCATGTAAACCTGCATGTTAAGCTGTCTCAAGAACCGTTCACTGGATTTTCTTCATATTTAACTCAAAACTTTGTCTAGGGAAGGCTCAGGGCCCAGTCAATTTTGGTGACCTTCACTTAATTTTCAAGGTAACAGAGACACCTTGACTATTTCAGCACTTAAACCTGCATGTTATGCTTGTCAGCGAGATACCTCAAGAACCATTCACAGGAGTTTTTCATATTTGACACCAAGCTTCATCCAGGGAAGGTGCAGGGCCCAGTCGATTTTGGTGACCTTCACTTTATTTTCAAGGTCACAGAGACACTTTGAAGATTTCAGCATGTTAAATTGCATGTTAAGATAGTCATCAAGATATCGCAAAAAATATTCACTGGATTTTCTTCATATTTGACACCAAGCTTCATCTAGGGAAGGCCCAGGGTGACCTTCACATAATTTTCAGGGTCACGACGACACTTTGAAGATTTCAGCATGTTAACCTGAATTGTCAGCAAGATATTTCAAGAACGGTTCACTGGATCTTCTTCATAGACTTTCAAGACTTCCCTTGAATATTTTTCAATAAGCAATTTCTTTAGTACTATTTTTGCATATTTCATACACTATGACATTCATGTCAAGGTCAAAGTCAGTCTTGAAAATATATGTGTGTTTGAACAACTAAAGAGCAAGATATCAAGAGAGGTTGACTGGTCATGTTTTTGTTGACATTTAACTTCATCTTAAACTTTCATTACTTTATAAGTTTGATTTGATAATTTGCGGCGAGGGGATTATGTCACCTTAGTGACAATGCTTGTTCCACTTCAGGTAGACAACGACCGCTGATGACTGAACGCCAGCGTCAAGTGCTGCAACAAATTGAAACTGTAGACAGGAGTAACAGACGTTCCCAGCGACTTGCATCACCTCCATCCCTGAATATATCCAACAATGCCAATGACTACACTGAAACTTGTCCAATCATTGGGTGTCAAGTCAAGTTCACAAATCAGCAGGATCATGAAATGCATGAACGTCATTTTGAACATTCCCCCTGCAATCCCCTGCTACAGATGCCCAATGGCTGCCTGCCAGATCATCCTCTAGGGTTTGTGTGCCCGAAGTGTGGAGAAAGTTTTCAGGTGAATATTTCCATGATTAAGAACCACGTGGAGATGCTTCTTGTATGAGTCAATTTTGTGAGTCAGACTTGGTAATGATGTCACTCACTGGATTGTCTGGTCCAAACTTGATTGCTAACAGATCTCTGTCATATAGTTGGATGTCATTTTCCAAGATTTCCAGTATTTACTGTACTGGTGAACCTACCATAATCTGCTTAAGAAAAACAGGTATTGTGTCTGTGATGCAAAAACATTGACCATATGATTAGGACTCCATTACTGTTTTCAGCGAAAGATTGAATGTCAAGAGCACATGGTGATGTCAGACCACCTAAGTCTCTTCTCCCCGCTGCCCGTGAGTGCCTACATGTGTCCACAGTGTCTACTCTTCTTCCCGGAGAAGATGCGCTGCCACAACCACATGGAGGAGCTCCACCACTTCGAGGTGGCCTACCCTTTCAATGGTGAGACAATGTTGACACTCTGTCATTGTGGGAAGAGTTTGGATAGACAGTAAGGTGCAAGTCAGAAGGGGGATTTTGTTGTTCAGGGTCCACTTGTACAAAGTAATCGTAAATCTCATACAATAACATAGGCTTACAACTGTCGTAGCACTAAGAGTGCTTTGTGCAAGTGGATCCAGACTTGCTGCAAAAAAGCTACAAATGTGCTGATGCTATTTGAGCTTTCTTGTTCACCCAATTAAAAAGAGAACTTTACCTCTTGTAGGAATGAGCTATCCACACCATACAACTTGTTGCTCTGAAACTTGTTCCATAGTGCCATTTAATTTTACCATTTTCACTATAAGTTAACCTCAAGTCACTCAAAAGACACTTTGAACCCACTTCAGATACTGACACAAACCCAGGGATTGGGAAAGGCAGGGGCCATGGGCCATTTTGCACATTAGTATACAAAATGGCCCATTAAGATTTTGAATTTTCTCTATCCCAATCCCTGCAAACCCTTCCGATTTCTTCCCCAAACTATCCCAAACATAACCCAGAACCTACTTTAAGGCTACTCAAGCTCACATTGCCCACAGTGCCACTACAACTTCGCCTCTTCCATCCACCACTCTCTGATATTTCAAACTGTGGGGGCATAGCTGGCTCAGCCATTGAGGACACCACAATCTGCTGCTCAGAGTTGCATCCCTTGGGCATGCCAGTAACAGATAATCGTGGGATAACATCTTAGTTCATCCCAGTTGTTTCTAGGTTTGGCAACACAATATCGTGCTCATGGGTTTCACCATTTGTTCATCATAGTGGTAAACATGAGGCTTTTCCCCCATATCAGTATGAATCCATTCCATAAGAGACACCTGATATTTCCAGATGATCTCAACACCAATCCATCATCATGTCCAAAGACTGTACCAGTGACACAAGAATTGGCATGTGACTTCATCCAGAAGGTGAAGGCTAGGTGTCCAACCTTCACCTTGACCTGTGTGGAGTGTCAGGTGGTGGTGGAAAATCAGCAGGAGCTGGATCAGCACCGGCGAGAGACAGAAGAGATGCACATGTTCTCATCATCAGCTTCTAGTAACCTGGTAAGAGCATTTAAATCAATTGTATATATATTAATCACTGATATATTTGACAAAGCTTGGGAAGGGTAAGAATATATGGATGCACAACTTTATTACAATTGGAGAAATGTTTTGGTGTATGTGTCTTGAGTGGTGTGGGTGTTTCAGTGTATCACCTACTTGATAACAGTGTTAGAACCTACACTGAAAGATTGCTGATATTGTGATAAAGAAGTTGTTCATCCATATATTGTTATCCTTCCTTTAATACTCCAACTTCCAAATGCCTCTCAAAAAGTTGGACAAACCTTTATGAAGTTTTGTTTCTTTTCTCTTCTTTTTCGTTTAACACAATCTCTTATTTTTCCTCTACTCTCTTCTCTTGTTCTTGTCTCTCTCACTTCTCTTTCACTTTCTCTTCAGTGGGTACAATGTGAAGCCCATTTCTGGTGTCCCCCGCCGTGACATTGCTGGAATATTGCTAAAAACGGCGTAAAACCAAACTCTCCCTGTCTCTTTCTCTTCAGTTTCACTCTGTCAATCTGTTGCCACTTAACAAATCTGCTATTGCGTATTCTCACAAAACCTATTACAGGCGGAAATATTTGCGGAGTACCTTGGGGACAGCACCTGTGATACCTGTCTACAGGTCCTACATACCCCACCATCTGATGGTATCCACAATTGTGGAACTGGCATGCAGGGAGTCAGCATCAACCTCAACTGTAAATCCTTCAACGAGTTTGTACTTCGCTGTGGCCATACACTCCAAATGAATCCTAGTGGGCAGACATTGTCTGCAGAAGGGTCAGGTGTAACTCATCAGCTTAGCTTGGAACCTCCACCCTGTCCACCAGAACCATCTACTTCAGGACTGGCAGGAACCTCTCAAGGTCATGTGGACATTTATTCCATTGCATCAGGATCTTCTCCAGGTGATGTGGAATCTCTGCATCTTGATTCTGCATCTACTACAGCAGGTGTGGACACTCATCTTAGTATGTCAGTGTCTTCTACTCCTGGAGGTGCTGACACTGGACGTCTTTCATCCACATCTTCAGAAGAAAGTGCTTCTTATGTTGATAATGGCAGAAAGAGGTCCTATGATAATGGCAGAAAGAGGTCCTATGATAATGGAAGAAAGAGGTCCCATGTAATCGAAATATCTAGTTCCAGTGAGGATGAGATCTTAAAACTGACTTCATCGGCATGTAAGAGACGTAAAATTAATGCAAAGTCATCATCAAGTGCTAAAAAATCAAAGAAAAGAAAAAAATTGGCATCCAGGAAAAGAATATCTTCGACCAGTGAGAAAAATGAATGTGAAGTTTCAGTTGAAAATGATATCATGTTCTGCAAAGACAACAATGGGAACGATAAACTTAAACCAAATGAGCAATTGGCTTGTTTATCACAAGCAGAACATCTTCAATCATCTCATCAGGCGGCTTTGAAAGAAAAGCTTTCAGCAGATTATATTGCATCATTAGCTCGTAAGGAACACTCGTCTAGCAAACCCTCTGGTGCATCGACTAAATGGCCCTCTCCTTTCACTTGTAACTTGCCAGTCAGGCGTCCTGTGAAAGGTCAGTCCAGCTCATCATCAACCTCTTCATCTTCATCAGAACATCCTGTCAAGACTGACCCTGTTCATCTGTTAACATTTCGTGAACAAGGGCAAGACGCCTGTCCTCAGTCATCAACCAAGCAGTCAACCATTGGTCATGCACTGAGGTCTTCTACAGATGCATCCAAATCTCAGGCAGCAACAGTGAAAAGACCTAACTCTGTCAGCCCTTCCAGATCTTTTGAAGCGTATCCTGACAACCTGGAGGAGATGAATCTGGTTCTGTTTGTGGATCTGGACAATTGGGGCGGTTTCTTCAAGAAACTTCCTCGTAACCTGCCAGAGAAGAGCTTTGTGTGGGGTTTCTATGGAGGGAAGCAACGATGGGTTCCACCAAACAAGTAAGGTTTTGACTTATGGATAATTATTTTTTCAGTTCTATTTGTAGCGCAGCAAAACAACCCTTCAACAAACAACTTCAAAGTGTCATTGAGATACATGAATCGACTCTTTATTAGGACTTGGTTGATTAGGTTGGTCCAGGACTGTATGATCATCAGTGTTTCACAGGTTTCATCACCTGTATGATGTGTAGTAGTTATTATGTCTTCAGTAAGCCAGTCAAATGGGCAGTCAAATCAGCCCAACTCATGGGTCAATCCTACCAATGCTTGCATTAAAGCAGTGTGTAGTGCAGACAGACACACATCTCACATGTTACACACCTTTTAAAAAATAAACATTGCTATTTGTATGAGTTCTCATGGGTCTGAGCAATTGCTCACTTCCATCTCACTGATACCAGTAGCTTATTTTGGAGGGGGGAGCAGTTCACAAGTGTCGTCATACCTTGATTTTGTTCATTATTGTTCACAATAAGAATCACTGGATTGTGTGGTCCATACTTATTTATTTCCTCATTGCTGACAACAGTGTTAGACAATATCATATTTTACCTGCCTCCATGATAAAGCTTTATTGTTGTGGGCTGCTGCTTTATCACTGTTTCTGTCTCTGAAGGAATATGATATACAAGAAACTGGTGAAAAACAACTGTCTGCACATCCATGAGCAGTGTGGTACCAGTAAGGATGCAGCAGATTTCGCAATATGTCTCACAGTGAGTAGCTTCAGTCCTTGTTAAAACCTGTACAATATTGTGATAAAGTATACTACTCAAAACGGTTTAAGGGCCACCCAGTCTTTCATGTTACTCTAGGTAATGTCATGCCATTTTCTCATCTTACTATACAATATACACATGCTATACTTAATTTGTCTAGCCATGACAGTTTGATGAGGGCTGTGTATTATCGATAAATTGTATTGCAATGTACTGCAATTCTGGTACCCATATTACAATACATTTTGCGACGTATAATTAGAAGATAAAGCTACCCTGTTTTCAATTTTGCGGTCCTTTATCGTTGATTTGAGACCGCTAAATTAAACATTTAGCGATCTTAAATCAACGATAAAGGACCGCAAAATTGAAAACAGAGTAGCTTTATCTTCATTCTAGCACGACTGATAACCGTTTTAAAACTGAACTGTTGGGCGCGCAAGAACACAAGGCGTAAAGGGGCCTTTTTCCTGGAAATCGCTTGGAATCGTCCCGTTGAGGGACAGGTTGTGTAATGAACAAAAAAAGACATTTTCAACAACATAAATGCTATATTTCAGGTACCAGTATGCTTGTATTTGTAACAAGTAGCATACCAAAAAAATACAGTTTATACTGTGAGCAAGTACAATTATTTGATTTTTCTCAAGCGAATTATTGATCTCCCCTACTGTATGACAATCGACTCGCCCAAATGCAAGCCGTGAACTCGCTAAGTTTAGTCGTCGCTAACTTTATTTACGGAAATAATTGTTGATAACCACCCTACTATTCCCAATTTGGAAAAGACCTGACATGACACGTTTTATGTGGGATACATGGACAGTGGAAGTGGAAGGACTGGGCATTACGGCCGGGACGGAAGCGGTCAGGTTAGGACATGTGGGCCGACTCAACACACGTAGATCTGGACCCGCTTTGAATATATACTGCCGCTTTTGCACTGCTGACAGATTTTCCAGCTTCATAGTTTCTTCACTGGGATTAGCATCAAGAAATTCTTCTTCAAACCATTCGGTTTTTACTTCAAAAACACCAAAGATGCTGCCGAGATAGAAATTGCCGATGTCCGACATGTTTGTTTACAAACAGTAGGGTCAATGAGTTCGTTGTATTCATACGCGGTGAATCGGTAACTTTAATTAGCGGTCCTTAAACTGTCATTTAAGTATGGTTTTGATGAGCTCTCAGCCAATCAGAATCGAGTATCACACATTGTCGTACCCATATTACAATACATTTTGCGACGTATAATAGTGTATAATGTTAGAAGTATACAATGAAATTTTAGCTTTGACCTTAGCTGTATGTGGATAATGTGGTCACTGTAAGTTTTCCCAAGCAGCCATGATATGCATAAAGCTGAAAATGGCCAAAAAAAGGCTTCATCTCAGGGAACAACATCAAAGAGAAAAGTTATCTGATGTTATGTTTCTGAAGAAAAAACTTCTACCTCGATTCTGTAAATTCACAGGTAGGGAAGATGGATGAGCGGCTACCCAAGCACATACCATTCACAATACTGTCAGGGGATAAGGGCTTCCTGGAAGTGGAGAGACAGATGAAGATGTCATCACGCAAGATGGTTGTCATTGACCCTCACAATGCTGAACAGCATGACAACGAAGTACTGTACGCCATGATTATCAGCTTGGCCAGTAACTAACAATATTTATGGGAGAGTGTCAGTGTGGACTGGTACTGATGAGGATGTAATACTGAACACCCTGATCTGTGTTCCTAATTGTGCAGCGAAGTCAAAGGGGACTTACCCAAAAATATAAAAGTATAGGGCTCGAATGACTCTCCAGATTAGAAAAAAACACAGGAGAAGGCATTAAGGACTCACAGACCTCACAGATCCCAATTGAGTTAAAACATCTCTGGTTATTTGGTTAATGCCATTCTGTGCAGGATTGTGTTCCCTACCCTTGCTGTGATGAGTTGGTTGTGGGGTATGAATCTGAAGTTCACTCATGTAGTGATCTTTGCTCAGCAATCCTGAACCTTGTCAAATTTTACATCTAAACCTCAGGCCTTCCTATCTGTCGGAATGAAAAGACCACAAATTGGAACAATTTACGCGATTATCGAGTATAGAGCAATTGAATGCGTTACATAGCTCTCAAATTTGAAAACAAAGCCGTAATTATCGTTAAGAAAGCAATTTACATTGGATACACACGGTTGTATGCATAGTCAGCTAACGACTGTAGTTAATTCCAATTTTATACGCTTTCGTTTCACATTTATATGCAGTTACATCGCATATGAGTTCTTTACAACCAATGTGTGTGAAATCTCAGCCCATTGTCTTCTTTTGTTTCCGATAGATAGGAAGGCCTGAACCTGCATCGCCATGGCTCATTATTTTAAAGCTGTGTATCAAACAACTGTAGTAGACCGAAATAAAGATTATGTTTGTCTTACAGATGTAACTGTCCAAAAGGTGAGTAGTTGTTCAGTACTTTAGAAACACAAAGGGTAGTTGTGTACGTCTAACAATTACGTCAAATACAAGGTAGTCAATAGTCTTATCTCTCAACAAATGTTTAGTTATTTGTTAAATCACATGAACAAAAGAACTAACCAACTCCCGGTTCTTTAATCTGTTTATGTCAAACAAATTGACAACTATAAAGAAGTGTAGTCTATTGTCAAGCAATTGTTTAGTTATTAAGTCCTGTCCAGTTACTGGAATCTAAACAGCACCAGCATATGGATTCACTTGATTTGGAAGTTTTTTTGCTTTTTGTTTTGTTTTCATGATGACAATTTCCTGAAAATGAGGGTAGTCTTTTGTCTGGCACAGGAGTCCAAAACTATTGAATGTTCCCAGATGAAACTTGCTTCACAAAACAGACTAGTGGTGAATTAGGGCCTTTTGATGATTTGAAATATAGAGCAGCAGCATTATTTTTCACTCAATTTGACCCGTGAAGATCCGGGCTAGAATAGGTCTTCAGCAACCCATGCTTGCCACAAAAGGCGACTATGCTTGTTGTAAGAGGCGACTAACGGGATGGGGTGGTCAGGCTCGCTGACTTGGTTGACACATATCATCGGTTCCCAATTGCGCAGATCGATGCTCATGCTGTTGATCACTGGATTGTCTAGTCTAGACTCCATTATTTACAGACCGCCGCCATATAGCTGGAATACTTGCTCTAGCTATGTGATATGTCTTACAAGATAAGTCAGCGCATGAGTGATGCGATTCAGTTTCGAAAAATAGCCCCTTTCTTAACATATGGATCAATAGAATCCAGAATTCTCAGCATGTCCTCAAAATCCACAAAAGCGTAACATTTACTTCTTTTATTTCGATAAGAGAAGGTGGTTCCCGCTCACTAGTCGCAGAAGAACGAAGAAGAGTTCCCAGGGGGTATATGATCAGCAGCCACATGGAATCCAGATAGGTGGCTGACCCACCACCTGTCCATCCGATTCAAGCAATGAGTATGAGTCAGGATAAAGGAAAATATGTAATTTTTATGACAAAATTGACATTTTATACTTATCCTGACTCATACGCTGAGGGCCCTCCCAGCTGTCCCTTCTCACCACTATCTGGCCTCCCTGCAAGCCTTGGTGGGGGCAGATTTCTGAGAGAGTGACATTAGGTCACAGGTCACATGGAACAAATGGCGGGAAGGAGGCAAAGGGGCCCGGTTTGCGTGAGTGATTTTTTTTCTTACTGTTCTTGTGAACATAGGGATAGAGGTTTCCACTCAACCTTCGGAAGGAAAGGGGGATAAAGCAATAAGTATGAGTCAGGATAAGTATAAAATATCAATTTTATCAAAAACATTTCATTCTTTAATACTAGCAGCTAAAACCCAACCAACAGCAAGTTTGTTATAACATACTAAAGGACAGAAAACAATTGTTCTGGAAAACAGTTGCTGATATTTCTCCTTGACCTTCAAACAGTTGACCAAACAAACACTGAGATGAATTGTTCTAAATGGATATTAAGATAATGGACAGCTTAACATATCTTGCCCAGGTTATTTCCTAAGTAGACATAGATTACAACATATAGCACTACTCAAAACGCATGACCTTCATGAGAAAAGTACAGATTTGGTTCTGTGCCATGTTCCTGTGAGACAAACCTACTGTCATTCATAGCATGAGTTTCAGTGTATTAGACCACATTACTATTGCCTTTGAATAATGAATGTTTTGCTGTCTTTTTTTTGTACTAAACAAAAAATAGCCCCAAGCTAAATTCAAGCTGCCTGAAGCTAATAGGATGTGCCTGAAATGCTGTTCCAAGGTCAGGTAAAGCCGACCTCGCTGGGACAGCATGAGAGCAGGAAATGGTTTTGTTCAGCTGATTGTTTATGATTGTTGATCAAGATGAAGAGGCATTCTTGAAAATTCTTACAGGTCTCACATCACAATAAGGCTTCCCTTGACATTTACCCTATTTACATGGGTTGATGAACCCTTGATGTTTGTTTATGTTCCCTGAGCCCGAAGGGCGAGGAGAACATAAACAAACTTTGAGGGTACATCAACCCATGGGCCCGAGGCACCAGTGAACAACGTATTTATCTTACCGAACACCTTAATGTTAATTTTGAATTGTTTGAAGCACGGGTACAAATCTGTTTGTAGCCATCGCTAGATTTTGCTGACAAGAAAAACAGATTTAGAGTTATCTCCCTTCCATCGATTTGCATTCGCAAAACATCGGTAATTTCCGTACATCATACGTGATTCAATGTTATTCCAGATAAAGAATTACTACCACAAGTACCAAATGAGTTGCCATTGACAGCGGGGTACATCGCTTGTAAGCGGGGTACATTGAAAATAATAGAAGATCGCTCAGCCAATCAGAAAGCGACATTTATGTGTGAGGTAAGATAAAAAGTAATATGAAAGAATAGGGTGTTCCTTAATGTATTTTTATTAGTAAATGAAGCAATGAAGATATTTTTCTTTTCTTTTAAAACATACAGGGCCAATCATTAATATTCATATTTAGAGTCAGAATGTCGCATTTGACTTGTTTTTTTTTTTCAGTTTTGTGTTTATATGTTGACAGATGAATACAGTGAGCATATTGCGTGTTACCATCTTGTCCTGTGACCGTCAGGATCAGCATTTTCTGAACTTGTTACTAAAATATTGCATTAAATATTTGATTTTTTGTCACATTTCTTCTTGTGTCTAAGTTATGACTTCAAACACTGAGTACAGACTTCTCTTGGAGCCCTTGGTGAGTATTCCTGGAAGGGTAGGTTCCAAAACCTCCAGATCTGTTGTGAGAGATGATTAATGAGAATAGGTGGTCGCCACTAGTCCTTAGCTCAAGACTTGTGACAACCCAGAGGAAGTGGCTCGTTTGTTTAAAACAGGGGTTAGTTTACATTAACCATTAGTCCAAAATGTGGCCAGAGTTGTCTACCCCAATGCCATGTGTGACAGTGTGTGAACAACCCTCAACAATTTTTAGGTTTGTTTTATCTCACTCAGGTCCTTTTCTTTACAAACAGCTGTAATATAGAGTGTATGTCAGATTGCTGCATAAATCATTTCCTCACTTCCCAATGTAGCAGCCATAAAACGTCATGCTGGGATTCGAAACACAGACCTTCTGATCTGAAATTGAATACCTTGTCCACATGACCAAAGAGGTTAACCCCGTCAGCAAGCTGACAAGGTAAGGATGTCATATGTATGATGATTCCATGCCTTGCTACATACTCAATCGTGAACAGAAGGCATTTCCCCAGGGGCATAGGAGGGTACTGAGGCTTATTTTGCTCAAATTCCATATGAACATACTCAGAGTCACATTGAGCGCCAATGCAGCGGACATAAAATTTTCGAATCCTGTGCTGGGATTCGAACCACAGACATTCTGAACCAAAGTCAGACACCTTGTCCACATGACCAAAGAGGTTAACCCCTTCAGAAAGCTGACACGGTAAGGATGACTCCATGCCCTGCTACACTAACTTGTGACTAACTGTTGATGTTCTATAGCCTGTTTCTATATTATAAGATTACATGTGATGATATACTTTACCTTTACATACTAGTGGGGGCAGTGGGGTAGCCTAGTGGTTAAAGCGTTGGCCCATCACGCCGAAGACCCGGGTTCAAATCCCCACATGGGTACAATGTGTGAAGCCCATTTCTGGTGTCCCCTGCCGTGATGTTGCTGGAATATTGCTAAAAGCGGCGTAAAACCAAACTCAGTCAGTCAGTTTACATACTAGTTATAAGACAACATCTGTGATAGTCTAGTTATTTTAGACCTTTGATGACTGGATTTTATAATAATAACTTTGATTTACATGTAAGGTTTTGTAGTCATGGTATGGCTGAAATACTGCTGATGTGACTCTAAACTATAACTCACTCACTCACTCATAATGACACATTGTTTACCGGGTGGTTGAAGCATTCAATTGTCAGGCCAAAGACCTAGTTTTGATTCAAACATGGGTTTGACACCCACAGCAGAGCCATTGTGTACCCTACTGTGACATTGATGGAATATTGCTAAAAGTGATGTAAAAACATACTCTCTCACATAATTGTGTCTCGACCTGGAAGCCAGGGACTGAATGATGATGATGAAGGATGGTCCATGCCATCCCATTCAGTGACACTCGGTCATCCAAGCCACTTAACCACATGGTCCTCTTCAGTCTGCTCTTCCGAAAAACAAGAGATAGCTGGGTCTTCTTCCCTAACTTCACAACATTGATCTTAAATCCACTCACTCACCCTCAACCCATTGAAAAACTGTAGGGAGGGATGGCATGACCATATTTACCTGTAGGGATATCTGAACACCAACTCCACTTCCAGACCTTAGTGAAAGAATTAGAAGGAGTCAAACTCGAGTCAGGAATGAGTTTAGCATATCTATATTGCCTCTTCTCTTGAAATTTAGCCAGTCTCACAGTCCCTGAATCGTATATTGTACCTTTTGCTCTGCCCATTCTGTAAGGTACAGCCTTAAGATAAAGTTGGGAGGGTTCACTCCCAAAAGACAGACCTCCCATAAGACAGACTCAATGAGTATACTAATTAGCTGAGCCATGCTGTCCACCCCTATTTAATTAATGAGCTGACCCAGAGTCACTACAGATTATAGTAACAAAACACACCTATCTCCTGTGCCCCTCAAAACAGTACTAATCCTTTTACTGAATAGAACCGAAATTTTATTCTCAAATTTCACATATAGTGACAGAACATACAACATATTGATACATATTATAACATTGAACAAAGTCCACTTTTTTCCATGACTTTTTTCCGATCACCCTTCTAGATGGCTACCTGTATGCCTAGAACAAGGTGAAAGGAAAAAATGATGATGTTCAAGTGACTTTCTGATAAGTCTTATCTGTGCACTGACAAACATGTGTTGTAAAATAATATGGTAATTGGTCTCATATGTTTGTTTGGTACATGTATATAAATTATTAGTTTTTGATAATATTAACAAGTAAATGTGATCTGGCAAATATATGTTGATGTACATATATGTTGATGCAATATGTCTTAATTTAAAAATCTTAATTGATTACATGAATTGATAAAACTATAGTTGATGCCTAATATGTTTTTTTATCAGGGCACATACCATTATTATCAAGGGTTCAGCTTAAGCCTTATGCAACCAACCATAAAATGTGTTGTTTTAAGTGTCTGTCTTTTGGAAGGTCTGTCTTATGGGAAGATACCGTTGGGATCTCCTCAGGTTACTGTATCACAACTAACTCTGGCTACTTTTCAATTTTAATAGCTTTTTGTTTCTATTTCGAAATTATATTTTTCCAGACACTGGAATTAAGCTTTTTTCTGGGTTCAGTTTTGGTTATGAGTGAGTGAGTTTGGTTTTACGCCCCGCTTTTAGCAATATTCCAGCAATATCACAGCGGGAGACACCAGAAATGAGCTTCACACATTGTACCCATGTGGGGAATCGAACCCGGGTCTTCCGCAGGACGAGCGAACGCTTTAACCACTAGGCTACCCCACCGCCCCCAGTTTTGGTTATGTTATTTTTTCTTATTTTATCCCTTATCTTAAACAAGATAATTATTTCTGGACTGAATGCCAGTCTAGCAGCGATCAGGGCCACCACAATCTGAACCAGCTGCTTGAATACAAGGATGCAGTTAGCCCACCTGAAACTAATATATCTATACATATTAATGATAACAATCCTTGTTCATTATCATGAACATAAAATGGAGATACCATAAGCTTGATGTACTCAATGGTCCGGCAAAAACGTTTGTGTCAGGCTTAATCAGTACAGTACTAATGTATTTGTTCAGTGATTACTTCATTATCACAGACTGCAACAATGGTGTTGGCATTCCTGGGGATATTTAAGAGATAATAAGTTATTGTTCATAATTAATGCTTCGTTTTTCTTGGTTAAAATACATCTTTTATCACTACGATTTGATCTAAATAAAGAGTATTGTTAGATTTATAGTGGGATCAGTGCCTTGATGAAGGAAACCCATGAAGATCCCAGTTAGATTTGGTTTTCAGCAACCCATGTTTGTCGTGACATTCGACTAAAGGGATCGGGTGGTCAGGCTCGCTGACTTGGTTGACACGTGTCATGGTGTCCCAACTGCGTAGATCGTGCTCGTTCTGTTGATCACTGGATTGTCTGGTCCAGACTGAAGTATGTACAGACGCCATCATATAGCTGGAAAATTGCTGAGTGCTCTGGGTGCCGTTCCACTAACCGATCTTATCTAAGATCAATCTTAGCAAGTTACGCCAATTTTACAATCGTCTTAGCTAAAAGTTCCACCCGTTCCACTAACCGATCTTAGGCCGATCGTAGCCGGTCCCGATCTTACGATCCGATCGAAGCTTAGATCGAGACTCTTTCGTGCGAGAGATAGAGGAATGCGAGGCACGAGTTATCTCCCTTTGCATAGTCTAGCAAATGATGGAAGTAGTTTACGAACCAACTGAGTGAGTGAGTGAGTTTAGATTTACGCCGCACTCAGCAATAGTCCAGCTATATGGCGGCGGTCTGTAAATAATCTAGCTAAGATGCATAGCGTTCACTAACATGAGCGTTCATGTTAGTGAACGCTATGTATCTTAGCTATAAATAATCGAGTCTCGACCAGACAATCCAGTGATCAACAGCATGAGCATCGATCTGCGCAGTTGGGAACCGATGACATGTGTCAACCAAGTCAGCGAGCCTGACCACCCGATCCCGTTAGTGGCCTCTTACGACAGGCATGGGTTATTGAAGTTCAATATTCTAACCCGGACCTTCATGGGTATTTTTCCAACCAAGTGTAAACGTGGAGAAAAAACCTAGAGCAAAATATTAGGGTAGTGAGCACCTTGGTTTCAGGTGCAAGTGCGTGTGAACGCTGGGTATCAGGCATAATATAATAATAATAAATGCATATTTATAGTGCGCCTATTCCACATCCTTGGGCATGCTCAAAGCGCTGTGTACAGATAATTTACACGAGAATATTTACAGCCGAGATTATAAGTAATATACTGAGAACAGGTTTTAAGTCTGAACTTTAAAAATGTCAATTGTGTCAGAGCTTTTAATATGTGCCTGAACCTTGTCAATCAGAATAAACAAGGCGTGACGAGGCTATAACGTATGTAGAATCTGTCATTGGTCTTGAATAACACGCGGCCTGCCTTTAGAATCCCCCACCAAATATGCGCAGTGAAATCAAACATATTTGTATCTTTTTGCTTCAGAACATTGTTCACTTCACGGCTGTCCCTATTCTTAACCATGACGTTGCAATATTGTTGTACAAATGTGTTATACCGACTCGCTCGGTTGTGTTCCCATGACGACAGTGGTCAGACTGGCCTGACATTTGTAAGGCTTCAGTGCAGTGTTTGTTTACATCACAGAAATATACAAATTCATTTCATGGGGATTTTAGGGGACGCTCACGGTGAAATGCTCGCTCTTATTTTTCACATAGAATAGGAAAGCCACCATTTTGGTTTCTCTACGATTGATTTTAGCTATCCTAAGTTGGTCATGAGCAACTTAGACTTTGAATCTTTAACTTTACGATTGACTTAGGTAAGATTGGTTAGTGGAACGGTATGCCGATCGTAACGTCACGCTAAGATTGGGATACGATTTTACGATTGGGTTTACGATTGGCTTAGCCTTAGTAAGATCGGTTAGTGGAACGACACCCTGGGTGCCGTTCCACTAACCGATCTTAGCCCTATGCCAATCGTAAACCCCTAAAATCCCAATCTTAGCGTGACGTTACGATCGGCATACCGTTCCACTAACCAATGTTACCTAAGTCAATCGTAAAGTTAAGATTCAAAGTCTAAGTTGCTCATGACCAACTTAGGATAGCTAAAATCAATCGTAGAGAAACCCAAATGGTGGCTTTCCTATTCTATGTGAAAATAAGAGCGAGCATTTCACCGTGAGCGTCCCCTAAAGTCCCCATGAAATGAATTTGTATATTTCTGTGATGTAAACAAACACTGCGCTGAACAAGCCTTACAAATGTCAGGCCAGTCTGACCACTGTCGTCATGGGAACACAACCGAACGAGTCGGTGTAACACATTTGTACAACAATATTGCAACGTCATGGTTAAGAATAAGGACAGCCGTGAAGTGAACAATGTTCTGAAGCAAAAAGATACAAATATGTTTGATTTCACTGCGCATATTTGGTGGGGGATTCTAAAGGCAGGCCGCGTGTTATTCAAGACCACTGACAGATTCTACATACGTTATAGCCTCGTCACGCCTTGTTTATTCTGATTGACAAGGTTCAGGCACATATTAAAAGCTCTGACACAATTGACAGACTTAAAACCTGTTCTCAGTATATTACTTATAATCTCGGCTGTAAATATTCTCGTGTAAATTATAGATCTGTACACAGCGCTTTGAGCATGCCCACTGATGTGGAATAGGCGCACTATAAATATGCAATTATTATTATTATATTATGCTTGATACCCAGCGTTCTCACGCACTTGCACCTGAAACCAAGGTGCTCACTACCCTAATATTTTGCTCTAGGTTTTTTCTCCACGTTTACACTTGGTTGGAAAAATACCCATGAAGGACCCAGGTTAGAATATTGAACTTCAATAACCCATGCCTGTCGTAAGAGGCCACTAACGGGATCGGGTGGTCAGGCTCGCTGACTTGGTTGACACATGTCATCGGTTCCCAACTGCGCAGATCGATCCTCATGCTGTTGATCACTGGATTGTCTGGTCCAGACTCGATTATTTATAGCTAAGATACATAGCGTTCACTAACATGAACGCTCATGTTAGTGAACGCTATGCATCTTAGCTAGATTATTTACAGACCGCCGCCATATAGCTGGACTATTGCTGAGTGCGGCGTAAATCTAAACTCACTCACTCACTCAGTTGGTTCGTAAACTACTTTCTATCATTTGCTAGACTATGCAAAGGGAGATAACGCGTGCCTCGCATTCCTCTATCTCTCGCACGAAAGAGTCTCGATCTAAGCTTGGATCGGATCGTAAGATCGGGACCGGCTACGATCGGCCTAAGATCGGTTAGTGGAACGGGTGTAACTTTTAGCTAAGGCGATTGTAAAATTGGCGTAACTTGCTAAGATTGATCTTAGATCAGATCGGTTAGTGGAACGGCACCCTGAACTGTAAGAACAGGTTACGTTAAGTAACATCCGTCTGTAGTAAACCCATATTTGCCCACTGTAAACAGCCTTTCCTTGCTTGAAACTGCTACTGTACTGAAAATTATTTAAACCCAGATGGCAAGTTGCAACGTTAGAGGTACACTTCCAGTACTGATTGTAAAAAATCACATTGTGCGTGTATGTTTTACCAGAGACCATATCGGTATATGGTCTCTGGTTTAACATAACACGGCAATAAATCCTTAGTCACACCATGTAAACAGAAATAAACAACGTCCAGGGAGTTTTCCGAAATTGATAACGTATACTGAATAAACTAGACAGAGGAAAAATGTAAAAGTACGGTTTCAAAACATCACGTATTCACGCAGTAAAACTGCCAATTGAAGAGATTCATTTTTGTGATTTACTTCCTACATATATTTGGTCTCCATCCCGATGGGTGGTGGTGTAGCCTATAGTGGTTAAAGCGTTCGCTCGTCTCGCCGAAGACCCTGGTTCGATTGTCCACATGTGTACAATGTGTGAAGCCCCTTTCTGGTGTCCCCCGCCGTGAGATTGCTGGAATATTGCTAGAAGTGGCGTAAAACTAAACTCACTCACTCTCCATCCCGAATCGCATTTTTCCACGTCGTGGTCCACACACAAACCAACCAAAACACGGAAGTGATCTACAGTGAGTGAGTGAGTTTAGTTATACGCCGCAGCAATATTCCAACAACATGGCGGCGGTCTGTAGAGAATCGAGGCTGGACCAGACAATCCAGTGATCAACAGCGTGAGCATCGATCTACGCGATTGGGAACCGATGACATGCGTCGGCCAAGTCGGCGAGCCTGACCACCCGATCCCGTTTGTCGCCTCTTAAGACAAGCATGGGTTACTGAAGATCAATTCTTACCCGGATCTTCACGGGTCGGAAGTGATCTACAAATATGGAGTACACACGTGAACTGACCTGTCCAAAGAATACTAACCCATGAAGTAGATCCTATGTTTCTCTCCATTTTAATGCCATAAGTAGCGTTTGAATTTGACAGGATTGCGAATTCTTTACTTTGGTGCAGGTGCTCGAACCGATGAAATCAACAGCTGGGTGACACGCTGGAATGTGTAGATAACGATTATGTAGACGCAAAGATTAACAAAACCAGCATCATTTGAAGAAAGGTAATTATGCGAAATCTGAAAAAGTTGAAACTGTCAGCCGCGAAAATATTTTAGGCCCAAACAGTGACAAAGAAATCTTTCAACTTCACCCAACAAGGATGTCGGCTACACCGAGGTCTGAACCAAAAGATGAGCAACGCACCTTGCGGATTGATAAATTACATATTGTTACGTGACTTAGTCATGACTAGTCAGTCGAAGGTTTTCAAATTACAATGACAACGTCTGATTTGAGGAGGAACACTTTTTATGGCTAGACAACTTTATTGCAGTAGATGCACGTTTCGGTGTTGATACAAACATCGTTATCAAGCAAGTGATAGGACCTTTATAACGGTGTTAGAACACCGAAACGTCGCATCTTTTACAATAAAGAAGTTGTCTAGCCATAAAAAGTGTCCCTCTTCATCATACCAGCTTCTAAATGCCACTTAAAGTTAAACAGGTGATTTGATGGACTCTCCACCTCGGGAGCAAATATTAATTCGGACTTTCTCCTCAATCCTCATGAAGGTCGGTGGCTATATGGAAGTAAAGAGATTTGCACGTTTTCTTTAGAAATACAAAGCACATGCAGTAACGGTTCTGCCAATGTTACCGCCTCCATGGCTTAGAGGGTCTACCCTTTAAGGGGAGGTCGGTGACACATCTTGTCTGCGTCATACCAAAACTACGTTAACATATGGTACTTGTTGTTACACTGCCTAGCGCTTGGCATTATGGGATACTGGTCCGTATATGTGTCTTAGATACGGTGCTATGTTAAAGCGCAGTGTGGTATCTCAGGGGGCTGTAGCGGTATAAACCAGCAGATATAAACCAACAGAATTCAAGATGAGTACAAACAGCAACGATCACACATACATACGTGCATGCGCGTATCATAAGTGAAATTATCGTGAACGCGACGTCCAACCTCATTTTACCTCACCGCAAGTGTGCATGGCAATGACAAAACACGATAAAGAAAAAGCATTTTGTTTTATATATCTTACGTTGTATATTAGTTTTGCCCTGTCTCCAAATATGGGGGCGGTGGGGTAGCCCAGTGGTTAAAGCGTTCGCTCGTCACTCCGAAGACCCGGGTTCGATTCCGCACATGGGTACAATGTGTGAAGCCCATTTCTGGTGTTACCCCGCCGTGATATTGCTGGAATATTGCTAACAGCGGCGTAACTCACTCACGCACTGTCTCCGAATGGGTCCGTATACATGTAAATCCTTTGCGCCAGGCCTTCCGAATGTTGAGTGTTTCTCTGTTCCAACCTCAACCAGCAAGAGAGCGGTGTACGAATAAAAAGATTGTCAACAAAATTGTTCTTACTAAATGTGTTATTTATGTTATGCTTTTTAAAATGTACATCACTTAGCTTTAAATTAACTCACTTTGCTTCGGAAATAATCTTTTAATATACATAGATGAAGAAAAGTCAAGCTGACCTGAACTGGGTTTTGTTTGGTTGGTTTGCTGTTGTTGTTTTTTTAAGTGTTTTTATCACATTAGGGAATACATGTCCAAACCGGTGGGGGAAATGTAGATGCGAAAACTTTTTAATATTTCACATTGGAATGAAAATTCAAGAGAGATGGAAAAAACAAAAAAGTTGAAGGAAAAGGTACGAACTGTCTCATTGGTGATGTGCAACAACCTAAGGGGCGGGGGCGGTGGGGTGGCCTAGTGGTTAAAGCGTTCGCTCGTGACACCGAAAGCCGGGGTTCGATTCCCCACATGGGTACAATGTGTGAAGCCCATTTCTGGTATCTCCCGTCGTGATGTTGCTGGAATATTGCTAAAGGTGGCGTAAAGCCAAACTCACTCACACACTCAGGGGCGGATACAGTTCATTTTCACTCCGTTTTCACGAGAGTTTCAATGGTCATTTGATAAACGTTCAGGACAAAAGGGCTGTGTGGGGTGCACACACCTATCCCACACACCCACCGCCTCCGTGGTGTAGTGGTTAGAGCGTCCGCCCGGAGAGCGGAAGGTCGCGGGTTCGATCCCCGACCGCGTCATACCAAAAGACGTTAAAATATGGTACTTGTTGGTCCCTGCCTGGCGCTCGGCATTAATAGGTACAACAAGGACTGGTCAGCTCTGAGTCAGTAGACTGTGTCTGAGTGGGGTATTCATGCTTCACTGCGGCATGGTTTCTCAGTGGGCTAGCACTATAAAACCAGCTTAAGTCTGGGCTAGTACAAGCAGCCACACATACACATACACACGCATGCACGTCGTCATATTTCACCTCACCTCACCCACACACCCCATCCCCTCTGGATCGGCCTATGAACTTTGCTTTATATTATCAATAGAGGAATGGCAAAGAATTAGTTGTGCTTTCAACTATCAATGATTTTGGATTTGCGTGTATTGATATGAAAACAATATTTGATTACAGACATCGCCACCTGTAATGTCGACCTTTCCTGTTTGCTTAACATTAAAATACCCACAACCTTTTCAACACATTTCACTTCGGAAGCCTCACTTATTACTTTCGCCCTTAATTACACTTGCAGTTTTCTTTGTAGTGTCTAGATTTGCTAAATCCCTTATTTGGTAAGTGACGGTCGTTGTCTCAGCACAGCGCACCGGCTCACTATTTTAACAGAATGATCACTCACTTCAGAGCCGGTAAGCAATGTGCTCGAGTCGTGGTTACCGCGTGATTGTCGTAATGGAAGTGGCAACAACTGTTCATGCACTAATGGGGGTTTTTTAAAAGTCATATCAATTGCGTGGATAAAGCCGCTCGCAAATATCGCAATGGGTTTTTTCTCTCAAGATAATAGGACACTCACCGAGTGGAGACTGAATGGTTTGAAATGTAAACAAGTGCACGTGGTAGTAAAGAGCCTATAAAAACTCAAGGGGGTTGAATACTTACTTGTTGCCAACATGACGCTAGCAGCATCTAAAATACAATTTTGAACTGTAAATACAATTTAATACTAAAATATCTGTCAAATACAGTTGCAAAAACTCTAACTTTGGTAGCCACTGTGTTTCTATAAGAAAAAAACAAGTCTCGGAAATGATATATAAAATATGCTCCCTGTCGGTTCTCAGCTAATGAATATTCAAACCTTTCCGAATATGGACGGTAAGACCATCCTTGGATTACCAAAAGGGGCAGAGCTCTATTGAGGGTGTTGATTGGCCGGAATTTGGAACAAAACATCCGCGTATGCTCTGTCAAGGCCATTTGCTTACAAGCGTGATTGTCGCGTACACCACCAACCTTCAGTCAAAGATTGTATCCAGTTTGCTCAGCTACCGAAACGATTTCTAACGGCGCTAGATTCTGGCACGATGTATCGAGCTGGTCGTGTTGTGAGTGCCATTTCCAGATTTACGCGACAACAAGCAAGTTTTGACAACAGAGGTGTGATTCTCGCCATTCAAAAGAGCTACTCATCAGATACAACAAATTTTGACAAGCTATTCCCCAAACATGACACTTTTGCCGAACGCCACATTGGACCAGTCGAGGCGGAAAAGGAAGCAATGTTGAATGCCGTGGGTGTACAAGTAAGTATATTTTAAATATTTATCACACAATTGTAACACTTGTGTAATATGTTATCATAATCATCACTGAATAACAATTCTGTGACGTACAACTTTACAGTGCGTCATAAAATCATATCATATATTTTCGTATCGTCAAGTTATAAGTGAAATAAGCGTAGTATCGAATGCCGATCGGGTCCTGTGTATGACAATGTTCTCAATGGTTAGCACACATTCAGCAATGTCATACAAAGTGATAAGACGCAATAACCAGTTTCCACCGGTTTTTCAGTGCCCGTGTCCCTTTCCCAATGAATAGTGTTTACCACAGGAGAAGGAGGGCACTGAGTTTATCCCATTATGCCAGCCCTTGAGTAATTTGAGCGAGGAGCTCTTTAGCTGACCGAATTTTTACGAGTGTTACTCAGCTGATCAACAACAGTGGCAATGCGCTTAGCAAAGGCACTTCGTTGTAAGGTGACAAAAAGTGCTCAGGCACCAGTGACTTTTCTTGTCAACAACATCTACTCTTAGAATGGACATAGGCGGATCCAGATGGGGGGCGAACACCCCCCTTTTGTGCTGAAGTTTGTTAAATGACCATTGAAACTCGAGTGAAAAAATGAAGTGTGCATCCCTCCTTTTCTCAATAGTGTGCACACACAAACCCCCACCCCCCCCCCCCACCCATGCTTCACTGCGGCTTTCTAAAAAGCTGTATCCGCCCCTGATGGAGGTTAGGCATGAGTGTGTTTCACTGTTGCAACTATGTAAATCTTCTTGTCTGCAGCGATTAGAATACACCATCAGATTGCTCATATGCTACTCAACTTTTGATAAGAATGATACGCGACGTCATTCAGCCAGGCGCGTAGTGCTCAAGCCATTTTGTTGGTGTAAGCCCGATGGGTTGCCAGTGGCGGATCCAAGGGGGGTTCGACACCCCACCCCACCCCCCTTTGAAAATGACTTAAGGCCACATTGAATTATTTTTTGCGTTGCGTTGGCAGAGCCAAGGGGGTTCAGGGGTTTAACCCCTGAACACACACCCACCCCCACCCTTTTCAAAATTCCTGGATCCGCCCATGGTTGCAAAGGTTCGTATTTAGACTGTATTGAGGGCTTGCCCAACCTTTCAGCAACAATCATGTGTAAGCCCGGGTTTTTTTTGTTATAATGGTAGCGACACCCTGACAGCTGAAGTACATGCTTGGCATGAGAATCTCATTTCAGAAATAAAATTCCACTCACTGATTTCAGCTGTGTTGTTTTCATTACTTTCATGGTGTGGGAATTTCAAGTTAGATCTCCAGCAACTTGTGTAAGGACAAGTTATAACTCGGTGACTTGTCTGATTGCGTATCATTACATATGACAACAGGGATACTTATCATATCAATCACAGGTTTATCTGATCCAACATTATTTGCTGCATTAAACAAGACACAGATGGTTATAATATTAGTCACAGGTTTATCTGATCCAACATTATTTGCTGCATTAGACAAGACACAGATGGTTATAATATTAGTCACTGGTTTACCTGATCCAACAATATTGGCAGCAGTAGACAAGACACAGATGGTTATAATATTAGTCACTGGTTTACCTGATCCAACATTATTTGCAGCAGTAGACAAGACACAGATGGTTATAATATTAGTCACTGGTTTACCTGATCCAACAATATTGGCAGCAGTAGACAAGACACAGATGGTTATAATATTAGTCACTGGTTTACCTGATCCAACATTATTTGCAGCATTAAACAAGACACAGATGGTTATAATATTAGTCACAGGTTTATCTGATCCAACATTATTTGCAGCAGTAGACAAGACACAGATGTTTAATATTAGTCACTGGTTTACCTGATCCAACAATATTGGCAGCAGTAGACAAGACACAGATGGTTATAATATTAGTCACTGGTTTATCTGATCCAACATTATTTGCAGCAGTAGACAAGACACACTGGGTTTACCAGGGGCGGATGGTTATAAAACCAAACTCATCAGTTAGTAGTCACTGGGTTACCTGATCCAGACATGATAATTTGAAGCATTTAACAAGAAACAGATGTTGTGCAGGTGACAGGGATAGTTACAATACCAGTTATGTTTTTGCTGATGCAGACCTAAACAAGCGGACAATAAACAAGCAGACAACAATCTGATTGTGTCTATCATTGCAATCCATGATTTCACTCTCATTATGGGAAATCCAACACATAATAGATTTCAAGTATGCCAAGCATTTGTCAACAACCAGTAAAACGAGATTGGGTGGTTACAGTGTGACATTTTGTTTTTAAAATCTAAATCACATTCATCACAACGCTCTCATCTAAAGGGGTGCTTGAATTGGGTCAGGTTTTAGAGTTCCTGCCCTTTTGTCCTGAAAGTTTATCAAATGACCATTGAAACTCTCGTGAATATCACAATATCACAGCGGGGGACACCAGAAACAGGCTTCACACATTGTACCCATGTGGGGAATCAAACCAGGGTCTTCAGTGTGACAAGCGAACGCTTTAACCACTAGGCTACCCCACCACCCTAGTGAGGCAAATCATGTCGTAGGACATCAGTTATATAAAGTATCAGCTTCATGTGTGAGGAAACCCCAGAGTGATGGAGGTCTTAGCCATTATCCACTTTGGTGAAACCCACAAGCCGAGAGGTCTGACCCATACAGCACTCGTTCACTATGACATTTGTAAGGCCATATTTAAAAATATTACCACCCGACCCTTAGATTCTTTTGATTTTTTACACCAGAGAAAATGCAACTTGCGACTTTCAAAATGTGCTTGAATTTTTCACACTTCTAAGTTTTGATTTTCTATCAGAGAAAAGGTGTAAATTTCCATAGATATCAATAAAATAAAATATAAAACATTAAATCCGCCCGGTCCACCCATATTTTTGGGAAAAGTGAAGAGAAACAAGAATATTTTTTTATGTGGCCTAAGCGCTATAGAGTTACAGTAGAGTGAGTTTAGTTTTACGCCGCACTCAGCAATATTCCAGCTATATGACGGTGGAGTTACAACAGATAGTTTGTGAAGCTGTGAATGCTTTGTGGATCAGGCCCCTGATGTATAATGCCTTGGATTCAAACACATGATCATAGGTTTCAAATAGACAAATTTTGGTGCCTCAGATGTCAGAACCAAACCCCTTCCCCATTTATATTGATACACACAGACATGTTTATGAAGATATTAAAGATTAGTGCTGGAAATATATGTATCATCAAAAACATTAAAATCTTGAAAAATATATACCAAAAATTTTACATCATTCAACAATAGTTTTCACGAATAAAAGTTTGGCTAACATTAAATGGACCATGTCTGGAAATTGATTAAACTTAAATCCGTGAAATTGATTTTGGGTGTTTGGTTAAAGGATTCCTTTTTTCTCTAGTGCATTAATATTGATTCACAACATTCAATGTCATATACACCTGTTCACTAGCCATTTTGAATTTAAAACTGTCTGTGTCACTGTAACTTGACATGTCTGATATGCTGCTGAAGCTTAACTCTTAGATTTCACGGTAAAAGGCCAATACATAAATACGATGTCTTTAAAGATCCCACAGATTGTTGGTGAAAGATGGTGTTAAAAGTATCAATAAATAATATCCTGAGAATAAGTATTTTTTTAATGTAGGGTAGCTTTATGGTTAAAGCAGTTGCTCATCACGCCAAAGACATGGGTTCAATTCCCTACATAGGTACAATGTCTGAAGCCCATTTATGATGAAAGATGAGTTGTGTGATAAAAATATTAATAAATAATATCCCAAGAATAAGTGGGATATTTTTACATGTTTTGCCTAGATTTCATTTGCATATAGTGTAAAAAAATTAAACTTGTCTTTTGTTAAATAGAGCAAACTGAAATTTGTTCCAAACCGGTTTGTCTGACTGTTTACATATGACCAAATATGGGCAGTGATGACGTTTCTATGCATATATATACATTAAAGTGATCCAGCTAGTGTGCCTGGTGCAAACATGATTATCAACCCTGAAAACCTTTTTTTGAAAATGTCTTAAATTAATATTAATTCAAGTGCATAGTAGTCAGCACACAGAACAACTGGGGCAGTGGATTGTCCTAGTAGTTAAAGCAAAGACCCGGGTTCGATTCCCCACATGGGTACAATGTGTGAAGCCCATTAATCTGGTGTCCCCTGCTGTGATATTGCTGGAATATTGCTAAAAGCGGCATAAAACCATACTCACTAACTCACAGAACAACTGTAAGAACATTTTAGAAATCAAACAGCCCTGTACATTGAATCTTGGGATGACCGTGTGACCAGTTGGTCACTCCAGTTGTCAGTATATATAACCTGCTGTCCAGTCAACACTGTTTGGTTTCCCTGATCTATCAGAACCTACATCTGGTCTGTGCCTATTTTGAGCCCTTTGAGGAAAGGGTAGTCAGAATTTTCACGAATGAATGAATACACAATGCCATTTAGAAAGTGGCCACAACAGCTTCCACATAAATGGAAGTTGTACAACTAAAAGTCCAGACCTCAGACTTTGTGTACCCTCCTGATAAGTGGAAATTGACACGGCTCCTAGACTGTCTCACAGTCCCTGAACCACATTTTCCCTACTGCCAAGCTCTATCTGCAGTGTTAAAGCCCTAAATGAAGCAAGTCTAGATTTCCTCAGAATCTCCGGTCTCCCTGGGGCTCCTTTTCAGTTTAGATGGGCTTGTTTGTTACTATCAAAATTATATATATTCAGAGACTAAGAGTTAGTCTACACAGCTCCCATAGCTGAAAGCTATGACTACACAATGCTATTTAGAAAGTGGTCAATTGTAACATGTTATATTTGGGATTGCACTTTCTCAGAAATTTACTCTATCAGAGGGGTACACAAAGTCTGTGGTCTAGACTACCAGTTGTCCGACTTCCATTTTTGTGGCTGAGTTTGTTAGACGGCTGACTTTGTGTGCTAGTAACTCAGAGGGTGTGGGTTCGAATCCCAGATGTGACTCAACCCAATAAAAGTACTAGAATCTGTACTTTACTGAGTATGTGTAATCCCAAATATAACGTGTCACAAATGAAGCTCTAGTTAACTCCATATTTCCCTGTTATAAACCCTTGAAATTCAACAAACTTCAAATGGGGGTCAGAGGGGGTGAGGTAGCCTAATGTGTAAAGCAGTGCCTTCACTAAGGGGGCAGTGGGATAGCATTGTGGTTAAAGTGTTCACTCATCACACTGAAGACATGGGTTCAATTCCCCACATGGATACAATGTCTGAAGCCAATATCTGGTGTACAAATGACAGAAACTAAACTCACTGAAATCTTTAGAATAAGAGAAGACAATTGTGTCTGAACACTGTTCTATGCCAGATATAATATGGAATGTTTCATGGTTCAATGTTTTGGTCAATCTCATTAATATCAGATCCTGGCTCTTACTACATTTAAACAGATTTGAGGACATCCCATCCCACAAAATAAGGGATAATGATGGTAAAGCTACCACATCCAATTGTAAGTCTAGTTAATAGTCCAAATATTTCAAAATGACTTCATTTTGCCATGTTAAATCTTTTGCTTTGAATCAAATTGAAACAGGATCATGGCCCCTGTAGACATCAGCTAAGAGACTCCCATCTGTTTGTTAAATGTATCATGACAGATCATGGCAATTAGATATAACGCAAATGTATAATGTCTGTCACACAACTGTATATTATGAATATGGAATGCAAAATAAATTCGAGTGAGTAAGTTTTACACCACTTTTAGCAATATTCAAGCAATATCACAGCGGGGGACACCATAAATGGGCTTCACACATTGTACCCATGTTGAAAGAAGTACAAGTGTGGCATACCTGTTGGTTGAATTTTAGGTGTTAATATTAATGGAAAGTTTCATTATTTTTTACGATTGACCAAAAAAGTTCCAGCATGACCTTTCATGTGTGACCTTATCAAACCCACAGTTATACAATAGGAAGGAATAAAATGAGGCCAACCTGGTATGAGACACGTGACCCACAAATCGTATTGATTTAGTATCTCAGCACCTGTCTCTTCTCCATGTAGTTAATATAACATTACATCACGGGACATGGGAAGCTTTTGAACTGTAGTACTTTATCGATAAACTGTTGATTGTTTGTGAATGAATATTAACCTACATGTTATATTTGAATCAACTTCCAGTGCATGAAAGATATATTTGGAAAATTGAATTTTTTTTAGTTTGTATTTTTATGACAAAAATTAGATTTATCAAAGGAGTTAGTGTAATGGGGATAATGTGTAGGTAATTAGTGTTTTCATTGTTTGATAGATGTATGTAATCCTGTTGGTCTTACTGTACTGGTGGTGGGGTTAGGAGAAATAATTTATCACATCTTTATATAATCTTCCATTTATGCCATTTTTATCATCATGTTTTTAGTATACTACCCATCAAAAGTTTAGACTCACTTAAAGCACTCACTATATGTTGTGTATATATATGTGGTTACATCGAATATGAATTTCTCCACTAACTTAGGGGAACCAACTGCAAACCTTATGCAAATGAATTGCAGGAGGATCATGCATCAAATTGCTGGAAAGCATGTGCAAATATCGTGCATGTGAACTGAGCTGTGTTTTGGTGTAAAATTGTGTTAAGAATTCACCAATTTTCACTGAGTTTCATCATTTATTGAACTCATCACAATAATCTTTTCAACATTACGAATTTTAGTAATTCTCACTAAATGCTTCAGCTTATTGTAGCAATGTATTACATCTGGTTGTCACAGTTAGTTGAATCCTATACTGGCCACATAAAGAAACTGTGCACACAGAAAATATAAAGATAGGCAGACAGCGTCTTTATGCATAAATAAAGGTGTGAACATAGCAAGTATTGGAGACAATCAAACGCTCATGCAGGTGCCAGGCAACGTGACGTCATTGATGGTGGCCTATGGACTTGCAATGTGTTACTGCACGTGCAGCCTGTGCAGCTGCACACAACATGTGAAACTCAGAAATTGATGTCACTGTCGAAAGCTTGATCTTTGGTCAGGCGTTAGGGAAACAGTAATGACGTCGCCGACCACCCACATTCTGGGCGTCCCCGAGTAGCAACGCCAAGACAGGACAGATGGATTCGGGTGACTCATATCAGACACAGGTTCCAGACGGCAGTGACCACGTCCCAAACCATTCCACAGGCCTTCATTTGGAAAATTTGGTAGCCTCTATGCGTCATCGATGCACTGCTGTGCTTCACGCGCATGATGGTCATACCCGTTATTGACTTTGTGACTTCGACGTGTGACAGTTTCTTTATGTGGCTAGTATATATGTTATAACTGTTGCATAGGCGGATCCAGAGGGGGGAGGGGGTGCAGGGGTGTGCACCCCCCCTTTTGTGCTGAAAGTTTGTTAAATGACCATTGAAAACGAAGTGTGCACCCCTCCTTTTCTCAATAGTGTGCACCCCCCTTTCCTCAAAAAGCTGTATCCGCCCCTGTGTTGTATTTGTAATTTACATACAGGGCACATCATTTTCATTCTGCTATAATAGTAATAACTGGGTAATTCACATTGTTATGTAAATTATCATATTTGGAATGCATTCAGTGTGATTTATATGGAACAGCTGTGAGCAAGTCTTTGTTTTGAAAAATATTGTTCAATCTATACTTTTGTGTTTTGTATATTTCTCTGATATAATTTTGAAACACTTGCTTTGTTTTATCTGCCCTCAAACCATAGATATAATGAAGCAAAAATGCATGCTGCCACCCCCCACCCAATCATACTCTTCTTCATGTATCAGTGTGTTCAACTGTCAGAGTATGTCTCTGTACATTATGGTAGCCATTTTATCCTCTTCATATTCTCAGTATTCAAGCGAGCTGCAAAGGTTGAGAATGCAATATTGTGAGTTGAGGTGAGGAGAAATTGGGTTTAACGTCGTGCTTGAGAATATTTCGCTCACATGACGACGTGCATGCGTGTGTATGTGCGGCTGCTTGTATTAGCCATGACTGAAGCTGGTTTTATAGTGCTAGCTCACTGAGATACCATGCCGCAGTGAAGCATGAATACCCCTCTCAGACACATTATACTGACTCCGAGCCGACTAGTCCTTGTCGTACCCATTAATGCCGAGAGCCAGGCAGGGACCAACAAGTACCATATTTTAACGTCTTTTGGTATGACGCGGTCGGGGATCGAACCAACGACCTTCTGCTCTCCGAGCGGACGCTCTAATCACTACACCACGGAGGCGGTCATGCAATATTGTATTCATATTGAGAGTTGTTAGTTTTTCAGATTGGTTGCAATTCACACATAATATTTTAAAACAGTGTGAAAACTTAACAACTTTCAAAACGAATAAAGTACAATCAAATAATTCAGGAGTTTGTTTTAAGCAGTTGAGATGCAGTGATTCTTGATATATGATGTGTTAAGGTCAGTGGTTAACTTATGTGATATGCTGTTTATCAAGGCCATGCTTTCTGTGTGTGGTAGGTCATGGATTTTGGGGGTTACATGTAATTTGAGTAAGTGAAAGAAGAAAAAATAATTATTTAACTTTGTAACTTCGGTCAATTAATCTAATATGGAAATTATTTTTCTTTAAGATTGCAAAATGCAGAATGTTTTATTTGTTTATCATTTACTGCGGCACGCAGATGCATTATGGCAGCCTGGAAAGTCTGGACCAGGTAATCAAGTGATTGACATAGTGAGCAATGATTTACAATCAGAGTATGTTGATAAGCATGCAATTCTCCAAGTCGCGTAGTCAGACCACCTGATTCATTTATAGGCTGAATATTACTTCCAGGATGTGGGTTCTGAGACCTATTCTAATTGGAATACTCACAGGTGCCAGAATTTTCATATGGTCACCCTAATATGTATGAGGGTCTTATTTCCTCAATGGGCGGTGGGGTAGCCTAGTGGTTAAAGCGTTGGCTCGTCACGCCGAGTACCCGGGTTCGATTCCCCACAAGGGTACAATGTGTGAAGCCCATTTCTGGTGTCCCCCGCCATGATATTGCTGGAATAATTGCTAAAAGCGGCGTAAAACCATGCTCACTCACTATTTCCTCAATGAAAATTTTGCAGGTGATCTTTTGTTCTAATCCATCGAAGAATGAGCAGTAAATATGTGCAACTCAAATGAACTGAAAGTATTTTAACTTTTTGTGGCATTATATATGTGTGTATACTTTAGCAATACAATTTCAAATCAAATGGTCATAGTGAATCAATAGTTCCTGTAAGTCTTGCGATGCGCTACTTCCGGTACTAAGCTGGTTCCTGGCTTTCTTTGTATTTGGGGGCGGTGGGGTAGTCTAGTGGTGTAAGCGTTGGCTCGTCACGCCGAAGACCCGGGTTCGAATCCCCACATGGGTACAATGAGTGAAGCCCATTTCTGGTGTCCCCCACCGTGATATTGCTGGAATATTGCTAAAAGCGGCGTAAAACCAAACTCAGTCAGTCAGTCTTTGTACTTACAACTATGTCCAGCTTACTTCTGGTACCACATTTCCGGTGACAAGCATATATTCAAGAACCAGTTCTGGTTCCAAATTGCAAGACCGCCAAATATGACTTTACTAGACCAGACCAAGTATACAACCATCTTTGGCTGTCACAGCTGTTGACAGTCGCAGTAGTTGGCTAATTTTCAGATGGTTAGATTGGAAATTTGTTATTTCCACAAGGATTATCAGTTCCTGTCAACTGACAACCATGCAACCTTTCGAAAAGGTATGAAACATTGTTTGTCACCGGAAGTACTCTTAGGTCTCGCGAAGTGCCGTGACCTTCTTACAGACCCTATTAAACACTAGATGAAAGACAGACCAGAATTTGTTGTATAGGCAGTATTACAATATTGAACTCAATATTGCTGCACATTTTGTCATGTTATGATATTGTTACAACTGAAGGAAGCCGGGAAAGTTGGAAAATCTCAGCTCTCAGTGTTGAGTACTATGTATGACTTGTATCTAAAGATTAGATTTGATCTTCAGTAACTCATGCTCGTCGTAAGAGGCGACTAACTTGATCGGCTGGTCATGCTCGCTTAACTTGGTTGACAACGCCATCGTACCCCAATTGTGTAGATCAATGCTCATGCCATTGATCACTGGATTGTCTGGTCCAGTCTCGATTATTAACAGACCACTGCAATGTAGCTGGAATATTGCTGAGTGCAGCATAAAACTAAGCTCAGTCTCACTCTATCTAAAGGTACCATGCACTGACTGTTTGGTTCTTAATGACTCTTACAAATAATTAGGAATCATTTTTGTCTCAGTCAAATTTTAGAATTGATTAATAAATGCTGAAATAATATTTTGATCCATATTTCCGAGATAATCATGATAATAGTACATTGTATCATATGGTTTCTTAAAGAAATACTTTGTGTCTGTGTGGATAATTTGTTGGCTAAAATATTTTCCCATCTGTATTCATAGTAACCCATTGCCAGATGAAACAACTAACATGTCATGCCTGCAGTCCCAGCATGTTACATGCATTTGTATGCTAATGTGCCTGTTCAAACATGGTTAATTAATCAAATTTGTGTGAAATATTTTTGTATCAGAGTGTGAACAGAGTACTACATGTCCTCAACATTTAAAAACATGCAACTGTTCATTTGCAGATAATAAACTCCAGTCTATCCATTTACTAACAACTGAAATTTAAACTTATCTGTTTTTCAACAATGAGTCCGAGCATGTTTAGGATCTTTATTTATAAGAGTATCTGTGTAGCACTCACGTCCACCACACAAGGGCAATGCTCAAAGTGATGACAAGTCACAGTTCATATGTACAAGAAACTATCTGATTATTATTACCCCGGATAACCCAAGCTGCCTGTGAGATGCTAGAAGGTTAATAGTCACATGACTTATCGCACCGGGTACCCATTTTCTGCTGGGTTAACTTCAACTGATTTGTGACCTGAGCTCTATGCACAGGACCACAGACCACCTCCAGAATCCAGTTATCATAGCCATCATTCTTACAGTCAGAACTGTATGTACTGACATACTGGATGTATGAACGAGAGTGCTTGACTGTAAATGAAAGACACAGCTGTGACAGGTAACCTCATCCCAGAACAGAACTATCACACCATTTCCTAATTTGGCTTGATGTGTTTATGGTTGACTGTCAAGTAGATGTGGCATCTGGAAGCTGATGTACTAAAAACAAACCATACATATATACTACAGCACTCCAAGCATACATATATACTACAGCACCCCAAGCATACAGATATACTACAGCACCCCAAGCATACAGATATACTACAGCACCCCAAGCATATAGATATACTACAGCACTCACAGCATACAGATATACTACAGCACTCCAAGCATACATATATACTACAGCACTCACAGCATACAGATATACTACAGCACTCACAGCATACAGATATACTACAGCATACAGATATACTACAGCACACATCATACGTATATACTACAGCATACAGATATACTACAGCACTCACAGCATACAGATATTTTACAGCATTCACAGCATATACTATAGCACTCACAGCATACAGATATACTACAGCACTCACAACATACAGATATACTACAGCACTCACAGCATACAGATATAGTACAGCACTCACAGCATACAGATATACTACAGCACTCACAGCATACAGATATACTACAACACTCCAAGCATACATATATAGTATAGCACTCACAGCATACAGATATACTACAGCACTAACAGCATACAGATATTGTTCAGCACTCACAGCATACATATATACTATAGCACTCACAGCATACAGATATACTACAGCACTCACAGCATACAGATATACTACAGCACTCACAGCATACAGATATACCGTACTACAGCACTAACAGCATACAGATATTTTACAGCACTCACAGCATACAGATATACATCACCCCAAGCATACAGATATACTACAGCACTTCAAGCATTGATATACTACAGCACTCCAAGCATACAGATATACAACATTACTCCAAGCAGTCAGATATACTACATCACCCCAAGCATACAGATATGCTAAAGCACTTCAAGCATTGATATACTACAGCACTCCAAGCATACAGATATACTACAGCACTTCAAGCATTCAAATATACTATAGCACCCCCAAGCATACAGATATGCTACAGCTCTTCAAGCATAGAATACTACATCACTCCCAGCATACACTATGGTCTAGTCATACAAATGTATTACAGTGCTCAAGGCATACAGCTACAAAGCCTCCTGAATGTATCACTTTCTGGTAATGCTGTATAGCCAGACAAAAGTGCACTGGTACTTTGCTCCTGTTTCCTTCCTGTCTGTATGACATGTACAAGGCCAGGCCCCCATTGTGAACACACACAACAAAACAATCAAGGCTACTATAGTCCGTTTGTCTCAAAAGCTGACCACCGCCTCCGTGGTGTAGTGGTTAGAGCGTCCACCCGGGAGAGTGGAAGGTCGCGGGTTCGATCCCCGACCGCGTCATACCACAAGACGTTAACATTTGGTACTTGTTGGTCCCTTTCTGGCGCTTGGCATTAATGGGTACAATAAGGACTGGTCGGCTCGGAGTCAGGATAATGTGTCTGAGTGGGGTATTCATGCTTCACTGCTGCATGGTATCTCAGTGGGCTAGCACTATAAAACCAGCTTAAGTCTGGGCTAGTACAAGCAGCCGCACATCCACATACACACGCATGCACATCGTCATAGGAGCGAAATATTCTCAAGCACGACGTTAAACCCAATTCCACCACCACCACCACCCACTCTTTTTGGTGAAGTCATGGGGTTGTTGGAGAGGATCTGGATGTTTTCCCAATTGATGTTGTGTTTGAGGCAGTTGCTGATGTGGTTCAAGATGGCTGATTTACCATCTGATTTGGTTGTTTGTGCAATGTGATTCCAATGTTGATAGGGTGGGATTTTCCAGTAAATATTTTAACTACACCTTGTTTGGGTTTTGTGCCATGGTTCTACAGTGGACTCATAGTAGGTTTTTCAGGGAGTTGAAGTTGGTGTCCCATAATGTTGGCTTGTTCGAGGAGTCAGCTGATGGGGGAAGCGTGTTTAAGGTGTGGATATTGCAGAAGGGTGCTGAATCAGGTTTGGTGGTCGTAGATCTGCGATGCATTATAGAGGATATACCGGTAACTTAATTTGTCAACTAGTTTGGTTGATATTTGAACATATATGACAGAGGTACTGTTTCAGGTTTTGAGTCAGCAGAAGTAACTGGCTCATTAGATACCACTCTTAGTTTCACGTGGGTGGTTGGAGCTGAAGTGGATAGGCATTTTGTAGATGCTGGTTTGGATTCTGTTCTCTTACTCTGCCCAGCACTTAGCATTATGGAGATAAAATAAGAACTGGTCATCTCAGTCAGTAATACTGTCTCACTCTTGTGAATGACAACACATCATATTCATGATTTTGGATATTGCTTTCACACGGAGGGTTAATATAGCAGCCACACATGTGCAAGCATGTCATTATATTACTCATCATGCTGAAGACCCAGGTTCGATTCCCCACATGGGTGCAATGTGTGAAGCCCATTTCTGGTGTGCCCCGCCGTGATATTGCTGGAATATTGCTAAAAGCAATGTAAAAATCATACTTACTTACTCACTGAAATTCTGAGGAAGGTAAACGAGAAATTGCCCAACAAGGACTTAATGGTGTCAGTGTTCTGATAAAATAAGGACAAACTGCAATGAATAAAAGTATGATAATCTCAGCTCATAGTTATACATGGATTATCAAGTAGTACAAATATGTATAAATATTAACAATATTAACATCAGTTTTAGCTGATGTTTCGGTTTGAAAATATCAAAATTAATTTCCAACCACCTGCCAACCAGTTGTGGCATATGAATTTTGCTTGAATTGTATCACAAAGAGTAAGATGTACCTTAAGGTAATCAGTATGATGGGAAACATAATCATGGTAATGTGAATGTATTGTTGAAATATACATAAAGCTGTTTCTCATAACACAAGTGTACATTATGAAGAGTCATAAGTGAAAGCATAAGTGAGATTCCATTATGAGTGAGTCTCACTGAATAAAACCATGCCATCCAATCATTATTGAGTTGCCTGCAAATACAATTGAGAAATTATACAAATAATAACAATTCCATTTCAACCTTTGTAATCTTAGGAGTTTAAATATATTTTTCTTTTTTAACTGATGAAGCAAATGTTATAGATACATGTACATGAATTTCCATTGCCAGGAATAATTTATAGGAGGATGGTAACCGTTTGCCTCAATGCTCCTGGAAATCACTATTAAACCTGCTTTATGAAAGGTTCCACAAATACAACAGCTTATTATAGTCTGTTTGCAGTGAAAACGTACCAATGAATTTCCATTTAAAAAAAATTAAATTGATTAAAGTGAAATTATGTTTGTGAATCCTCATAATTTTACCTTGCCAAATGAACATTAAAATCTCAGAATTTTATTCAACTTAAATAGGATAAAAGTTGTTTAACAAATGATCATAGTTTCAAATTGCTATTATTGGTTTGTATTACAAGGGAGTATGCACATTAAATGAAACACCGAGAACAAGTAGAGTTGGTCTAAGTTAACGCTCATCACGAACCTCAGGTGCATTTGTTTCACAGTTCCAACTACTGCGCTTACCCCCATGTAATACAAAGCACTAATAGCGATTTCAGTGTATGATCGTTTGTTAAACAACTTTTATCCTAAGATGAATAAAATTCTGAGATTTAAATGTTCAATTGGCAAGGTAAAATTTTGAGGATTCGCAATATTAATTTCACTTTATTTGATTTACTTTTCTGTTTACAGTGAAATTCATTGGTACGTTTTCACTGCAAACAGACTATAAGCAGAATGTATTTCAAGGAAGGATGAAATTGAAATTGTAGTGAATACCAATACTCTGTAAAGTGTGTGAAACTCACTGACTCTGTATCTTGTGCCTGGTGAGTGAGTGAGTTTAACAGTATTCAGCAATAATCCAACTATTTGGCGGCAGTCTGTAAATAATCGAGTCTGGTCCAAACAATTTGGTGATCATTTATCAAATATTATGTCCAGGAAATCAGGATGTTGTGGGTACTAGGTAGTTGGTCACTGAGACAGTAACTTATATATACTTAAAACTGTCAGTGTCATTCCAAACATATATATAATGAATTAGTGAAAGAATGCTCTTCACGTTTTTGTCGGTCTATGAATAGAAATGTGTCAGAAAAGCAATTTGAATGCCTGAGCATCTGTCTTGTTCCTCATGGCACAGTGACACACAATCAGCCATTTAGTCACATATTCTTTTGAGTCTGTTCTTGCACAGGGTCTCTACAGCATTGCCTATTTTGAGCCAAAGGTGAGGCACGCATGCAAGAGATGACCCATATAGCAGGGCCTGTGATTCAGCTGAGTCACTCTCCCTGACCTACTTTCACACAGAATTCCTATATGAATGAATTACCAAAATCCATTGTGATTAAACATAAGATCCATTGTTATAAGGCACAAGATCCATTCGTATAAGACATAAGATCCATTCATATTAGACACAGAATCCATTTATACAAGACACAAAATCCAAATAAATTCACCATTTATACACAGAAACTATATGAAACAAGCAGTTGTGTTTGACAGCTCTTCATTTCACGCTGATGAAGGCTTACCTGCAGACCCTAGGGATTTCAGGTTAGGATTGGTCTCTAGGAACCCATGCTGGTCATTACAGGTAACCCCGCCGTGATATTGCTGGAATATTGCTAAAAGCGGCGTAAAAAACCTCACTCACTCACTCACTCACTCACTCACTCACTACAGGTGACCCTATGGATCAGTTGGTCAGACTGTCACATGTTAATATGCATGTTCGCATACCCCAATGACATGGATTGTTGCTGACAATATTGATCACTGGATCGTCTGATTCAGACTCAATTATTTACTACATTTTTTTAATATTTCATATAGCTCACATGACTATTGTTTAGAGTGGTACTTAACAACAAATGAAACACATATAGTTTGAAATTTGGAATGGAATAAATGTATAACTGTTATTTCCAGTCCATGGCAGAGCTTATCAGCAAGACAGTTCCAGAAAATATCCGTCTCAACAGAGACCTGAAGCTTGAAGAGGAACTAGGTATGTATATGCATTCATAGGACAGAAAAAGTAATGCAGAGAAAGCTGAAGATGTTTGTAAAACCAAAATACAGGATAACCTGATGTTTTCAGTTGAGGGATGATGTATGATGTTCAGTATAACACTGAATAACTATTGATTATAATAATCATTTTGTCATTACACTATATCACATAACTGTCTGAGTGGGTAGTATATCTAGGTAAATCCTGCTTGGCACTTAGTGTCCAAGTTGCCTATCTCAGCCCGACTAGTATCCCGTGTCAGGGGTTTTCGACGATGTAAGACAAACACATATTTTTTTATCTTAATATCATTTAATGTTTTTATTTTACTAACCTTGAGTGATAAAGGATATATTCCTCTATGTCACGCAAAAATATCAAGTGTTCCCTACAAAAATAGCGTTCATGACATCGTATGGGCGAAACTGTTGCCGCTCTCCACATCCGGGTATTTTGTATGGGTTTTCGTCAATGAGCCATCCTTTTCACTCCGCGATGCGAGGGAGTGCTGTGATCACATGGCTTCCTATTTATATATTGCCTGTCACTAGCAGACGACCAATCTTACTGAAATTTCGATTGCTATTTTTTGTTATATAGGCAATTGATTTTGCATCTGAAGTGGTATTAACGATCTTGGGTAAATAATATTGATGTTTGTATGCTTTTCATATAACTTAACTTCCGGATTTTCATTGTCAATAAAACTTCTCATGACAGCGACTGGGCACCCACCCTTCCTATGAAACTGCTTGTGCACTCCAATCGTGCATGTACTCCCCAATATAGCGCGAGCAATGCAATCGTCGAAATCACCAGAAAGTCAAATTCAGCTAGCTTTGGGATATCTATATCAGCCCAGCTAGCATGTATATCTACCCAACTAGCATGTATATCTACCCAACTAGCATGTGTATGAACATAACATTTCATATGTTGTCAGTATAAATAAAAAGGAAAGAGAAAAAAATGTATTTACTCCAGCACAAAATAACAACAACAAAGAACAGAAAATGCTTCTTTGTCTGTACGTCCTTGGGTAAGATACTATAACTGACCCATCTCCATGATATTAACCCAACAGGTGAACATGAGCTGATTGTGAGACTGACTAAGATGGCGGAGGAGAACCAGGTGTGGCGCAGCTACATTGGGGTGGGCTACTACAACACATACACACCCTACACCATACTGAGGAACATCTTCGAGAACCCGGGCTGGTCAGTGGACCTCATTTCAGTACAATTACCTGTTATTGACTCCAAGTGATTTGTGGATTGCAAAGTTGTTGCCATGACATCTCAGACTTATTTTAATGTCTGGCCTATCTCTGAGTGAGTGAGTATGGTTTATCACCTCTTTTAGCAATATTCCAGCAATATCACAGCAGGGGACACCCGAAATGGGCTTCACACATTGTACACATGTGGGGAATCGAACCTGGGTCTTCAGCGGGATGAGTGGATGCTTTAACCATTAGGATAACCCACCACCCCACCTATTTCTGTGCAGACACAACAGGATGCTATTCTGAATGTTGATGGTGTCATATGGTACACTACTACCATTTTGAAAACTGACAAGGCCAGACCAATTTTATTCCTTGTTTTATGGATTTTTGTCCTCAGAAAACCTAAAGGCAGGAGGGGAAAACAATTATTAAAAAATCACCAGTCAAAGTAATGTTCCTTTAAATGCTAAAAGTATTTTACTTTTGGCAATTTCTGAAGTATATATGGGGCAAAAAACAATCTGAAAACATTTTCTTGCACATTTACATTTTTGGCCAATAGAAACATTCAAATTTATTTTTTAAGCGGGGAAAATTAATTTTTATGTTTTTTCTTATTCTTGAAAAAATACGATCGGCGGATCCGTAAAACAAGAAATAAAATTGGTCTGGCCCAAGCACATTATATTTTCTTACTTTACATACTTCCCTGGACAACTTAAGTACCTGTAAACATTAAGGAGCCAAGTTTAGGAAAAGGCATTGATTTATGTTTGAAGAAAAGACTTGAACTTAAATTCCGAATTATATTACAAAGCTAAGTTGCAAAAAGTATGTTGTCATTTAAATCATTGTTTCTGTTTGATCTAGGGTAAATGAGAGTAGTCACAAATGCTGTGTCAATTGTAAGACAACAAAATAAATAGCCCTGGTTTTATTCCATATGCAACTTTATATATGATATACTGACATTATAAGGTGACCTGGTGGCACAAGAAATATTCTTTCTTTTCTCGTATATCATGAACTTAAGCAGTTATTGCAAATATGTTACCCACAGATATTATCACATTCTCTCAATACTTATTGAGCATATATTCTCTTACGGTGGTTATTAATTTTCCATGACTTTTGTACCTTATCTGGATTGGTAGATAAGCTTCCTAGCGTGAGAGTAAGGTCACTCAGTATGTCCGCAATGTAGGCTGGTGTGGCTTTACTAGGTATAATCATATGTTGATGAGTATGCAGGTTCTATGTGCTTCATATGGAAGCTGAATCTTTGGCTTCTACATATTCACAAATATGTTCATCTCATAAAAATGTTATCTTAGGGTTTAACGATGATATGAAAACAATTCTCTAAAGCAGGGTCAGCTCATTTTTCCAGAATTCTCAGCGAAAACATGATGTATAAGAGAATGACAGGTTCACATTGAAGAATGGGTGAGTGAATTTAGTTTTACCGCGACTCAGCAATATTCCAGCTATATGTCAGCGGTCGGTAAATAATCAAGTCTGGACCAAACAATCCAGTGATCATCAGCATGAGCATCGATCTATGCAATTTTGGGATACGATAACGTGTCAACCAAGCCAGCGAGCCTGACCACCCAATCCCGTTTGTCGCCTCTTATGACAAGCATGGGTTGCTGAAGACCAGTTCTATTTGAAGAACATCAAATAGCCAGTCCCTGTTTGCTCAAAGTACAGTAAACTATGTTTGTAACAAAAATGCCCATAACAGACTGACTGATTTTTTTCTCCCAACCACATGCCGTATATTTGAGTCAAAATATGTAGGCTTTTGTCCAGGTGGCTTTTGTCCAGGTGGCTTTTGTCCCAGGTGGCTTTTGTCCAGGTGGCTTTTGTCCAGGTGACTTTTGTCCCAGGTGGCTTTTGTCAAGGTGGCTTTTGTCCTAGGTGGCTTTTGTCCAGGTGGCTTTTGTCCAGGTGGCTTTTGTCCGGTTGGCTTTTGTCCGGGTGGCTTTTGTCCAGGTGGCTTTTGTCCGGGTGGCTTTTGTCCTAGGTGACTTTTGTCCTAGGTGGCTTCTGTCCGGGTGGCTTCTGTCCGGGTGGCTTTTGTCCGGGTGACTTCTGTCCGGGTGACTTCTGTCCGGGTGACTTTTGTCCGGGTGACTTTTGTCCGGGTGGCTTTTGTCCAGGTGGCTTTTGTCCTAGGTGGCTTCTGTCCGGGTGGCTTCTGTCCGGGTGACTTTTGTCCGGGTGACTTTTGTCCGGGTGACTTCTGTCCGGGTGACTTTTGTCCGGGTGGCTTTTGTCCGGGTGGCCTTTGTCCGGGTGGCTTTTGTCCGGGTGGCTTTTGTCCATGTGACTTTTGTCCAGGTGACTTCTGTCCAGTGACTTTTGTCCGGGTGGCTTTTGTCTGGGTGGCTTTTGTCCGGGTGACTTTTGTCCGGGTGGCTTTTGCCCAGGTGACTTCTGTCCAGGTGGCTTCTGTCCAGGTGACTTTTGTCCGGGTGGCTTTTGTCCATGTGATTTTTGTCCGGGTGGCTTTTGTCCATGTGACTTTCGTCTGGGTGGCTTTCGTCCAGGTGGCATCTGTCCAGGTGGCTTCTGTCCAGGTGACTTTTGTCCTAGACCCTGTATAACAGTTATTATGGACTAAAATTTGTGGTCCTTATTTAACATTAAAACTGCAGTTTACTGTATTTTAGTCATTTGACCCCACTTGTAACAATGCCGTCATGTAGTTTCAGATGATACCTTGCAGAAAACTATGTAAATTGGATGACTTTATGAGGGAGATACACTGATGTAGAACTCTCATCCTGATGTGACACTTGCAATGAGATATCACATTCTCTTCACCAAGTGCCAGTCTGGGAGTTGACTCATGAAGATCCGGGTTAGAGTTGATCTTCAGCAACCCATGCTTGTCGTAAGAGGCTACTAACGGGATTGGGTGGTCAGGCTGGTTGACACACAGGCAAATTGTAGCACGAATAGGGTTGCACAACAAGGAGAAAATGACCAGTCTTGCCATATGCGAAGCGAAGCGCCAAAGCCAGTTAATAACGCTTCCCGCGCTTCGGTTCGAAAAATATTTTTAATAGCAAAATATAATATCGCCATCATCAAAGGTTGACACCAATGTCCTCACAGAGTTGTGCTCTCAGATTTCCAACCCCATATTTAATAATGAGTCACGTACAATATATTTAATTCAACATTTTAAGCGCAAATTGTGGCATGTCAAATCGTTCTTCGCCTCCATTACCCCTGCCAGCTTCCGGTTCAGCGGAGTGAAGGAACAAGAATAAGCAGAAATTAAACACAAATATCATATGGTATAATTTTACCGTTAAACTGTTGGGGATTATTTTTCTTATCTGCCGTCGTTATTGTTAGACTTTTTATAACATTTATTCTCCAGAAACATTTCTGGCGTAACGGGTAAATGAAAGCATATTTAAATTTAACTCCCCTGTTCCTTCACCCCGTTGAACCGGAAGCTGGCAGGGGTAATGGAGGCGAAGAACGATTTGAGATGCCACGAGTGGCGCTTAAAATGTTGAATTAAATGTATTGTACATGAGTAATTATTAAATATGAGGTTGGAAATCTGAGAGCACAACTCTGTGAGGACATTGGTGTCAACCTTTGATGATGGCGATATTTTATTTTGACATTAAAAATATTTTTCGAACCGAAGCGAGGGAAGCACTTTGCCAACCTTTGCTCGCTTCACTCGCATATGGGAAGACTGGTCATTTTCTCTTTGTTGCGCAACCCTATTTGCGCTACAATTTGCCTGTGGTTGACACATGTCATCGTATCCCAACTGCATAGATCGATGCTCATGCTGTTGATCACTGGATTGTCTGATCCAGACGCAATTATTTACAGACTGTTGCCATATAGCTGAAGTATTGCTGAGTGCAGCGTAAAACTTTACTCACTCACTCACTCTGTCTAGGAGTTACTAAATATGTTTAATCCATGGTCCAACTTATCTCTTAAGGCTTTCATGTAAATTTTACGATATCGTGAGTCCTCTCTGAACTGTAGTACTAGCTGCCATTTGCTGTACCTCTTTCAGGGTGACCCAGTACACACCCTACCAGGCTGAGCTGGCACAGGGCCGCCTGGAGAGTCTCCTCAACTACCAGACCATGGTGTGCGACATGACAGCACTCCCCATCTCAAATGCTTCTCTCCTGGACGAGGCAACAGCAGCAGCTGAAGCCATGTCCGTCTGCTACAGGTGAGTTGTGTGTGTAACATGAGGGGGCTCCCCATCTGGGCAGGTGAAGCTATGTCCGTCTGCTACAGGTGAGTTGTGTGTGTAACATGAGGGGCCTCCCCATCTAGGCAGGTGAAGCTATGTCCGTCTGCTACAGGTGAGTTGTGTGTGTAACATGAGGGGCCTCCCCATCTGGGCAGGTGAAGCTATGTCCGTCTGCTACAGGTGAGTTGTGTGTGACATAAATGGGCTCCCCATCTAGGCAGGTGAAGCTATGTCCGTCTGCTACAGGTGAGTTGTGTGTGTAACATGAGGGGGCTCCCCATCTGGGCAGGTGAAGCTATGTCCGTCTGCTACAGGTGAGTTGTGTGTGTAACATGAGGGGCCTCCCATCTGGGCAGGTGAAGCTATGTCCATCTGCTACAGGTGAGTTGTGTGTAACATGAGGGGCCTCCCCATCTAAGCAGGTGAAGCTATGTCCGTCTGCCACAGGTGAGTTGTGTGTGTAACATGAGGGGGCTCCCCATCTGGGCAGGTGAAGCTATGTCCGTCTGCTACAGGTGAGTTGTGTGTGACATAAATGGGCTCCCCATCTAGGCAGGTGAAGCTATGTCCGTCTGCTACAGGTGAGTTGTGTGTGTAACATGAGGGGCCTCCCCATCTGGGCAGGTGAAGCTATGTCCATCTGCTACAGGTGAGTTGTGTGTAACATGAGGGGCCTCCCCATCTAAGCAGGTGAAGCTATGTCCGTCTGCCACAGGTGAGTTGTGTGTGTAACATGAGGGGGCTCCCCATCTGGGCAGGTGAAGCTATGTCCGTCTGCTACAGGTGAGTTGTGTGTGACATAAATGGGCTCCCCATCTGGGCAGGTGAAGCTATGTCCGTCTGCTACAGGTGAGTTTGTGTGTGTAACATGAGGGGCTCCCATCTGGGCAGGTGAAGCTATGTCCGTCTGCTACAGGTGAGTTGTGTGTGACATAAATGGGCTCCCCATCTAGGCAGGTGAAGCTATGTCCGTCTGCTACAGGTGAGTTGTGTGTGTAACATGAGGGGCCTCCCAATCTGGGCAGGTGAAACTATGTCCGTCTGCTACAGGTGAGTTGTGTGTGAAATAACTGGGCTCCCCATCTGGGCAGGTGAAGCTATGTCCGTCTGCTACAGGTGAGTTGTGTGTGAAATAACTTGGCTCCCCATCTGGGCAGTAAAGCCATGTCCATGAGGCCATAGCAGGTGCTGAAACTATGTCCATGTGCTTGATTAGGTCTCAGCAGCTGAAGGCATATGTGATCGGTACAGCTTAGCTGTATGTGACGTGACTGGACTCACCATCTGATGAACCTTTGTGTTTGTGCCCTTATATCATTATACAAAAGTTTGCGTTATGTTGAAACACCAGAAGTCATAGTGCTAAACAGGGATACATTGATGAATGGGGCCTGTTAATATATTAAGTTGAATCATGAATAATTTTCAAAGAGTAAATGTATTTCAGACAAAACAAGAGAAGGCGATTCTACATTGACAACAAGTGTCACCCCCAAAATATTGCAGTTGTGGAAACCAGAGCACAGTGAGTAGTCATTACGAGATAATATAGCAGCTATGTAGTGAGTCGGTGCACTGCATCCTGAGCTCTATTACAGTCATAAATCCTGACATTACTAATGCATGTATGTGCACCTCTGCTATAGGCTTAGTATGTCTCCCATATATTGTCAACCGTCTCGGTGGTATAGTGGATACAACATCTGCCTGGAGAGCAGTGGGTCTGGGGTTTGATCCCTGGCCATGTCATCAAAAAATATATCAATATATGGTACTTGCTGTACACATGTCTGGCTTTCAGCATTAGGCCAGACCAATTTTATTTCTTATTTTACAAATCCACCGGTCGTATTTTTTCAAGAATATGAACAAAAAATGTCCCTGCTCGAAAAACAAAATCCTAATATTAAGATATACAGGAGCAAGACTTTGACTGCGCAAGGCAGTTTGTTGGAAATTACAACACTGGTATCTGTTTTCAGAGACTTTAAACTGAATTATTTAACAATGTTTGTGTTAGAAATCAGTGCTTCGAGCACCTCAGCAAGTGTGAACTTGAAATGCCTTTGTAAAACTCATATGGGTTTTTGCTTTGACTGGTAATTTTGGGTTTTTTCCCTCCTGCCTTTGTGTTTTTTGAGAACAGAAATCCATAAAATAATATATAAAGTTGGTCTGGCGTTAAGGGAATAAAACAAGGGCTAAGCAGCTCAGAGTTGGTGAACTGAATGTGAAAGGGGTTTCCATGTTTGACTGTGTCATGGTCTGAACAAATACAGGCAAACGAACGCACACGCACATGCACACACTATTAACCAATGCTTTTACAAATGGTTACTACTGCTGCCGATATTGTCACACCATCTGTTCTGTCGACAACCACGAAGTCGCTCTTTGAACACATGACTTCTATATCTCTGACAGTGCACTGGGGATTGACATTGTGCGAAGCAACTGGCAAGAGATGGACTTCAGTGGGCAGGATTTCAGTGGTGTCCTGATCCAGTATCCCAACACAGATGGCAGCATCGAGGACTACGCTCAACTCGTTGCTACTGCTCATGCTCACGGGGTATGTCTTTTCTCCCAGTGGAATAATGGATGGTTTCCGAACACTCCCTTGAAAGTGGCAATATGAGTCTAGTTTGTTTTTTCTTTTTAACTGTTTTACCTGTCCACCTTGGCTCCTCCCTCAACTGGGGCGGTGGGGTGGCCACATGGGTACATTGTGTAAGGTCCATTTCTGGTGTCCCCCGGAGTGAAATTGCTGGAATATTGCTAAAAGCAGCATAAAACTAAACTCACTCACTCACTCCTCTCTCAACTGCCTCTTTAAAGGGACACTGATCCAGAGCAATTTCCCTGGGACTGGTTGTTGCTTTTGTTATTGGTTTCCCATGCGAGTACCCAGATGCTATGCTAGAATTATTAACTGGATTGCAATCTCTGCTGCACCACCCGCAAGTGCAATTGTTAGTTTAAGGGTGTATCCTTACATTGATCAGCAGAGATGAAATACAGTTTTTTCTTGAAGTCAATTGGTAAATGTAGTCATCATTTTAACTCATTATTTCCATATTCATTATCAGTGGCGGTTTTGGTAACCTAGTGGTTAAGGCGTTGGCTTGATTCCCCACATGGGTACAATGTGACGAAGCCCATTTCAGGTGTCCCCCGCTGTGATATTGCTGACATATTGCTAAAAGCAGCATCAAACTAAACACACACACAATCTCTCTTCATTATCATGATAAAAATTGAAAACATTTTGAAGTTTAACTTTCAGTGGTGAAAAATGTTGGGACTGACTGAAAACAAAGTCAATATATTTATATAAGTATGCCTTATAATCCTGGCATATTTAAGTTATTATTATATTTTTATGCACTTGGGAACCTCACAAAGAAGTACATGATCTGTTTTGGTGCATTTATAAAATGACTGTAAGATATTTCACAGATTGCCTATTTATCATATATGACACACACATGCCCATACAGTGACTTAGTGCATGCTGTCTCATTTTGTTAAATGCTACAACAAATGAATACAAACAAAATCCAGACATCAAAATTAAAACCAATTAAAGTGACAGCAAAAATATCAGGTTGTTACCTTGTCCATTAATGTTCACATAAAGGAACGATATGCCTTTCATGTGGAGCTGGCAAAGAAAACCTTTTCATGTCACATGACTTTGTTTCATGTGTTTTCACATTGATGTGTAGTCCCATTGCTCATGCAAGAGAGCACACCTGACAAATTTTTGAAGAAATATAACTTAGCTAAACAACAATGAACAATTAATGTATTGTTAGTTAATCCTTTGAAGGTAGGGTGTTGCGTTTACACAAGCACTTTACAACAGAATGTGGGTGCATTCTATATATACTAATCAAAACAAGTTAAGGGTCACAACTTTTAATGGCCATAACTACAAATATAAATAACAGTGAAAGGTAGCGATCATATAACAAGTCGAGCCAACATTTCATGATGACAACAACAGGAGACAAAAACAGCAGGAATGCCAGTTATTGCTGATCAAAGTAGGTCAAAGTGACCTACTGTCAGAAGTGAAAATTCAAACGCCAACATTGGTCTAGTGACGGATGTAACCACCTCGAGCAGTAAGACAAGCAGTACACCTCTGTCTCATACTTTTCACCAGACATTGCAAGAAGGCTTGGGGTATTGCCTGCCATTCTGGAATGAGATACTGGGCCAGTTCTGCACAGTTGTTTGGAGAGGCGTGGTTGTTACGACGCCGACGTCCTAACTCGTGCCAAGCATGTTCAATAGGGGCTAAATCCTCTGAATATGCCGGGCATTCCATGTGCTGAACATTGTTCTGTCTAAGTAAGTCCGTCACGACACGGCCACGGTGTGGCCGGGCATTGTCATCTTGGAATATGGATCCAACACCGATACATTGTAAACATGGCAAAACAAGGGGCCTGATAATCTCCCATAGATAGCGATTTCTTGTCAGGTTACCATAAATGACATAGAGAGGTGTCCTGTGATGAAAGGAAAATGCACCCCTAACCATGATACCCCCGCCTCCAAATGGCAAACGTTGGTTGACGTTGACGCCAGCAAACCTCTCTCCGTGACGCCGATACACACAAGTTCTACCATCATATTGAACTGTAGAGTATACCTAGACTCGTCGGAGAGAAGAACTGATACCCACTGAGCATGTTGCCAACGGACATGGCGTCTACACCAGTCACGTCTTCTCTAGGAGTTGTTGATGGAGACCTGCCAGAACGTGGTCGATTATTCAGCGTTCCAGTCACACGAAACCGTTGCCATAACCTTCCAATGACACACTGACTCACATTTAGTCTCCGAGCCACACTGCGTTGAGTTTCACCATCTTGAAGCCAGGCAAGAGTTCTTCTTCTGTCTGTCATGCTCAGTTGACGTCTTGCCATTGTTGAATTTCAATAGCAATGTGACAATTGCAAGTTTTATAGGGAAAATAAGCATGCACAGCAATAATTCCACGAACATCATGTGCAAATGCTGTTCATGATGAAACATCATCTTCAACATGCACAGTGGTGGCGTTTTTGTGAAGTACTCGATGTTTCAATTTGTTCTTTTTTTAACACCCTACCACATGATGCCATGCAAGATAAAAGTAATTAATCAATTGATGTGTTATCGGTTAATCCTTTCATCAGTGTTGTTATTTTTTAACTCAGCTGATAATTCCTCTTGCTGCACTTTCATGTGCATATTACATAACATGTAATACATTTGCCACTTCCGACCATAGCTTAAAATGTCGAGTATTTGGCATGGGAAATGCTAAATGGGAACTGTTGTGGGGTTATCTGAGTGATGTTACCACTAATTATACCTTATTCATTAACTACCCATCAAGTGAATGATGACAAATAAGCAGGTGTACTGGTTTATATCACTAAATACGAGTTATAGCAAGGGAGTAGTAATGACTGTACTGCATGCAATTTTAATTGCCTATAAAACTTAGGGGTTGACACTGTTTTGAGGATATGAACAGAACTTCATTAATGCATAAGAAACACAGCACTTGCTGTGTATTAAAGTTACTAACTGTACATACCTATTAACCTAAGTAAATTTTTAGATTTTTTAGCAATGGCAAAGTGGGGTTGATTTACCGGGGTAGTTTACGTATTCAAATACATCATATTTGTGTTTATAAACATATCGTCAGTAAACATCATATTGCTACATGACATGATTAAATATCGAGGTAAAAAATGCAGAAAAAGGATAAAAATTGGATCAGTCATCATACCATCCACACATCAAAATATCGGAAAAAGCTTACACTGCAGGAATACTTAATTACAATCAGACTAGAGTGAATGAATTTAGTTTCACGCCACACTCAGCAATATTCCAGCTATATGGCGGCGGTCTGTAAATAATCGGGTCTGGACCAGACGATCCAGTGATCAACAGGATGAGCATCATCCTGCGCCATTGGGAACCGATGACATATGTCAACCAATTCAGCGACCCTGACCACCCGATCCCGTTAGTTGCCTCTTACGACAGGCATGGGTTACTGAAGACACATTCTAACCCGGACCTTCACGGGTCAATCAGACAAGAACTACTGGGGATATTTTCAAATAACGGCATATGATGGGCATTCGCTGTTCTTCTTGTGTCATTGTTTTGGTTGAAGAAATTCTACCAAGGTAGACAGCTGCCCAGTCCCAGTGTCTGTCGCGATTCTGGATCAGTGCCCCTTTAACTGAATCATCTCCATTCATCTTGTCAGTGTGCATATTTTGTTCTATATTTTTTAATTGCTTATCGCTTTGCACAGAAGACTCTGTTGTAAACAGATGCAATCAAATGGCAAGATAGACAAGCAACAAACAAATTATTTTCAGTGAATGGATGTTTGGATTAATTCTGTTTTTGGTACATCATATAAGCTTACAATGTTACTTTGTCACAAATTGCTAGAAGGTGGTGAGTAGTTCTTTTTAAACAAAACCAAACTGCCACCAGAGCTGCAAGGTTTCGCCACATTAGTACATCATATCAGTGGCGGATACAGCTTTTTGAGAAAGGGGTGCACACTATTGAGAAAAGGAGGGGCGCACACTTCATTTTCACCCGAGTTTCAATGGTCATTTAACAAACTTTCAGCACAAAAGGGATGGTGTGCAACCCCCTCTGGATCTGCCTATGTCATATTCATGACATACTCCAAGGTTTACCTTAGTTAGAAATATGAAAGATAATGTTTATTGTCATCCATTGAGAATGCAGTATAATCAGATTACTCGATTGAAGAATAACTGGTAGACTTCAAAGAACACTATATAGTATTATCACGAAAGAATGCACTTGGCTCACGTGCTAGTTTTGTTTTGAATGCAGCAAGAGCTGTTTGTCTGACTGCCAATCCTAGCCTGGAGGTTTATCTGTTGTCAGACCCTGGTGGTGTGCGCTACAGACCTACTGGCTCTCACTATTCTGAGACCCCCAGGGGAGCTGGAGATGGACATTGCTGTGGGAACCACCCAGAGGTTTGGCATCCCCCTGGGTTATGGGGGGCCCCACGCGGGCTTCTTCGCCTGTAAGGGATCCTTCATGAGGATGATGCCAGGCAGGATGATTGGAGTTACCAGGTGAGTTGGGAAACACTAGACTATTTTGTCTCTGAAACACTAGACTAATGCTTAGTCTCAGAAACACTAGACTAATGCTTAGTCTCAGAAACACTAGACTGATGCTTAGTCTCTAAAACACTACACTAATGCTTAGTCTCTAAAACACTATACTAATGCTTAGTCCCTAAAACACTAGACTAATGCTTAGTCTCTAAAACACTAGACTAATGCTTAGTCTCAGAAACACTAGACTGATGCTTAGTCTCAGAAACACTAGACTAATGCTCAGTCTCAGAAACACTAGACTGATGCTTAGTCTCTAAAACACTAGACTAATGCTTAGTCTCTAAAACACTACACTATTGCTTAGTCTCAGAAACACTACACTAATGCTTAGTCTCTAAAACACTACACTAATGCTTAGTCTCTAAAACACTAGACTAATAATTAGTCTCAGAAACACTAGACTAATGCTTAGTCTCAGAAACACTAGACTAATGCTCAGTCTCAGAAACACTAGACTGATGCTTAGTCTCTAAAACACTAGACTAATGCTTAGTCTCTAAAACACTACACTATTGCTTAGTCTCAGAAACACTACACTAATGCTTAGTCTCTAAAACACTACACTAATGCTTAGTCTCTAAAACACTAGACTAATGATTAGTGTCAGAAACACTAGACTAATAATTAGTCTCAGAAACACTAGACTAATAATTAGTTTCTGAAACACTAGACTGATGCTTAGTCTCAGAAACACTAGACTAATGCTTAATCTCTGAAACACTAGACTAATGCTTAATCTCTAAAACACTAGACTAATATTTAGTTTCTGAAACACTTCACTGATGCTTAGTCTCAGAAACACTAGACTAATGCTTAGTCTCAGAAACACTAGACCATTTGTAGTCTCTGAAACACTATACTGATGCTTAGTCTCTGAAAAACTTGTCCATTGCTTCGTCACGAAAATCACTTGTCTATTGCTTTGAAACTCTAGACTAATGGATGGCCACTAGACTGGTCCCAGAAACACTCCTTTTAATGTTGAAAGGAGTCCAATTGAGATGCCCAGTTGAACCTATGGAAAATCTAGACTTGCTTCATTTGGTGCTATATAAATGGTGGAAGAGAAAATATTATTGTGTAGAGACTGAGACAATTTGAAAATACACATATCAAGAAACTTTTCAGAAAGGAGACACTTCTGTGTGTTTGTAATTTGCCAGTTTTATAAGCACTGTGATTAAGCCCTAATTTACATCTCATTAACTTCATTCCATTGAGCACATGTTGAAAAAATGCAGGGTGGCAATATCAGAAGCTATGTGGATTTGACCCGTGAAGATCCGGGTAGAATAGGTCTTCAGCAACCCATGCTTGTCACAGAAGGCAACTATGCTTGTCGTAAGAGGCGACTAACGGGACGGGTGGTCAGGCTCGCTGACTTGGTTGACACATGTCATCGGTTCCCAATTGCGCAGATCGATGTTTATGATGTTGATCACTGGATTGTCTGGTCCAGACTCGCCATATAGCTGGAATATTGCTGAGTGCGGCGTAAAACTAAACTCAATCACTCACTCACTATGTGGATTTACTATCATTCACACTGAACACAGTTCCTTACTCACCTAGAGACTCAAGTGGCCGTGATGCTCTGAGGCTCGCCTTACAGACTAGGGAGCAGCACATCAGGAGAGACAAGGCCACAAGCAACATCTGCACAGCACAGGTTGGGTACTGCCAAATCTACAGTCATAAGATCAAGCTTACATTAGGGGCAAGGGTCCTTTAAAACTTAAAATGTTGCTTTTTGTGCCAGGATCTGGAATATGTTTGTTTTTTTATCTATATGGCCTTTCACAAATTTAGGGGTAAATATTTCCAACCTGAGCCACTTGTGAAGATCCGGGTTAGAATTGATCTTCAGCAACCCATGCTTGTTGCAAGAGACGACTAACGGGATCGGGTGGTCAGGCCAGCTGACTTGGTTGACACATGTCATCGTATCCCAATTGCGTAGATCAATGCTTATACTGTTGATCACTGGATTGTCTGGTCCAGACTCGATTATTTACAGACCGCCACCATATAGCTGGAATATTGCTGAGTGTGGCGTAAAACTCAACTCACTCACTCTAACCTGAGCCACTTTCACATTTTGCTTGTTTGGTTCATAGGCCTCAATGGACTGCCATTCCTTCATATCTGGGAATGCAGGTAAACACACTAACCACTGTACTACTTTTCATGATTTTCACTTTTACAGGGATCAAGAAGTACAAAAAGTAAGTTTTTCCCAATGAACAAGATATTATTCTCACGGACAGTGAATGGTTTCCTCAGTGTATTCTTTATTGTGTACAGGCTCTGTTGGCTAATATGTCTGCCATGTATGCTGTCTACCATGGGGCTGAGGGACTGCGACACATTGGAAGCAGAGTGCATCATGGTGCACTGATTCTGGCTGAAGGTAAGCCCTGCATCCTCAATCTGTCCCTGAGATGATATTGTACAACCAGGGTGATCCTTGGTTAGAATAGGTTGCTGTAAACTATGCATGTCTTACTCAGTGATTTTGTTCATGGTATTAAAAAAACATGCTGGTAATGTAAATCATCTGTATGGTCACCCACTCACCCACCCAATGTTGGGAATGTTGCATGTATAACGTTTCTTCTTTTTCCATTAGGGGCGGTGGGGTAGCCTAGTTGTTAAAGCCTTCACTCGTCACGCCGAAGGCCCGGGTTCGATTCCCCACATGGACACAATGTGTGAAGCCCATTTCTGGTGTCCCCCACCGTGATATTGCTGGAATATTGCTAAAAGCGGCATAAAACCCAACTCACTCACTCACTTTCCATTCTGTCTTGCTGTAAACTTGCTCATTTAATTCAGGCATCAAGCTGGCAGGTCATGCTCTTTCCTCTGAGGATTTTTTTGACACTGTCAAATTTCTACCCGGTCGGGGCCAGGATCATATTCGTGAGCAAGCTGAAGCTAAACAGATCAATCTTCGCTACTACAGTGATGGCCATGTATGTATACAGGAGAACATGAGACATTTACAGAAATGCCTGTAAAATGTTCCTATTTTATCTCATATAAAGAAAATTTGAAATTTACAACTTAAAAGATAAGTTTTGTGAATACAAAATATAACTAAAAGATTTAGTTCTGATATGAAATGTTTTCATATTATTAAATGTCAGTCATACTGTGAGAACCTGTAACTCTGCACAGTGGTGATCCAAGTGAAATCATTATAAGCTGATTAAAAAAATGATGTATCATCATCATCACCATCATCTCATCTTTATGTTCCAGGTTGGCGTGTCTTTAGATGAGACTGTGGAGAGAGATGACTTGTCTGACCTGCTTCAGGTCATCGGGTCACCAAAGTCAGCGGTAGGCATGTTTTATCACATGATTTGTGAGAAAAACCTTTATGATTAAAATACAAATCAAATCCATGAGAACTGCCATTAATTTGATGTAAATTGACTTCAATTCATCTAGGTTTCCTGCCTGAATATTATGTAATATGATGGTTAATGTGTAACACAAATAAGTTGCAAGTGATTCCATGGTATTTGAAACTTGGAGAATATTAGGCTCACCAACAGACTACTGATTCCTGATTGGCAGACAATGGAATGGGAGGGGGTTCTGTTGCATTATTGTTCTGAACAATATCACTGATTCTGTCTTGTTGTTTGCAGTTTTTTGTGATGATTAAGTCATTGTTGTTGACATATTTGCTCATAAGAATTTAATAGTAATATGTTTTGGCATTTATGGAGTTAGAAACCTAATAACCAGTGTGCACATATTTACATGAATGTGATGCCCAGATTTACACAGTTTGCCCACAAACTTTTAACTATCTTTTTTTAATGTGAAAAATATTGAAATCTGTTCTCAAATACATTGTCAGATTATATGTTTTCTGATGTCATTTGCTTTCAGACAGCCATGTTTATTGCAATTAGTTAACTATACTCCCCCTTGGGAGGGTATAACTATAAACCTCACCCCCACCCCACCCCCTTAGGAGGGTATATATTGCAAGGTTTGGCACCACACAGACAATGAAAATAAATTTATAATAGCTTGTTTTTAAGAATGTTATCTGGTAGAATACAGTGAATCTCTGAAAATTCATAATATGACAAATCTCTCCAGTCTGTTCAAGTTTTGTCTTTGATTCCAGGAGGAGATAAGTGATGAGCTTGGCACCAACCCTAACACCAGTCTCCATAATAGTCAACACCGGAGGACCAGCGACTTCCTCACTCATTCGGTCTTCAAGAGGTTGGCATTAAAATCAGATCTAGACTAGCCTTATCTGTCAAAATAAACTGACACCTTCCTAATAAGAAAAAATTGTCAAAACATTTTCAGTCTGGAATAGAAGTTGCCGTAACTGTGTAGCTCAGGAAAGTGTGACAACTGTTGGTACAATGTATATTTCATTATTTTTCCTTATCCTGACTCTTGTATTATTGCTTGTCTCCTTCCTTCCGCAAACGTTAGTGGAACACTTGTATCTCCTTTTTGAAGCTCCCTTAAAAAAAGCAGTTGTAAAATCACTACTCACCATGAGTTGCCTCCCTCTCCGTTTTGGCGGGAAAACGGCGCCACCCGTCTTCCCACTCTTCACTCTCTCCTTCTTCGCCCTAGTGGACGGTTGGGAGAGCACCTGTGTCTCCAACACGGCACTATATCCTTTGCTAACTTAGTTAGTTCCCTATAAGTTACCTTTATAAGGTTTCAGGGAGTATCCTTCTACAATATGGTTTGAAATTATTAGCAAATTTAACTGTTTATTCACGGTTTCACGTGATTGTTCAGTTTGTTTACATTTCATAAAAAAACTGTTTTCGTTGTAGGTTTAGGTTCTCTGCTGCAGACCCGCATTTATTGTGCCCCAGTTGCACAACAATATGTACTTCCAGCTCTCGCTGTAATTTATGTCAGCAATTAACAAAAATTTAATTTAATTATTATTATTTCTCTGTACTTAGGAGTGCCTATGGATAAATCCAGGCGACGTTTTGCAAGTCATGGCTAAACCGGCTGAGTCCCTAAAGAGCTGTCTATCGTTGTCAGACGACATACTTCCATCCAGTGACCTGCCAGAGGTGTCCTCAGAAGATGGGCGTGGGATGAGGTCCGCCATTACATCGAAGAAAAGGTCTTCTACGTCGGACAACTCCTCAACCCATATGAAGAAAAAGAGGCCATCTTCGTCGCAGAAGAAGCCTTACACCCCTAAGGCTTCAACCAGCTCTACTGGGAGTTCTTCACAGACTACGAGGACTTTTTCTGCTGAAATCGTCCCGATGGAAGAAAGAGGCTTATATGATGAGCCGTTGATAATCATCCCAGAGATACTGCATAAGAAAAGGACGCAGGCCTCAGCAACGGTAACATCAGCATCCCTCTCTACGCAGTCCGAGTTACCTTCAACACTGACAGCAGAGATCCATGAGGCACAGCAATCCCTGGACCATATCGCTACCCTCTCAGATGCGACATCACTACAGTCGTCACAGACATTCAACCCCGGGGCCTTCATGCAGCAATTCTCTCAACAAATGATGGAAATGATTGAGAAGCGCTTAGCGCAGGAAAGAACCTCGCATGATGGACAGCCAGGCGGCTCTCATGCCCAAGTCATCAACCTCAGAGAGGATCCAGTGCTGCACGAAGGACCCCACACTGATGATACATCTGAGAGGCCTACCAGAGGATCTAGCTCTAGGACTAAGAGCAGACCTACACTGCATGACGCCAGCAAACCTGGGCCAAGGAGGGCGCTCTTCAGAACAAAATAGATCGCCATCAGATGATGAGGCTAATGAAGAACCTTCACGCAGGCTACCCACTTCACAGAGAAAGAAACCTACACCTCCTAGAAGGTTTAGAGAGACATCTCGGACTCAGACCCTCAACAAAACCTCTCTCACCCGCGCCAAGGTCGTCTGAATTATCTTCAAGGGCGCCAACAACACCTCGCAGGTTGTCACAGGATTCACCACTTAGAAATATATTGCCATCAGGAAGGCAATTCCGGCCTAGAAGACGCTCACCTCCACGCAGGTCGCCATACAGATCTCCTCTTAGAACTACACGTTGTTCTACATACTCATCTCCACACAGATCGCCACGTAGATCGCCATGTAGATCGCCACGCAGATCTCCATGCACGAAGGATATTCAACGATCATATACCAGTGGACATGATACAGAGGACGATGGCGGTATCATATTTTCTGACTCAGAGATAAAATATTGGATGGTTAATGGACTGGACCTAGCGTCACCCTCTAAGGAAGAGAATGAAGCATTCACGTACCTAATGAAGGACGATGATGTCGACACTATCACTCTACCACCAATTGACCCAGTCTCAGACGTACCAGAGGACCTGGACGCAGCCTTCAGGAAGGCAACTAAGTTCCAGTCTCCTAATATCCCACAGTTCAACGCAAAGAAGTTCTCACTACATAACATGGACCCCTTTATGAAGGCACAAGAAATAGATGAGAACTATAAAATCATCAACGACTCCCGGACCAAATCTTACAAGATTGATGACAAAAAGCTGGCACAGATAGACACTATGACCAGAAGGATGTTCTTCGGACTTAACAGATCCAGGGCAGTTAATGAAACGCTCATCTCCAAGTTCAGGAACTCTACTGCAGAGGAAGACCGGATGATTTATTCTGCCCTACTAACGCAGAAAAAGACCACCAATTTATGTCAGAGCACTTATCATCCATATCAGCAGCATTGACGCTCGCCAGAAGACAAGGACTATTGTCTTCATGTAACTGGAGTGAACGCTTCACTAAGACTCTGTACAGAGCTCCATGGTCTACAACATCCATCTTCGCAGGGGAGATTGACGAGGTTGCCAAGGAAGTCACAAAGGAATCCAGGGAAGTCATGATGATAAAGTCCATTGATACACTAGCCAGTGTCATCAGGCAGACGTCCCAATGCTACTCTGGCAAATCTAAATTTGCAGGCATCCAGAAAGCAAGAGAAAAGAAAATGGGACCCTCCAAAGGAGGAAAGGATTCTTTTCGTCGCCCATCTGGTAACTATAGAGGACGATCCAGATGAGGCAGGGCACCCAGAGGTGCCAGAGGCTTTAGACGATGAAGGGCGGGTTCGGAACGACTGGAGTCTTCCACCCCCAGCCGTTCCTGTTCAACTTTCCCAAGTGGGTGGACATCTACAACGCTACTGGGAGAACTGGGGAATTCTTCAAGATCAATTTGTATCCAACATCCTAAGAGAGGGATATCATATACAACTACAAGCAGCCCCTCCATTAACAAACGCACCTCAGAGTTTCAACTTTGCAACCCATCGGACAGAGAGGCTGCAAGAAGCGGTCACATCTCTACTAGAGAAGGACGCTTATAGAGGTGATAGATCAGGACCAGATCTCACCAGGATTCTACTCCCCAGTTTTCCTCGCACTCAAAGAAAACTCCAAAGAAAAGTTCACTAATTTACAACATGAGGACATTCAACAGAGATTATCTACTTAAAACCAGCAAAGTTCAAAATGATTCATTTGCCTCAACTGCTACATCTCGTCCCGTCCGCTGGACCATATGGCCAGCATAGATTTACAGGACGATACCTGCACATTCCTATACATCCGAATCAAGGAAGTACCTCAGATTCCTACTAGACGGATGACACTACCAATGGAAAGTCCTGCCATTTGGAATATCATCGCCCCTGGTTGTTTACAAGAGTGACGAAGCCCATAGTCACATACCTACATCATCGAGGTCTACGCAGCGCGCTCTACCTAGACGATGGGATTCAGGCTCATCAAGATCCCAGTCATCTCAGACTACAGCTGGACTTTACCATCAGACTTCTCACACAACTAGGGTGGCTAGTGAATCTCCTCAAGTCGGAACTAGAGCCTACACAGGACCTGCAGTTCCTAGGAATTCGGCTCATCACAACTGAAAACCGCGATAACAGTACCAGAGGACCGTTGGATAAAGATACAACAGATGGTATCGCAAGCTCTACTCTCCGCGGGCCCTTCGACAGTGGCAGAGTCTCCTCACGTCAGCACAGGATATGACGCCAGCAGAGGGAGATTACAACTACGCCCATTACAGGTCTTCGTGAATTGCACATCTGGACGATCCGACCCCTTCGACTCCCGACAGACTAAAACCATATCTACTATGGTGGACTCCAGAGATCGAATGTTTGCGGAGGCACCTACTTAGCAGAGCCAGAGTGCAAGACGCATCTCTATGTGGACGCATCTCTCCAAGGATGGGGAGCACACCTCGACAAAGAAGTGTCAGCTGGGAAATGGACATTACAAGAGAAAGATCTGCACATCAACATGCTAGAAATGAAAGCAGTGATAAACGCCATACTCCACTGGACCAGCATTCTAAAGAGTGCTCATCTAACGGTACACACGGACAACTCCATAGTGGCGTTCTACATAAACAAACAAGGATCAACAAGGTTGGCGAACCTTCTGAACCTTTGCTTTCATCTGTTCAGCATAACAGACAATCTGAACATCCACATAAAAGCATGCCACATTCCAGGAGCCAAGAATGTGATAGCAGACGCACTATCTCGGCCCAACTCAGCCATCCCCAACAGAATGGATGCTACATCCAGAAATCTTCAAACAGATCATACAAGAGATAGGAGCGCCACTAATAGACTTGTTTGCCACAAGATTCAACAATCAACTGGTAACATTCGTCTCTTCAATACCAGATCCACGAGCATGGGCAACAGATGCTCTAAGCATCTCCTGGAAGGACTAAACGCCACGCATTCCTCGCCACCAGCTCTAATACAGAAAGTGTTGCAGAAAATCATGCAGACGAGGAACCTGCAACTGATTTTGATCGCTTTACTGGCCAGCGAGAATATGGTTCCCCATTCTCATACAAGAACTAGGGACGCCTCAACTGCAACTACCAGAGTGGACTTAACTTGCTAGTACATCCACACACAAAGCAAGCACACGGCAACCCCAAGGTGTTCCGCCTACACGCGTGGAGAGTATCAAGGCGTGCTTGAAAAAGAGAGGATATTCCGCCAGGGCAGCTAAAGCGGTCACGCTAGCTTTACGCAAGTCAACACGCAACTTGTACAACAACAAGTGGTGAAGCTTTGAGACCTACACTTTGAAAACAGGCTTCACAGCCATGAAAGCAACACACCCTCAAGTGGCGGACTATCTTTGTCACCTAAGACAAACGAAGCGGTTAAAAGGGTCAACACTCTCAAAGTACCTAGCGGCATTGAGCTCAGTTATCACTATGAGGACGAGTGTAAAACTGACTTAGGTACCAGAGTTACTGGCCTTACTACGCTCTTTTAAACTGGAGGACCAACAACAGAGATTTAAAGCTCCGGCTTGGGACCTCAACATAGTTCTTCGGCATCTCACCAGTGACGCTTATGAACCATTAGATAGGACATCTTTTGAGTTCTTGACACAGAAAACTCTATTCCTGATTGCCTTAGCAACAGCAGCAAGGATGTCGGAAATACATGCTCTAGACTTTGAAAGGACACGATTTGATGAAAATCGAAAACATCGCGGCATATGGGACTGAGATGGGACTTTATAGCAAAGAATCAACTGCCAGTTCAACCGGACAGACAATTCCATATCCCAGCACTATCATCAGTCCTTGGGCCACAGGATACACAGGACCTATCCTTGTGCCCACAGCATTAAAAGTCTACCTACAAAGGCCTAGGACCAGGAGACGAAAATTCAAGCGTCTTTTCATCCCTATATCGGCAGAGACACAGACTGAGATCTCTTGCACTACGATATCAATATGGATGAGAACTGTCCTTCTACGGGCCTACAAAGCAGCAGGACTTGATCCTCCAAGAGCCTCCAATCCACATGAAATTAGAGCTCAACGCCAACACTCGCTTCTACATGGAAACTGCTCTATCACCTACGACATAATGGAGGGCTGCTTCTGAAATCGGACATGGTGTTTGCCAACCACTACCTGAGAGACATCGCCACTGAGGACGTCTCTGGCATTCACCATTTCGGCCCACTTGTTGTAGCACAACAATTGACAATTCCACAGAGGCGCTGAGACGGAGTATCGCCCTTTTATCACATGACTTGCAAAAGCCTACACTCAGGAGAGTTACAGCTTTAGAGTCCATATGCACGTCTAAGACAGACTAGCATAAGTGATAAGACCCAGTACTTGTAAGGACGTACTCGTACATAAGAAGGGTCGCTTCTCCACTTGATGCTTGCATCAAGAGATGGAGTTGCTAAAACCCACATAAAAATGTTAACAGAAGTAAAGGGTTACAGCAGCAGCAGAGCCTAGCAGTAAATTGCAGTGCTACCAGGAAGTTCCCATAGGGGGGTACGCAAGACGTAGATCACCAAATTGGAATCCAGAAGTGGCTTGACCCACCACCAAATCCGTAGGATTCTACAAGCAATAATACATGAGTCAGGATAAGGAAAAATATGTAATTTTCTGAATAAAATTGATATTTTATACTTATCCTGACTCATGAGGTAAGCCCTCCCAACCTCCCCGCTAGGCACTTTGGATTTCCCAGAAAATCTAAGTGTCGGGCTTGCAATTCGGAGAGAGTGAAGAGTGGGAAGACGGGTGGCGCCGTTTTCCCGCCAAAACGGAGAGGGAGGCAACTCATGGTGAGTAGTGATTTTACGTCTGCTTTTTTTAAGGGAGCTTCAAAAAGGAGATACAAGTGTTCCACTAACGTTCGCGGAAGGAAGGAGACAAGCAATAATACATGAGTCAGGATAAGTATAAAATATCAATTTTACTCAGAAAATTACATGATTTATAAAAGTTAAAAGTTTGTTCTGAGGTGACCTGAGGAATCCATGTTTAGCGGTAGTGAGAATCAGGTCTAATTGTAATGAGATAGAGAGATTACACACATCTGTGCCTCAAACTTTCCAATTTATTACTTAGTGTGGCAGTTAACACCAATAATACATGAGTCAGGATAAGTATAAAATATCAATTTTACTCAGAAAATTACATGATTTATCAAAGCAATAATACATGAGTCAGGATAAGTATAAAATATCAATTTTACTCAGAAAATTACATGATTTATAAAAGTTGAAAGTTTGTTCTGAGGTGACCTGAGGAATCCATGTTTAGCGGTAGTGAGAATCAGGTCTAATTGTAATGAGATAGAGAGATTACACACATCTGTGCCTCAAACTTTCCAATTTATTACTTAGTGTGGCAGTTAACACCCACTTGTATGTAAGTGCAGCAAGTGGTCCCCCTCGAAAAAAATGGTGAAAAGTGACAAAAAATATGATTGTTTGTTTTATTCGGGTGTCCACATTATGAGGCAATCATTAGAGTTGGTCTGTCGATTTCATGTGACTGTGCAAAATTTGGTTTTGTTGCATTTATCAGATTTTGTGTTTATATAAGATAGCAATTCATCAGTGTCAAATGAAATCAGATGTAGTTTAAAACCAAATGTGAAATGACCACCTCCTTGTGTCAGGTATCAATCTGAGACGAACATCGTGCGCTACATGAAGCAGCTTGAGAACAAGGACCTGTCGCTTGTCCACTCCATGATTCCACTTGGGTCCTGCACCATGAAGCTCAACAGCACCACCGAGATGATGGTCAGTGTAGGCAGCACCACATGACTTGGGTTTAAATGTCACTTGGTTGGTTGCCACACTCAGCAGTATTCCAGCTATATGGCGGCAGTCTGTAAATAATCAACAATCCAGTGATCAACAGCATGAGCATTGATCTAAACAATTGGGATATGATGACATGTTTCAACCAAGTCAGCGAGCCTGACCATCCAATCCTGTTAGTCACCTATTACGACAAGCATGGGTTACTGAAGATCAATTCTAACCCGGATCTTCACAGGCCTACTTGCTAAAAAGTAGACACAAGTGACCCAGTTGTGCAAGGTGCATGTCACATTATTCCACTCTGTTCTTCTAATGCAGCCGTGTTCATGGAAGGAGTTTGCCTGCATCCACCCATTTGTCCCCCAAGAACAGACTCTTGGCTACCAGCAGATGTTTGAGGAACTCGAGGCTGACCTGTGCGAGATCACAGGCTATGACAAGATTTCATTTCAGCCAAACAGGTACTACCTCTGCAAATATTCTACATATGAGAAATTGATGAATATATTTATTGATGTTTTTTGTGTAATATTTGCATTTATTTGTTGTAAAAGAAGTAAGTTTCCACATATTGTGAAGACCAATTATGTACAATATTTCATTCCCCCACATCAAAAATTATTTCTGAGATAAATATTAGTCTATACCATATTCTATATCATACAATTGAAGTTTTATATTTTACACCAAATTCAGCAAAATCACAGCCATTGTATGGTATTGAGGTCTGGGAATCAAACCAGGACCAGCCAAACCAGGGGTTGATAATGTGAACAACAATCCACACAGTCAGCACGGTTTACATATTCCGAGTCTGTGTGACTTATGACGATAGGTTGGGACTATTTTTACGTGTCTTTATCCTGATGATATTGTATAATATTGGATGTATGTTCTAGCGGAGCACAAGGGGAGTATGCGGGACTGAGGGCCATCATGGCCTACTTGAAGGCCCAGGGAGAAGATCAGAGAAATGTGAGTATGCTTATAGGCAACAGAATATGGCTATTGTTTCCAACGTGGCAGGGGGCGGTGGGGTAGCCTAGTGGTTAAAGTGTTGGCCTCGTCACGCCGAAGATCCGGGTTCGATTCCCCACATGGGCACAATGTGTGAAGCCCATTTCTGGTGTCCCCCGCCGTGATATTGCTGGAATATTGCTAAAAGCAGCGTAAAACTAAACTCAGTCAGTCAGTCCAACGTGGAAATACTATCCACATCCATAAGATGGAAATTTCCAGATACCCAGTTCCATATGAAAATTTGGGTTGGAATTGGTACTCAGTAAGTGAAACTTGTCATAAGAGGCTAGCAGCAAGATTAATTTATTCAGGGATGCTAACTTGGTTGATGCATTTTATTGCATTCCAATCATGTGAATAGATGCTCATGATGTCAGTCATTGGATTGTCAGGTCCATACTCGAGTATTTTGTAATCACTTAGCCCAAATAAATATGTATAGCCCGAATATATATGAGTGTAGCATTGAACAATATATGAACAAAGAAAAGTAGACACCTTGAACAGGGTGTATAATTAGCTTTGTGATGAATGGCATGACCTATGCGAATGCATTGCCAGGATTATAGTTACAATGTGGATACAAGTCTGTTACCAGCAGGGTATATATCTCAAAGATAAAGGATGCTGTTTGTATCCAAGGTAGGAAGCATCCGATACTGGTCAGGGCGGTGGGGTAGCCTAGTGGTTAAAGCGTTCGCTCGACACGTTGAAGACCTGGGTTCGATTCCCCACATGGGTACAATGTGTGAAGCCCATTTCTGCTGTCCCCCACCATGCTATTGCTGGAATATTGCTAAAAGCAGCATAAAACTAAACTCACTCACTCACTATACTGGTCATAAGAGACAACTTAAGTGGCTGATATTACCAAGTGACTTCGTTGATGGTGTATAATTGTATACAAAAACATGGATTGATGCTTATGGTCATTGGTCAAGATTAAGATTATTTACCAATTGTGAGTGAGTGAGTGATGGATGTAGAAGAGGGTCAGAAGGTCAGCCTGGCCATTAATCTGTGGGGTTGTCCCAACCTTGTTAAGCCTCAAGATGATACAGTAACTCACAAGCACTCACCTATCATTAATGTGTGGGGTTGTCCCAACCTTGTTAAGACCTCAAGATGATACAGTAACTCACAAGCACTCACCTATCATTAATGTGTGGGGTTGTCCCAACCTTGTTTAACCTCAAGATGATACAGTAACTCACAAGCACTCACCTATCATTAATGTGTGGGGTTGTCCCAACCTTGTTTAACCTCAAGATGATACAGTAACTCACAAGCACTCACCTATCATTAATGTGTGGGGTTGTCCCAACCTTGTTTAACCTCAAGATGATACAGTAACTCACAAGCACTCACCTATCATTAATGTGTGGGGTTGTCCCAACCTTGTTTAACCTCAAGATGATACAGTAACTCACAAGCACTCACCTATCATTAATGTGGGTTGTCCCAACCTTGTTTAACCTCAAGATGATACAGTAACTCACAAGCACTCACCTATCATTAATGTGTGGGTTGTCCCAACCTTGTTAAGCCTCAAGATGATACAGTAACTCACAAGCACTCACCTATCATTAATGTGTGGGGTTGTCCCAACCTTGTTTAACCTCAAGATGATACAGTAACTCACAAGCACTCACCAATCATTAATGTGTGGGGTTGTCCCAACCTTGTTTAACCTCAAGATGATACAGTAACTCACAAGCACTCACCTATCATTAATGTGTGGGGTTGTCCCAACCTTGTTTAACCTCAAGATGATACAGTAACTCACAAGCACTCACCTATCATTAATGTGTGGGGTTGTCCCAACCTTGTTTAACCTCAAGATGATACAGTAACTCACAAGCACTCACCTATCATCAGTGTGTGTGACATATGTTTCCAGGTTTGCCTGATCCCAGTGTCTGCCCATGGCACCAACCCTGCCAGTGCCCAGATGGCCGGCATGAAGATCCAGCCCATCAATGTGGACAAGGGTGGACATGTTGACATGAAGCACTTGGACGCTATGGTGTGTATTGACAGGAACATACAGCATTACCCAAGGGCATTCCCATATGCATCAGTTTAGTGCATACTGGCTAGCACCACCCCAAGTGCATATTGGCTTTCATCACCTTAGAGCATACTGGTTAGCGTTACTTATGTGCATACTGGCTTGCATTACCTAAGTGCATACTTGCTGCATCACCTTAGAGCACACTGGCTAGCATCACCTGAGAGCAAACTGGTTAGCATCACCTTAGAGCATACTGGCTAGCATCACCTGAGAGCATACTGGTTAGCATCACCTTAGAGCATACTGGTTAGCATCACCTGAGAGCATACTGGTTAGCATCACCTTAGAGCATACTGGCTAGCATCACCTGAGAGCATACTGGTTAGCATCACCTTAGAGCATGCTTGCTGCATCACATGAGAGCAAACTAGTTAGCATCACCTTAGAGCATACTGGTTAGCATCACCATAGAACATACTGGTTAGCATCACCTTAGAGCATACTGGTTAGCATCACCTGAGAGCAAACTGGTTAGCATCACCTTAGAGCATACTGGTTAGCATCACCTGAGAGCAAACTGGTTAGCATGACCTGAGAGCAAACTGGTTAGCATCACCTTAGAGCATACTGGTTAGCATGACCTGAGAGCATACTGGTTAGCATCACCTTAGAGCATACTGGTTAGCATGACCTGAGAGCAAACTGGTTAGCATCACCTTAGAGCATACTGGTTAGCATGACCTGAGAGCATACTGGTTAGCATCACCTTAGAGCATACTGGTTAGCATGACCTGAGAGCATACTGGTTAGCATCACCTTAGAGCATACTGGTTAGCATGACCTGAGAGCAAACTGGTTAGCATCACCTTAGAGCATACTGGTTAGCATGACCTGAGAGCATACTGGTTAGCATCACCTTAGAGCATACTGGTTAGCATGACCTGAGAGCATACTGGTTAGCATCACCTTAGAGCATACTGGTTAGCATGACCTGAGAGCAAACTGGTTAGCATCACCTTAGAGCATACTGGTTAGCATCACCTGAGAGCAAACTGGTTAGCATCACCTTAGAGCATACTGGTTAGCATGACCTGAGAGCATACTGGTTAGCATGACCTGAGAGCAAACTGGTTAGCATCACCTTAGAGCATACTGGTTAGCATGACCTGAGAGCAAACTGGTTAGCATCACCTTAGAGCATACTGGTTAGCATCACCTTAGAGCATACTGGTTAGCATCACCATAGAACATACTGGTTAGCATCACCTTAGAGCATACTGGTTAGCATCACCTGAGAGCATACTGGTTAGCATCACCATAGAACATACTGGTTAGCATCACCTTAGAGCATACTGGTTAGCATCACCTGAGAGCATACTGGTTAGCATCACCTTAGAGCATACTGGTTAGCATCACCTGAGAGCAAACTGGTTAGCATGACCTGAGAGCAAACTGGTTAGCATCACCTTAGAGCAAACTGGTTAGCATGACCTGAGAGCATACTGGTTAGCATCACCTAAGAGCATGCTTGCTGCATCACATGAGAGCATACTGTTTTACACCATTTCAAGTGCATATACTGTGAAACATTTCATAAAGTTTCATAAGTTATATTGTTTAACATGATCTAAGAGTAGTCTTTTTAATAGCATACAAGAGCATGCTGGGTAACATGTAGGCGAATGCTGGGAAACACGTTCCGAAGGTTCACTTTATAATGTCTGTTATCATTGAGAAGGAAGGTATATTTGCTTTGAAATCTGCAAATATTTCTTCAATAATTAAGAACTCAATTATCTTTTCAAAAAGATTCAGGTGCTCAATTAGTTTTTGAAAGTTAAAACAACAAACTGGATTCTTTTGACACATGTCTGAAAAAAAAGGTCACATGTCACATGCAAAATGTTTTGCCTTCATCGGTGGACATATGTAAAAATCATTAAGTAAACAAGGGGCTTGATTATATTTTTAGAAAATATCCTGCCATCACATCATTAAAATCAAATGGTTGCTCACTAACTTCAGATTGCGAAGCACACTGACCACCTTGCCTGTTTGATGATCACCTACCCCTCTACACATGGCGTCTTCGACAAGGACATCAGGTAACAACTCACTAAAACCTTTAGCCCATTCTGTAAGTAAAACGCCTCAAACTAAGCTTGACAATTGAGACAGAGAACACAATGTTGTTGAAAGGGTATGTAACTGACTGGTCACTAGGAATATTGAAGAGTGAAATTTGTCTTCCTTATCCCATGTTTATTTCTGTGAGAAGATGCCTACTATAATGGTATCTGTTTACCAGACAGGGACACCTGTTTACCTGTGTAAGAACATGCCTGCTAAAGGGCATCTTATTATGTAGGATGATTTGCCTACTATAGGAGCACCTGCTTACCTGTACACCTGTACATTGCATGACAAGATGCCTACTCTAGGGGTACATGTTTACCTGTATGACAAGTTGCCTACTCCAGGACACCTAATTACCTGTTTGACAAGTTGCCTACTAGGGGCACCTGCTTACCTGTATGACAATTTCCTACTACAGGACACCTGATTACCTGTATGATGAGTTTCCTACAAGGGGCACCTGATTACATGTATGACAAGTTGCCTACTAAGGGTACCTGTTTACCTGTATGACAAGTTGCCTACTATGGGTACCTGTTTTTCCTGTATGACAAGTTGCCTACTAGGGGTACCTGTTTACCTGTATGACAAGTTGCCTACTAGGGGTACCTGTTTACCTGTATGACAACTTGCCTACTAGGGGTACCTGTTTACCTGTATGACAACTTGTTACCTGTATGACAACTTGCCTACTAGGGGTACCTGTTTACCTGTATGACAAGTTGCCTACTAGGGGTACCTGGTTACCTGTATGACAAATTCTTGTTGTTCCAGGATGATCTGTGACATGATCCACCACTACGGGGGCCAGGTGTATCTGGATGGAGCCAACATGAATGCACAGGTAACTCAACTGTCTTCTATCCAGCTTTGAAACATGCAGCAGGATGGGAAGGAAACCGTTCTATAGGTATTCATTCCTGATGGGATCCCAGAGTAATTTTCATCTCCACTACTCCAGGCTTGTCTCCAGTAGGGGTTCACTGGCCACATCACTCCTTTGTTGTTTGTCAATGGGACTGCAGGGCCCAAATGGTCCCCCGTTACACCATGACTACTGAGTATCAGGTAGCTATTAGGTGTCAACCTGCCCTATCAAGCTTCATACTTACAATAGGGGCGGTGGGGAAGCCTAGTGGCTAAGGCGTTTGCTCGTCATGCCAAGACCCAGGCTGGACTCCCCAAGCGTGATATTGCTGGAATGTTGCTAAAAGCGGTGTAAAACCAAACTCACTCACTCACTTACTCACTTACTCACATGACCTATCACTGGTTTACTTGGCCGATGTATGTTATTACAGCCTGCTTAGGAATAGCTGTGATATTGCTGACTCCAGTGTACAAAACATTAATTCGCAGGAAAATACTGTTCAGCATGTACATAACATTTATGAAATGCTGTATGTATGTAGTGATATTGACTATCCGTGAACACCAGGGAATATGTTCTAGGTTGGTATCTGTCGTCCTGGTGACTACGGCTCTGACGTGTCCCATCTGAACCTTCACAAGACCTTCTGCATCCCCCACGGAGGAGGGGGACCGGGAATGGGACCCATCGGAGTGTCAGTACAATTCTTCTAGGTTTCGTGTTGGTGACCTAAAGTCTGGATCACTGTCAATTAATACAAAATTAATACCAGTCTGTACAATATCACCATATTCACAGTCTTGGTGTTTGCAGTTTTATGAGATTGTGTTATTGGATTTCAACTACAGGGCTGGGTTCCGATCCACAAAGCAGTTGTAACGCTACAAGCTATCATAACTATAAGTTTATCATAGAATTACAAATGACGTAGAGCTATGAAAGCTTTGTGGATTGGGCCCCTGATCCGATTTGTTGAATGATGCATTATCGACCATCATTCACATCAGTTTGATGATTGGCAGTTTCATAAATCCAATAATGAACTCTCACACGACCAAGATTATTATCACAAAACTGATCCTTAGACATATTGACAGGCAGTAATATTGAATAAATGACTACAATTGTTGTGTTCATCACTACAAGTGATAATTCCTTTTTCCAGGAAGAAGCACCTTGCCCCATACCTACCCACACATCCCATAATACCTCCATATGGCACAACCGGTCCAGAGGCGCAGTCCTTCGGCGTGGTATCAGCAGCCCCCTTTGGCTCCAGTGCAATCCTCCCCATCTCCTGGGCTTACATCAAGATGATGGGGGCGGAGGGGCTGCGTCATGCTTCAGAGATTGCCATCCTCAACGCAAACTACATGAGCAGGAGACTTAACGGCCATTTTAAGACTCTGTATACAAATGAAGAAGGTAGGTTTGATTTGCCAGATTTGGTGATATATATAATAAAGATAGAATCCAGACATTCATACTTGTCAAAACTCCTTTGTGAATACAAGATCTGTATTGCAGCTGTAATGAAATCTAAGCATAGTCAAAGGTGATGCAGTAGTATTGAATATATATATATATGCCACAGAATATACAATTAATAAATTATTAGGCCAGACCAATTGTTTTTCTTGTTTTATGGATTTGTGTCCTCAGAAAACCTAAAGGCAGGAGGGAAAAAATATTTAAAAATCACCAGTCAAAGCAAAACCACATTAGTTTCCATGTTAACTCTTTTGGTTTGTTTATGTCAACTAAAAATAAGTGAGTGAGTTTAGGTTTCACATTGATTTCAAGAGTATTTCACTTATATCACATTAACATTAGGATGTTATATTTTGAGCAAGGAAAATTAATTGTTATTTTTTTTCTTATTCTTGAAAAAATATGACCAGTGGATCCATAAAACAAGAAATAAAGTTGGTCTGGCCTTAACATAAAATGTAAAACTTAATGTGTAACTTACACTGTGGGGATTCAATGTTAGGTCCATAGTTCATGTTCATAGGTCCCATGCATCCTATGATGTAAGAGCCACATAAAGAGGATTGGATGGCCACAGTGTGTGACAGAGTTGACTGTATAAAACTGGCACCCGTGAAATTCCTAGTTAGAATTGCTCTTCAGTAACCCATGCTTGTCGCAAGAGGCGACTGACAGGATCGGGTGGTCAGGCTCGCTGACTTGGTTGACACATGTCATCGCATCCCAATTGCGTAGATGGATGCTTATGCTGTTGATCACTGGATTGTCTGGTCCAGACTTAATTATTGACAGACCACTGCCATATAAATGTAATATTGTTGAGTGCGGCGTAAAATTAAACTCACTCACTCTGTCACTATAAAACAGGCATGGATAAGTATACCTGCTTTCAGTCACATATTTGTCTGTTTCTGAGTTTGTGTTGTGATATAGTTTGAATGCTGAGACTGCATAAATTACACAGGATTCATTAACTCATGAATGTCAGAGGCATCTGTTTGAATGCACCATGCGTAATTGTTGTGAAATACGTTTCTCAAATTAAGTTACAAATGTTTTAATTTTACTCATAAGACTTCTGATGATAAGATTCAATAATGCTGTTATGTTTAGATTTTTATTTTTCCTTTTAGGCTTTGTTGCTCATGAATTCATCATTGACTGTAGAGAATTCAAGAAGAATTCCAACATAGAAGTGGTGGACATAGCCAAGAGGCTTCAGGACTATGGTGTGTATCATAAGTGGATTGCAGGGGGCACTTAAGTCAATCTTAAGGATATGTTGGTGATTGTGAAGATATTTCCAATGAAATGTTAATACATTAAACACTTAAATGTCTATTTGTAATCATAAGTAGATGAAGTTAACCGTCAAATGTTTGTTTTGTGAGATTATCAAGTAATACTGTGAGTTTCTAGGACTTTAGTATTGCCCCATAACGAAGCACATATGATACATGTGGTCTCACCTTAGACAAGTGAGTTTGTTCAAAATTGCATCTGTTCACCCAGCAGAAAATGGGTACCCGGTTGGATAAAGTCATGTGACTATAACCTTCTAGCGCCTAACAAACAGCTTGGGTTATCCGGGGTAATAAGAATCAATTCTGATTAAGAGCCGCGAGCAAACACTTGGTGTTTGGAGACTGTGCGCTATAGAAGATGACTTATTATTATTACTGCTTCTGCTACCCACAGGCTTCCACTCTCCGACCATGTCATGGCCAGTTGCAGGGACACTGATGATTGAGCCCACAGAGTCCGAAGACAAGGGCGAGCTAGACCGGCTGTGTGATGCTCTCATTGGTAAGTACATGCTGTACTCTTCATACCATACTCAACTGAGGTATGTGGGATGGAAACCAGGGGCGAGGCATGCTACCCACATCATAGAGTAAATAGAAAAAAAATGATCGTGGGACTGACATAGGTTGGTTACAGTGTCTAGAAAAGTCGATGCTGGTGGGAAAATTACAAAGATAATTAATCTTGTTTACTGTCATAAGATTTGGAAAAGTCCCATTTTTGTCCTCATTTCATGTTGCAGCAAAAGATGCTAGTTCTGAGACATAGGCGCCCGACTCTGATAGGTCATACTTATAAATATATCAGAGTCGGGAGCCTATGTTCTGGGATACCAAAAAGGTACCTAGGTATTATATTACCCTTCAAAGAGCAGCTGCAAGTTGTGTGGATGTGATGAAACACATTTACAACTTTATGAATCCTGAGCCATTAAAACTCTTAGAGAGGTCCACATATTCATTCAGGTGAACATATTCATTTTCCAAATGTATATCAAGTCCTTTTCATGGCTGTTAGTCAAGGGAAGGTAACTCTTGTCTATCATGTAAGCCTGCCAAATTATAAGCCTACATGACAAATGATTTACTTCTTTCTGTTTTTAGCAATCAGGAAGGAAATTCATGACATTGAGACTGGCAAACTTGACATGAACATCAACCCACTGAAGGTATCTCACCTGATCTAAACATTATAAATGAAATAGATTGCACTTATAGTTGTCGGAAATAGACAGTTACTTCTGACTTCCTTACAAATACTTATGTTTTTTGTTTGCTGAATATGACTGCATGTACCACCAATTACATCTGTATTGCTGAAATAGGAAAACCAACACTGTCCTGTCAATGATGTGGACAATTCAGTGCCAGTATTTTAATACTTTGTTTTTTTGTATAATATGTTCCTCCATCACATACCCGTGAAGGTCCGGGTTAGAATATTGATCTTCAGTAACCCATGCTTGTCATAAGAGGCCACTAACGGGATTGGGTGGTCAGGCTCGCTGGCTTGGTTGACACATGTCATCAGTTCCCAATTGCGCAGATTGATGCTTATGCTGCTGATCACTGGATTGTCTGGTCCAAACTCGATTATTTACAGACCGCCGCCATATAGCTGGAATATTGCTGAGTGCAGCGTAAAACTAAACTCACCCACTCACTCACTCCTCCATCACACATGAATACAATCAGACAATATGTAATGTTGATGCTACTCTAAATCAAGGCACTGAACCACAGCCTGGTTCCAGCTAAAGGATAGCCAGGGAGTGCTCTCTGCTTTGAGAATTTGGATTACATTGCACAAATGGCGATATTTCTCAATGAATGTCACAGCCTTGAGGACACCTACTCTACTTTATTATGAAGCAATGTTCAGGTTCGCCTTTTATTCGCGCACATGAATAGTGTATCATTTCATTGCTTGACTTGAATAGACACACATTACTATACCACATTTTGTATCAATGATGGAGAACAAACCTGTCAAGTATTGTCAGTGACAAATTGTGTATGGTCTACTTCAGATGTCCCCTCACACTCAGGCAGATGTGATGTCCTCCAACTGGGACCGGCCCTACACCAGGGAACAGGCCGCCTTCCCCGCAGTAAGTCCCCCTGTAGAACTGTCTCTCTAGGGACATATTTCTATCTTGTGACCACCTGTAGGCAGTGTTAGATATCAGCTTGCTGTAGCCCTACTAAATAAAATCTAGGAACAGGCCGCCTTCCCCGCAGTAAGTCCCCCATTGTAGAACTGTCTCTGTAGGGACATATTTCTATCTTGTGACAACCTGAAGGCAGTGTTAGACATCAGCTTGCTGTGGTCCTACTAAATAGCATCTAGGAACAGGCCACCTTCCCCGCAGTTAGTCCCCCTTGTAGAACTCTCTGTAGGGACATATTTCTATCTTGTGACCACCTGAAGGCAGTGTTAGATATCAGCTTGCTGTGGTCCTACTAAATAGCATCTAGGAACAGGCCGCCTTCCCCGCAGTAAGTCCCCCTGTAGAATTGTCTCTGTAGGGACATATTTCTATCTTGTGACCACCTGTAGGCAGTGATAGATATCAGCTTGCTGTGGTCCTACTAAATAGCATCTAGGAACAGGCCACCTTCCCCGCAGTAAGTCCCCCTGTAGAACTGTCTCTGTAGGGACATATTTCTATCTTGTGACCACCTGTAGGCAGTGATAGATATAAGCTTGCTGTGGTCCTACTAAATAGCATCTAGGAACAGGCCGCCTTCCCCGCAGTAAGTCCCCATTGTAGAACTGTCTCTGTAGGGACATATTTCTATCTTGTGACCACCTGTAGGCAGTGATAGATATCAGCCTGCTACCATCCCACTAAATTACATCAAGGAACATCTGCTGTTAAGCATGTCACCTCTACATTACTTGTGACATTCAGAGTCTCTGAGAGTTTAATTGAGAGTAATTTATGTAAATGAAATATCTGAAACATGTTCACCCAGTTCAACATAATATTAAAAATACTGTAGCTAATTTAATTCCAGCTGAAATTTAATTGAAAATATCTCATTTCAGCGATTTGTACGCCCGGAGACCAAGTTCTGGCCCACTGTTGGACGCATTGATGACATATACGGCGACCAAAACGTGGTCTGCACATGTCCTCCAATGGAGGCATATGAATCACCATTTGCTGATACAAAAAATGTGCAAAGAAGTGCAAACTGAACCAAAGTGAACTATAAACAAGACTCATTACGCCACAAGATGTCTTGTTTTCTGGATGAGCTGCCCTAAACCAAAAACAAATGTACAATCATAGTGATTGAACATTGAGATTCTTTTGAATATTGTGCTTCAACATTTTCAGTAAATTTATATGAAAAAGATTAAATTATTGTGTTCACATCTTGGAAAAGTATTCATGAGACAAGAAAGTTGTTCTGTCGTCCTGATAGTGGTAAATCCATGTATCAACCAAAGTTGTTTTTGCTCTGTATGATTTCATTTTGTTATATAGAATCATTGTTTATTGTAGTACACTAATACCTCCTTGAGTTTGAAATAACAGGGATGATTTTATTGACTGTTTCAATAAGTGCTCAATCATGTTACCATTTCCATTTTGTGGAATTGAAAAGGCATTCCATTAACATTATTAAAATAATCAATAGTTGTTAAGAATTTCATCAAACCATTTTAAGCTAATTTGGTTTCTGTTTTCATTCATGTATTGACTCCCTGACTTTAAACTCAGTATGTCAATAACATGCAGAGGTGTGACGATACAGAAATTTCACAATACGATATGTATTGCGATATCTTGGAACAATACGATTCGATTCGATGCATATCACGATATGCTATCATTAGTTAATTTCTTTTTAAAAGTATATTTTATAGCAAGTAACAGTGTAAATTTCTAGTGCATTAACAATTTTAAGGTCAACGGTACATATCACGATACGGAAAAAATATATCGATATATTTATCATCAGATAAGATATCACGATTATCGATACTACATTATATCGTCACAGCTCTAATAACATGGATTAAAACTTGCTTATAACAAACTACAAGAAAAGCATGTTTTTGCTTCTCTGTTTCATGCATTGAATCAATCATGTGGTATGATAGAATTATGTCTGCATTTAATCCTGCCAATTAGTACTTTTCAAGCAGAAAACACATTAAAAAAGGTTTTTTAGTTATTTGAAAGCAGTAATTTTATACATAGCAGCGGAGTATATAATCAGACCAACGATGTGGGCATGCTTTATCTGGTTTCCAAGAATTTTACTGATGTCATTCTGGACATGCTCTTTAATGGGTATTTAGTGTCAGACAGGTGAACATCTGTTTCTGGTGCACATCATTTTGTATTTCTACCTGAACAGAAATGTCAATTATATGTCACATGCAATCTACAATGTTTCATTTGTTTCAAACAACCAAATATTTTTACACTGAACATTTTTTGCACCCATGCATATTTGTATCCATATTGGATGCAATATTTTGTACCCTGTAACATGATGACCATCGGAGCAGGTACTGTTTACATTTGGAAGATGACAGCAGTCATACAATGTATCTTCGTGTTTCATTGTGATACAGCAGCTACTCGTCGGGTGATGCTCGGCATGACTACATACACGTTTAAGTAATGTTAACTGAACACTGTCCTTTTCATGGCTTGTCTGTTCTCAAAGAAAGATCTATTATGCACAATCTACAGACAAATTTTCAAATTTCATGAGTCTAAGTCCCAGATCTTTTGCCTGATATCATAAAACTTGACATGGAGATCTCAGGAAACCTTGACAGAAGGTCATGTTAGGTGAATCCTGAATGAACTTTGACTGCTAAGGCCACATGAAAGAAGCATAGGCTCATGAGCTGATCAACTATTAGCTTCTTAAAACAATTGCTCATCATTTCTTAACAAGCTCAATTTGGAAAGTTTGGCCTTGGCCAAGGAGAACAACCACTAACAAATGTACCCTTAGGCCGTTTTTTCCATTACTTGGTTTACAGATCCGCTGACCCAAAATGGGAAGAAAGTGGGGAAAAAATACAAATTGTTTTTACATTTTTTACTGCCATTATATGCTGCCAACCCGATAAAAAACAAAGAAAGTGAAAAAAATAGCAAATTATACCTTTACAATATTCCCTGAAACAGAGTGGAACAGAGAGAAAAGTAATGCCAGTGGCTGCTCCACTGGCATGCTGCACCTGGCATATATCAGTGTATAAAATAGTTTTGAAATATGGCCAGTCCAAGGACTGGCTGTCCAAAAAAGTGACCAGTCCTGAACAAACACAGCCAGTCCCAAAAACTAAAACAATGAAAAAATAATAGATAAGACAAAGTTCAAACCAATTTAAGTATATTTTTTAAAATATTTCTCCTGACCAAAGGACGGCCTTACTTATTTAATAGACCGTCCTTCACAAAAATAGACCGAAAAGGACGATGTGATGGGCTATGTTTTATACACTGCATATGTGGTCTAATAATTTGTAAAAAAATCCAAAAACCAAGTAATTAAGGTCTTAATAGTACTTGTTTAGGTGTAGATGCCATTTCGTTCAGAAACAGCAAGATGTGAAAATATCTGCAACATTATGATAGTATGGCTTATCTTTTGCATTCAGAACTCCCATATTATATTGGTTTTATAAATACAAAATGCAGATATGCTTGTCCAAATGGATACATTACTTTCATAGAATTTTGTATCCTTGATGGAGGTGTCCTTAGATCTTTATGCTGAGATGAATAATGGATGAGATTGTAAATAAATTAAGGTAGAAAAAAGAGAAAAAAAAGAGTTAAAGATCTGAGCTCAGGAAATGGAGGTACACACTATCCCCCACAATAATGTCTGCCACAACACCTTTCATCTCTTCATACCAGTCCTAGATTCATCTAACTTCATGTTATTGTTAACTGTGTTAAAATGTTATACTTTCAATCACATGTTGTTTGTGCCAATGATCATGGTTAGATATTATTCCATACAGAATTAGGAAGTATAGTTGCTTTTGTAAGATGTTTATTACAGTAAGTAATAATTTACTTACCCTATCCGGTGAATGTTGAGAATGAATTACATGCTGGAGAAATTAATTAATTAACATTGTTTGTGTTTTCATGTTATCACTATGCTAGTCATGTGATGTACAATGTATCTAAAAATATACTTAATCTGTTGTGCCTAAAGGGAAATATTAATCCATATTCATATTTGTATTGAACTGTCAGTACCATTATTTATAATGCCATACCAGACATAAAAAGTATAAACAACATTACTATTAGCATTCATCATGACTCGCCCCTTTCCAGGAAGTCGGATTGTCCCGGAATAACACGAGTGGGTCACAAACTTTTTGGTGAAGACCACTATGACTTGTCCCGGAATAACACGAGTGGGTCACAAATGGCCCTTATTGGTGAAGACCACTATGACTTGTCCTGGAATAACATGAGTGGGTCACAAATGGCCCTTGTTGGTGAAGACCACTATGACTTGTCCTGGAATAACATGAGTGGGTCACAAATGGCCCTTGTTGGTGAAGACCACTATGACTTGTCCTGGAATAACATGAGTGGGTCATAAATGGCCCTTGTTGGTGAAGACCACAATGACTTGTCCCGGAATAACACGAGTGGGTCACAAATGGCCCTTATTGGTGAAAACCACTATGACTTGTCCCGGAATAACACGAGTGGGTCACAACTGGCCTTTATTGTTGAAAACCGCTATGACATATGGCATAATGAATGTTGTTTACTTTATTTGGAATGAAAAAGTGTTTTTATATTGATGTTTCTTATCAAGTAATTAAATTCTTCATAATATTGTCAGTAACCTAATCAGATATGTGAGCATGAAAACGTTTTGTAAAATAAGTAATATTTTGTTCTTAAATGAAATATATGCCCCTTTTGTAGCTAACATGCATGGATGAGACTGGTTTAAGCAAATATAACACTACATACACGAATGTGCCATAGGGTTCTTGGAACTTCATCACAAGTAATTTGAATATACATGTTGACTGATTATGAAATATATATCTTTTTGTACAGTTTCTTGTTGTTTTTTGTACGTAGTTTTCTTAATGTTTTTACCGGTTATTAAAATATACAATATTGATTAAGCAAGAGTTTCCAAGTCTTCCAACTTTGTTTCAGATTAGTTTCTTGGATCCTAATTGCACAAATCTGTTCACACAACATATTAGACTGTATCCACAAGGAGAGGGTTAAGGAGACCAGTGAGAGTGTAGCACTAGTTCTCCACAACCCAATCAAAGAGTCCCTACTGCTGATGGACTCCTTGAAATGGGTTTAAGCTTAATGGTCAGTAGAATACTTTAAAGAGACATTTGTAATTTGCTGTTATAACATTTGACACTATATGCAAAAATGTTTTTTACTGAATAGTTTGTGTTACAGTAGTGATGAAATGCCCTGTTGACATAATTACTGTAGAAAATCACCTGGGGTTGAAGTCTGTCTTACAAGTATGTTGATTTTAATATCAGTTAAATAATAATAAACATGAATGAAATACAGAATTTATCAAGATCACATGAAAGGTGGAATTCAAATATCCAAATATAACCTTGAGTACATTTTCTCCAGCTGTCAAGTTCTTCAAGATGAGGAATTCGTCAGGTTGATTTATTTCTGGTAAATAAATTCAAATCTAAGATGAATATTTTAACATTTTTTTCATACTTACAGATTTATTGGATATTATTTTCATCTAGAATGCGACATCAACAATCTTTATTGTAGATAGATGTATGCTATAGTCTCCAAGACAGACTTAAACATTGGTATAGTGTGATGCATGGGACTGAGACAAGGTATTGACTGGGTGCTGTATTATTTGACTGCAACCAGTGACACACCCATTTCCTTCATTTGAATTGAAGATAATTGTTGAGGATTATTACACAGGTGGGTACATGTATATACATGTTAAGCATATTCCTACCATGTTTGTCAAGTGTATTGGTCAGTATGCTGTTTTGATTATATTATATTAGTTCATATAATTACACAGTGTAGTGTTTACATGATAAAATACCTCCTTATACAATTATTTTTTTTTACTATTGTGTATATATGTGATTATTGTACAATGTCAGAAGTATATTGGACTTTGTGGATTTTGAAATTGAAGTTACAATTTTTTTTAATTGGTTATGTTGTTTTTCAGTAAACAATACATTAATGTGATAAGATTTCTATCACTATGTGTAGGTGTCGATTCACAATTTAACTCCCCTGGACCAAAGATCCCAGTGTGCAGTCATGGCCTATTTCTGAACCAGGTGAAGAATGAAGATCAGTCTTGCATGCTTGATGATTTTTTGTTTGTACATTCTATAAATGATTACAACTGATTTTAACCAAGAACAACAAGCTGAGGTGGTAAGATATTGTGTAAATGAGAATGGCAGCTCAAGTTCATTCAAACTGCCTCAGTGGATTGAGCATCTGCAGAAGGGTGGAGTGCAGTAAAATAAGTTTCTTTTTGTTACCCTGCCTGGGGCTCCATTTTAAAGGGATATGACTGATCGGGTAGGGGTTATGTGTCTGAACTGGGTCATCATATCAAGCCATGGCATGGTAAAACGTAGGCCCAGAGAAGTGCAACCTGATACACATATACATGCACGTTGCTACATAAGTGCAGTAACCTTAAATGTGATATAAAAGCATATTCCACCTCATCTATTTATGCAGAAACAGAGCCAGGATGTTGAAGGAGGGTTATATAACACCCAAACTCAAGTGACTTAATGAAGGGTGCAGGGTACATGCAAGATTTCTGAAAAGCAAACAGGTGTGCATCCCTGCGTCACCCATCTGGATCCATTGTGTGATTCTTGCATGCACATGGGAAGATTTACCTGTGAACACAATTCAAGTGAACTACTTCTGAGGTTTACGACAGAACTGGTTGGTTGGTTTGTTGTTTTAACACTGCACTCAGCAATATTCCAGCTATATATGGTGATGGTCTGTAAATAATCTAATCTGGACCAGACAATCCAGAGATCAACAGCATGAGCATTGATCTACACAACTGGGATACGATGACGTGTCAACCAAGTCAGCAAACCTGACCACCTGATCCCGTTTGTCACCTCTTACAACAAGCATGGGTTGCTGAACACAAATTCTAACCCCTTTCTTCACAGGTTTAGTAGATAGAAAGAAAGCAGAATGTCTGTGGCTCCTACCAAAAGATGTTAAAAGAAATTACCTAGAATGGCTGTCCGCATTAATATGGGCACAAGATAAGGTCAGCACAGTCAGTATGGGATATCCATGTTAAACTTGATCATGCTGTCTTTGGGCTAGCACTATTAGTACCCTAGTACCCTCTAGTACCCTAAAGTCCTGAATAGTACATGCAGCCACTCATTCATGCTGCTATTTGAGAGAAGTACTCTTGAAAATGACATTAAATCCCAACATCAAGTGAATATGCAAAAATGTTTAAGATCTATGAACAGGTCAACAATCCTGGCGAATTACACACCTTTAGTATGTTTTCCATAAACATTTACCCTTGATATTCTCAAGAATAGCAATACATCAGGAATTAACAGACTGACCTTTCAGGAGGCTCAGTTAACCATGAGGAACACATTTCAGTCCTAGAAACCTGAAGCCATCACATTGCCAGATTTTGCCTTCTTTAAAGAAGACATTACATGTTTCCACTGCACTGACTGCTATCACGTCTCTGACTGTGGTGAACCCATGACTTGGAAATTGACACAAGAGAAGATGAACCTGGAGCATTTCTGAGTGAGTGAGTGAGTGAATTTAGTTTTAGCAATATTCCAGCAATATCATGGCAGGGAACACCAGAAATGGGCTTCACACATTGTACCCATGTGGGGAATCAAACCATGGTGGAGCATTTCTGAGCAGGACGAACAAATTGCCTTGGAACTACTCCTTTGTATGTGATACCCAGTTCATTCCACCGTATTAGACATTATCTTAACTGGATCATCTTCATGCTCACAACCTTCTGGAAAATACTACTCATTCACAAGGGCAACAGGGCGGTGGGTAGCTTTGCAGTTATAATTGTTTTTCTCGTCACGCCGAAAACCCAGGTTCGATTCCCTACATGGGTACAATGTGTGAAGTCCATTTCTAGTGTCCACCGCAGTGATATTGATGAATATTGCTAATAGTGATGTGAAACTAAACTCACTCACTCACCAAGGCAACAAAGGCAATATCTGCATGTTGGTCGACAATAGTGTATGCTTATAGCCTGGTAATTACAATAAGTTGGGCAATGTGAAAAACTTCAGTCTGCTGTCATAGCTGACTGCAGTCATAAAAAATACACTCAGAAATAATGAATCAGATTTGAATCATCTGAGCACATCAAAAACACCATAGCCTGGATAATTCACATAACAATTGCTGTAACGCTAGAAAAACAGAGGAACACGAAAGTTACCCGTTAAATGAGAACACTTACAATATGACAACAAAACTTGTTATTCCCCAAACCACATACATAACTTCACAGTGGAAGAAGCATAAATGGTTGTGTATGTAAATCTCTGCCTCTCTCCTCTCTTTCTTCCTTTTCCACTAGTTTACGCATTTCCCCATAAGCAATATTTCTGAGTAATGGGGAGATTTACAAAGTGGCTGCTGTGACCACTTTTTTAGAAACACTGGGTACCAAAGCTGGGATCACTCATACAAGGTTTCAGCTCCATGGACCAGATGCATTGTTCAATTAATTCAAAGTTTCATTAACTGTTGCCAGTGGTGGGTGTGATTGAAATGTTGATGGTTTCTTGACTTGGTTGGAATATTTAACACACCTGAGCGATATGATAAATTAATACACATAATTGAGATACATATAATCATGCTCCTTAACCTACTGCGGCCTGAATTCACTGTGTTCTGGACAGAGCTTATGTGATCATGTGTCAAGTCTATACTAGCAAAGCAAACAAAGGTCTGTGAATGTCGAAAATTTGTAAGTGCTATATAAATTATGCTTTTTGGCTCTCTTGAGATAACTGTACTCACAAGAGTTTTAAGTTGGAAAATGAAAAGGCAGAACCCATAACAAGCCTTGAAGATATAAAATGACGGCGCCACGGTGTCTTTTGTGGGCGGCTGCATAACATTGGCTGGCAACTAACATTTTACATCTGACATCTGCCCAATGAGCCTTCACTTGAATTCTCACCGAATGTTATATCGTAGTCTGTCGTACAGACCCTGAAGCAAATATATCAACGAAAGCCCACGCAAGTCTAGAAAATGTGGCAAGTCTAGATTTCCTCAGCTTCTGAAAATGAAGAAAGTCTCAGGGCTCCTTTTCATTTATATATTTTTTTTTACTATGAACTTTTTTCAGTAAAATATGTTCATTTCAGAGACTAGTTGTTAGTCTAGTTATATCGTACCCTAAGCATTATTTTTACTCCCGTTTTCATATTCATATTGACAGAGACCATATAATATTATGTATTATATGGTCTCTGATATTGAGTAGCTTATCCTTAGAAGGAGGTCCCAGACTGGGCATATTTAAAGAATCAGATGTTAGTGGTGATATGATTACAACTAACGAACAGATCAAAGACCATGAATGAAAAGTGATAAAATCATCATTTGCCCAGCAAGTGCTTGGTTTGTGACCTGTGACCCCAGTCAATGAATAGCGCAAATATTATTGGTTCACACGCTTCCCAGTCGTCCAATAATTTAGCGTGTGTTAGATTTCATCGCCTACAACATGAACAAATTCAAAGATTTGTGAAGCATTAGCAACTGCATGTCACATTAACTTTTTATGTCAGAAGAATACCGAAAATAATTGAATTGGGATGTTGCATTGCTTTTTTCTGGAATCCAAGCCTTTATTAATAATTATTGATGTAAGCGGCCTTTGTAACAACATGGCAGTGAAGTTTGGCAGATGCCACGTCGAAATATTTATGCATCTTTCCCATCGTTGCGTGTAATTTTGTCTAGATCAGCTTGATGTAACGAGAACACGGTAACACATACACGTCATTAATTATGCGCTTCGAACATTGTAACCATGTTTTTGTTACAGGGGAGATTTTTTTATCGATAGGCTAGACACATGCCACTCTGTCACGTCAAAATTTGGGACTAATCTTTGACAGTTGCAGGGCAACAGCTGACGTGAGTGTGACAATGACTTGATCAGTGTACTGACCACAACTGCTACATCTATTGTCAGCTGTCACAATTGACCTGCTGTGGTGTTATTTACTCCAACAAGTAAAATTAGTTCTGGAGTCACTATCAATATAGTATCATTAGATATATAGAGATTTACAATAAGTGATTAATATCATTAATATCAACGGGGTTTTGTGAACCACAGATTGTACAAGATATGGATATGAGATGACATCTACAAGCAATCACAATTGTTTAAAATCTTCATTGTCATTATTCTCAAAGCAACAGTGCACAGGAATGGTCTGTTGTATCCAAAAATGCTTAACTTCTTTTGCAAGCAGCAGTAGTATTGTGGTGGAATTGACCTCATAGCTTCAATTAGATGATGTCTCAGCATATTCCAAACCAAAATTTGCACAATTAAACTTGATATTACACACTCATAGACTCAATCTCAACAGTAGTACCATGATAATGTACCAAGGGTAGTTTGTCTCCATCATGTACCATGTGTCCATTTCATTTTACCATTTGTTCCAGAGGTTTTGGACTAAAATTATAGTCACCACTTTGTGTCAGGGTTTGTTAAATTTCAGTTAACATGCCATTATTAGAAAGATAGTATCATGAATTAGCTTAATTTTCCATTTGTTTCAACATGCACAAGATAAGTGTATTTCCCTGCGAAACACCTCTACCAACATGTAAACCATGGTGCTGAAATAATTAGCAGAGTCATAAATTTAGCTAGGACCCTGAAGTTTGTCCCTGATGTTGTTGAAGCTATGGACCCCTGAGTTTGTAATGTTTTATATAAAGTAGAGAAGGACCTGTAAATTTTCAATCAGAAGTTTGCACTCATATTACATAATTGAACAGTCTGTATATTTCATAGGCCTCTCTGCTGCACATATCAATATAAATATGTATTCACAATGACAGATTTTGCCTTAGATGTTGTGAAATCAAACTACTAGTGTTATAAATATATAACTGAATTGGAGAGAATCTACCATTTCAGCTAAAAATATTATACAGACAATGAATTTCTTTTTGTGTTAGTCCCCATGAAATATTCATCTCTTCATAATCGTTATATACCGGCACAATTCATAAAGTACCCAACTATTGGTATCTTTATTAGAATTTTGTCTACTACTAATGCTAACATAATAAAATAATATGTCAAGTTTTAGGCATCATTCTAATCAGTTAAAGCAAATGAATACAGCTTATGTTGAACAATGGTACTTTGTATAGTAGTCAAGAACCGACAGCCTAAAACCATTTCGAGAAAAAAGAATATTGCAGTGTGTTTATACTGTCTCCAGAAGTAAGTATTCATCAGGATGAACTTTTTCATTTTCAGCTCATGTTGAAGTAAGTTTGTGCCATCAATGTAAGAAGAACCACCACCATCAGTCCAAGAACCCTGGCAAAATGTTGTCCAAAACATCGAAGACAATTGCATTGTGCTCTCTAGCCAACTTTATCAATTCAGCTGACAGGGTGATCATGCCCATTGCTATTGTGCCGATGACGGACAAGTTCAAGTGGGATTTGCATGGACAAGGATGGGTTCTTAGTTCATTTGCTGTCGGTTACATGAGCAGCCAGGTAATTATACTTCAATCCACAAATATATCTCAACATGTTTGTAGACACTAATAGGGGTGAAACAGTATGTTCTTACCATGGTACGGCACTTATTTCGGGTACAAAGCCCTCGGTTAGGTCCGTTTCAGTTAGGTTTATGAGATATCATAGTAATGCAGAAAATTGACAACAAGAACAAAACCTTACATTGTTTAATAAGGCCAGACCAATTTTATTTCTTGTTTTACGAATTTTTGTCCTCAGAAAGCCTAAAGGCTGGAGGGAATATGAAAAGTTTAAAATCACCAGTCAAAGTAATATTCCTTTTAAATTCTAAAAGCATTTTACTTTTGGCAATTTATGAAGTGTGTATTGGGCAAAAACAACCTAAAACAAATTTTCATGTAAGTTTACATTTTTGGCCAATAAAAAGATTAGAATATTATTTTTTGAGCAGGGAATTTTTTATTTTTGTTCTTATTCTAGAAAAAATACAACCAGCGGATCCGTAAAACAAGAAATATAATTGGTCTGGCCTGCCATGGAAAAAAAATAACCTTAATCTTTGTTATTTTGAATGAACAAAGCTGTTATTTTATGACTAGATAGAAATAATGGCACGAAAACTGATTGGATTGCATTACGGTATACCGAACCGAAGGCAAAATACTACGAAGGTTCTATTAATACCACGGTATACCATTTCACCCCAAGACACTAATAGTTATAGCTGAACCCTGATCATTGCTTACAGTACTTATGTCCCTTTTCTTTTGTGTTTCCCTTACACCATGCTCACAGCACAGATTGGTGGTTCAGGTGAGATACTGATAACAGCTGATAGCACCAATATCACTTTGTGTATTATAGGGCTACCAGGCACCTCTGCTGCAAACATAGACCAGTTAATTGTGTTCAGACTAGATGTGCCTTGGTATCCAACGTTAGGCCAACAAATAGCTCCAAATTGTCAGCATAAAATGTCTAAAGTTGAAAATAAAGATAGATATATGATTGTTCTCTAAATATTTGTACTTGAAAGCCAGATAAGAGAGCTCTATTATTTATTTCAATGCTTCATGTATGGTTGTTCTTTCTAGATACTAAGTACTTATGCTGTTAATACATGAAAGTCAGATAACCATAAATGTACAAATGTTTTGATCTTACGGAGAATAGCCCCGTGCGTAATCAGGGTGAAAATGGGTATTGAACAACCTCTGCTGTTTTAAATGGCAACCAAATGAATTAGAGGGTCAGGCTTGGTGACTTGGTTGACTGCCTATTAGTGGTGGTCCGATTAATTGAAATAATCGAACATGTTTTCTCGAAATCGAACACGACCAATCTTGGAACACTTGTTTGCATTAACAATATTTTTCACAAGGCTGGTTTTGTCTGTGTCATTAAATTTACATTTCATAAGCACTACAAGCTCGCTCCAAGTCATGATTGAATTTATCTTAAAGAATCCAGGAAATATGTGTTCCTAACATACTAATCATCATTTAAATATGCAAAATTTGCAAATGGACTTTGAAGCAATTTGTAAAAACCCAAGCCTTGTGCATTAACAAAACAACAGGAACATTTAATAAAAGACGCTAACCAATTATTTTCGATGATTGATCGGTTGTAATGGACCAATCATCAATTATTAGATTTTAAACAATTCCCAACTATTATCCTACCCTGAGGAGGGGCGGTCAGGTAGCCTAGTGGTTAAAGCATTTGCTCATCATGCTTTCAATTCCCCGCGTGGGTGCAATGTGTGAAACCCATTTCTTTTGTCCCACGCCGTGATATTTCTGGAATAATGATAAATGCGGCGTAAAATGTTATTATTTACAGGCCACTGTCATATAGCTGGAATATTGAGTGGCTTTTGTGTGAGTTCTGTGTTAAACAATAAACAAACAAACTGTTCATAAAAGTAGAAACTGAAGCCATCCAACTGACTGTAACTTCCACCTAATTGTCTGTTTGCTCTTCCTACAGGTGGTGGGAGGTAGTGCAGCCAAGAAGTATGGCGGCAAGACCATCCTGGTTGTCTCGGTACTACTGTGGTCAATGTCAACGTTCATGGTTCCGTTTTTTGCTCACTCCATATATGCCCTCATTTTGTCCCGAGTAATATTGGGTTTAGGAGAAGGATTAGGTAAGTCAGTAGAGACTGTTATGATTATTTTCATACCGGGTATTATCAGCTTTTGTTTGTTTTGTATTTTTTCACTTACTATAATCATGACAATAATTCACTGAGAATAATTTCTTTTTTTGAACCATGTTAGATTATTAATGTTAAAGTCGCTTTATGGTCTCACACTGATATCAAGTTTCAACACGGGGATAAATTGTGTCATAATGTCTTTATGATCACTGCAGATTTTAATCTGCTCCCCCACTTCAACTTCATCATTACAATGCTTCAAAATTTAGAAAATGTTTCTTATGCTAAACAATGTCCACATAGACATATAAAGCCAGATAGTTTCATTTAGGATATATAGTGATAACGTTTACAAAGTGGATGAATATTTTTCAGGTTTACCAACTATTTTCCACATCTTTGCTCATGCAATACCTTGTGAGGAGAGGTCAAGGGCATTTGGTTATCTTGTAGCATGCGGATCCATAGGCGGGACCATTGCAGCAGTGGTGAGTCTCACAGTGTCACCTTTCATGGAAGTTACCTCTGGTATCATTGTGTGTTACCAGTGACCTGGGTGGTTGTGTGCCACAAGTGACCTGGGTGGTTGTGTGTCACCAGTGACCTGGGTGGTTTTGTGTCACCAGTGATCAGGGTGGTTTTGTGTCACCAGTGACCTGGGTGGTTGTGTGTCACCAGTGACCTGGGTGGTTGTGTGTCACCAGTGACCAGGGTGGTTGTGTGTCACCAGTGACCAGTGACTTGGCTAGATGCATGTCACAGTGACCTGGGTGGTTGTGTGTCACCAGGGACCAGTGACTTGGCTGGATGCGTGTCACAGTGACCTGGCTGGTTGTGTGTCACCAGTGACCTGGGTGGTTGTGTGTCACCAGTGACCAGTGACTTGGCTAGATGCGTGTCACAGTGACCTGGGTGGTTGTGTGTCACCAGGGACCTGGATGGTTGTGTGTCACCAGTGACCTGGCTGGTTGTGTGTCACCAGTGACCTCGGTGGTTGTGTATCACCAGTGACCAGTGACTTGGCTTGATGCGTGTCACAGTGACCTGGGTGGTTGTGTGTCACCAGTGACCTTGGTGATTGTGTCACCAGTGACCTGGCTGGTTGTGTATCACCAGTGACCTGGCTGGTTGTGTAACCAGTGACCTGGCTGGTTGTGTGTCACAGTGACCTAGGTGATTGTGCCACCAGTGACCTGGATGGTTGTGTATCACCTGTGACCTGGCTGGTTGTGTCACCAGTGACCTAGGTGATTGTGTCACCAGTGACCTGGCTGGTTGTGTCATCAGTTACCTGGGTGATTGTGTGTCACAGTGACCAGTAACCTGGGTGATTGTGTGTCACAGTGACCAGTAACCTGGCTGGTTGTGTGTCATCAGTTACCTGGGTGATTGTGTCACCAGTGACCTGGGTGATTGTGTGTCACCAGTGATCAGTGACCTGGGTGGTTGTGTCACCAGTGACAGTGACCTGGGTGGTTGTGTGTCACAGTGACCTGGGTGGTTGTGTGTCACCAGTGACCTGGGTGGTTGTGTGTCACCAGTGACCTGGGTGGTTGTGTGTCACCAGTGACCTGGGTGGTTGTGTGTCACCAGTGACCTGGGTGGTTGATTGTCATGTCACCAGTGACCTGGGTGGTTGTGTGTCACCCAGTGACCTTGGTGATTGTGTGTCACCAGTGACTTGGGTGGTGATTGTGTCACCAGTGACCAGGGTGGTTGTGTGTCACCAGTGACCAGGGTAGTTGTGTGTCACCAGTGACCTGGGTGGTTGTGTGTCACCAGTGACCTGGGTGGTTGTGTGTCACCAGTGACCTGGGTGGTTGTGTGTCACCAGTGACCTGGGTGGTTGTGTGTCACCAGTGACCTGGGTGTTGTGTGTCACCAGTGACCAGGGTGGTTGTGTGTCACCAGTGACCTGGGTGGTTGTGTGTCACCAGTGACCTGGGTGGTTGTGTGTCACCAGTGACCTGGGTGGTTGTGTGTCACCAGTGACCTGGGTGGTTTGTGTGTCACCAGTGACCTGGGTGGTTGTGTGTCACCAGTGATGTGTCACCAGTGACCTGGGTAGTTGTGTGTCACCAGTGACCTGGTGTTGTGTGTCACCAGTGACCTGGGTGATTGTGTCACCAGTGACCTGGGTGATTGTGTGTCACCAGTGACCTGGGTGATTGTATGTCACCAATGACCTGGGTGAGTTGTGTGTCACCAGTGACCTGGGTGATTGTGTGTCATCAGTGACCTGGGTGGTTGTGTATCACCATTGACCAGTGACCTGGGTGATTGTGTGCCACCATTGATCAGTGACCTGGGTGATTGTGTGCCACCATTGATCAGTGACCTGTGGTGATTGTGTGCCACCATTGATCAGTGACCTGGGTGATTGTGTGCCACCAGTGACCTGGGTGATTGTGTGTCACCAGTCACCTGGGTGATTGCATGTCACCAGTGACCTTGGTGATTGTGTCACCTGTGACCTGGGTGGTTGTGTGCCATCAGTGACCTGGGTGATTGTGTGCCACCAGTGACCAGTGACCAGTGACCAGTGACCTGGGTGAATGTGTATCACTAGTGACCTGGGTGATTATGTGCCACCATTGACCACTGACCTGGGTGATTGTGTGTCACCAGTGACCAGGGTGGTTGTGTGTCGCCAGTGACCTGGGTGATTGTGTGTCAACAGTGACCTGGGTGATTGTGTGTCACCAGTAACCTGGGTGATTGTGTGTCATCAGTGACCTGGGTGGTTGTGTGTCATCAGTGACCTTGCTTTTAGTCACTAGTGTGTCGCCAGTGACACTATAGGAGTAAACCTGAATGTCCTACCTTTGTGCTAACATGTCTGTTTTCTCTCTGCAGGTGTGTCCTCATCTCACCTGGCCCTGGATGTTTTACTTATTTGGGTTTTTAGGATTCATCTGGGCCTTTATCTGGCTGTTACTTTATAAAGAAGCCAGAGGCTCATCAGACGAGGAGTTTGTGGAGCCGCCTAAGGTGAGAATACTGTGCCCAAAACATTCATCTGCTAGCTAAGACTTGACATTTAGCACTGTTTTAGTACAATTTAGTGCCATATGATGCTTTATTTGCTGATCTTATGAGACTGAACAGAATTTCTGTATCATAATATATTCTGGAGCTTTAGATTTGTTTTTAAGTCATTGAATGGAGGCCAGTGATTTTGTTAGAGCCAAATGGTGGAAGGTAAACAATCTTTGTTAAGACATTTTTGTGTATCTTGACAAAAATGTAATTATGTTACTTAGGGCATACTTAATGATTGTAGGTCAGTGTCGAAGAAACTGAAGCAGCCTGAAACCTTGGAGACAACCACCATTCAATGATTAGATAATGTGAAGTTTTCTCCGTCTGAAACTAGAGTTATTTATGGTGAAATAGCCATGGACTAGCTGGCCACAATTATGATATGTCACTGTTCCCTGTAACATGTTAATATTCATGATTGGACAGATTAATATGGATTACACAAAGAGGTGTCACATAGATACATTGATTCAAGGGGTCAGGCTCAATGCTGAGAGCATGTGAATAAACCAGTGGTTTAAGGCATTGCTCATGTTTTAACCACTGGGTTTCTTAGTCCTGACTAAATTATTCCTGACATTCCTTGATAAAGGGTGTGGTGGGGTAGCCTAGTGGTTAAAGCATTGGCTCATCATGTTGAAGACCCAGGTTCAATTTCCCACATGGGTAAAATGTGTGAAGCCCATTTCTGGTGTCCTCCACCATGAAATTGCTGGAATATTGCTAAAAGTGGCATAAAACCACACTCACTCATGGATTTTTACCTAATAACATTTCAATCACCATGTAATAGTACGAAATATTTCTGTATCCCCATCCAAAGTTATAACATAATCACCCATGAAGATCCGGGTTAGAACTGATCTTCAGTAACCCATGCTTGTCATAAGAGACGACTAATGGGATCAGGTGGTCAGACTTGCTGACTTGGTTGACACATGTCATCGTATCCCAATTGCGCAGAACGATGCTCATGCTGTTGACCACTGGATTGTCTGGTCCAGACTCGATTATTTACAGACCACCGCTGTACGGCTGGAATATTGCTAGTGTCTTCGTGGTGTGTTTCAGTGTCCCCTTCCAAAGTTATAACCTAATCAGCAAAGCTCCTATATGATCAGCTGTAGCTGTGTCTTCGTGGTGTGTTTCAGGTCAACAACACTAATGTGCGCTGGATGGAGTTTATCTGTCACTGGCCCATGTGGTCCATCTACATCGCTCACTTCAGCATGAACTGGTCCAACTACATCATCATGCAGTGGTTGCCTACATACATGACCCGCAACCTGGGAGCCAACCAGAGCCACATCATGTTCACGGCAGTGCCTTACATCATGAACTCTTTAGTAGGAGTAGGTGGGTAGCCGATACTTGACCCTAGTGGGGCTTGCAGACTGGAATAGGTCCTCAGGAGCACATGGTCCCTCCTGAGGGGGCTTCCAGGCCAGAACAGGTTCATGGTTGCCCTTGATGTCTCTTAGTTGGGTTTACACGTCAGAATAGACTCTTGGTAACCTGTGGTGTGACCTTGTGTTGTGTCCAGGCTAGAATATGTTTTTTGTATCCCTTGATGATGTGGTTTTTCCCAGTAGACCATGCTGATCTCTTGCAGGGCTTGCAGACCAGAATAGGTTTTCAGTAGCCCTTGATGTCCCCTAGTGGGCTTCTGGGCCAGTACAGATTCTTGTAGCCCTTTATGTCACTAAATGGTGTTTCCTGCCCAGAATGGGTTCTTTGTACCCCTTGCTTCCTGTCAGGGTTTCCAGGCCACAGTAAGTTTTCTTTTTTGGGGGGATAATTGATATTTTATTACTGAATCCCAGTTACAGGTAGGGACAAAGGAACCAGGGCATTCCCTGCCCTCTTGGAGAAATAAAAAAAACATGATGAAGGATTCAGAGTTTTAACAAGATAAAATGCACACGCTACGCACACACGCACGCACATGCACACCAAAAGAACACACAGTATAAAAACACACAATACAAAAGACAGCTGCTGGTGTGAATATACAGGTGCATATCAAGCAAAGCTAAGATAGAATTTTTCACAACTTTCATTCACACTTGACCAAGAAATATGGTAAATATACCAACCATCATAATATAACCTTTTAAAGGATGGACATGGCTGGACTCATTGTGAAAAGAAAAGCAGATTCAGTATTCTGAAGTCAGTTAACTGGAGTCTTGAAACAATGAGTGGTAGGATATCCACTGCGAATAATATTTATTTTGTTCACATTTATCAGTAAAGATTTGTTTTTCTATTGTATATGTATTTTTTAATTCATATTGGAAATTCTTGAGAGATAGGTTTACCTTTTTTAATTTACATTTATTACAATAAGTTTTCAGTAATCAATCTTTGTCCCATTGTGAGATGGGCTGATATTGTAATATTGACTAGCATTGAAAGAGGTGTGGTAAACACAGTGTGTTTGTCCCATAGCGGGATATCCTAACAATACTGACTTGATGGCAGTGGTGCAGTATACCCATAATGTTTGTCTGATAGTGGAGCTTTGGGCCTGACTAGGTCCTCCGTGACTCATGCTTGTTCTTAGGGGTAATGGCTTATACTGACTTGGTGGCAGTGGGGGTGGTGCAGCTGACGCTGTGTTTTTTGTGGGATTGACTAAAGCGGCCTTCACACGGCAAACTTAAGTTTGACAAGACATGTTGTCAGACTCGAGTTTGAGAGTGTGAACATTCCAACAATTCGCCACCAACACCAATTTCAGAGTTGTCAAGAAATAGGATCAGTCTCTATTCTCACCAACTTTTCCGTCAAACTTTCAGTGTTGTCAAACTTGAGTTTGACGTGTGAAGTGTTGTCAAACTCTTGTTGTTCAGAAACAACCAATCGCAGTCAAAGAAATTGTCATGTTACGTGACATCACGTGAGGTGACGTGGCACTCAAGTGACACGAAAGTTTGACAACATGTGTTTGACGTGTGAAAACGCGTTTGACAACTTGTAAAATTTTAACATGTGTTGTCAAACTTTAGTTTGCCGTGTGAAGGCTACTTAACAGTATATGCGTTTAGGAGTAGTAGTAGTGTCTATGTGTTTATGTATTTGTCTCAAAGTGTTTATGGGGCGGTGGGGTAGCCTAGTGATTAAAGCGTTGGCTCGTCACGACGAAGACCCGGGTTGGAATCCCCACATGGGTACATTGTGTGAAGCCCATTTCTGGTGTCCCCTGCCGTGATGTTGCTGGAATATTGCTAAAAGCGGCTTAAAACCAAACTCACTCACTCACTCACTCAAAGTGTTTATGTGTTTGTCTCATGTAGTCTCATTTTGTTACAGCGGCTGGGCATTTTGCCGATGCTCTCATCGCCCACAAGTGGACAGTGTTGTCCGTGCGGCGCCTCATGACCAGTATTGGGTTACTCGGACCCGGCTTATTTATCCTGTTTTTCAGTGCTGTAAATAACCTACCTTTAGCTGTGTTGTGAGTAATCCTTAACAATATTCATCTGATCCTTAACTCATATCAGAAGTACGCTGAAACAAGTTTAGGCAATGTTACATCATCAACTTACACATATCTGTTGCAAAATCCAATGAGGACATGAATATTGTTTGTAAAAAATTATAATTATTCAGTAAGACTTACCACACTCATATAGAGATTGTCTCCATGGTGTAGTGGTTAGAGCGTCCGCCCGGAGAGCAGAAGGTCGCAGGTTTGATCACTGGCCACGTCATACCAAAAGACGTTAAAATATGGTACTTGTTGGTCCCTGCCTGGCTTCGGCATTAATGGGTACAACAAGGACTGGTCGGCTCGGAGTCAGTATAATGAGTCTGAATGGGATATTCATGCTTCACTGCGGCATGGTATCTCAGTGGGCTAGCACTATAAAACCAGCTTCAGTCATGGCTAGTACAAGCAGCCGCATTTACACATAAACACACATGCACGTCGTCATATGAGCGAAATATTCTCAAGCACGACGTTAAACCCAATTTCACCTCACCTCACTGTCATATAGATCCCATTCCACCATATTCATTTTCATAGAGATCGTCCTTGGGGTACATATGTGCATTTTCTGCGGCTGAAAATGTCATGTGACAGTTGTATCAATGTTTTAATAAAAATATTGTACAATAAATAAAATCTTTTTTATCTATTATACGACCCCCACCATGTGGAGTTACCTCCCTGCTACGCATGCGCAGCCAGCCAGGTAAGCACCTAGGCCCCTATCATCATTCTGCTGTCACTCAAGCGTTCACAAGTGTTCCGAGTTACTAAGCTGATTTACTTCTCTTGTGAAAGAATGTCTGAGACTTCAACAACTGTATGTATGGTCTTTATTTGTTCTTAAAATGAAAAAGAACAGTTTTATTGATTTTGCAGTTTGTTATTTCTCATTTATGTGACTTTGTATTAAATTTTACGCTAGCTTTCCCGTGGTTTACGCACGTGTTGCTATTCCATGGCGGGAAGTTTAGCGTGCCACATGGTTGAAATATTGCGTTATTAACCAAGTATTTGATGTCGCGTGGTCGCATTCACGTAATTTTCAATGTTTTGTACGTGGATATTTATGCTGCTGTCTTCCGCCGTTAGCTACATGCTTGCGTGTTTGCTTTCAGGCGTTTACTGGGTGTACTGTCTGCGGGCAGAATATCCCGAGAGCTGATAGGGAAGACAAATGCTTGTGCATAACCCTGAAATCTGCGAACTCTGTCTGGCCTTTTCCCCCGGGCCCAGAAGAGACGGGCAGCTGATTTCCTTTTTTATAAGGAATTGGGAGAGGCAGGAGGGGAACTGACCCAGGAGGTCCCCCCATTCCAAAGCCATAAAGGCTAAACCAGCTAAACCTAAGTCTTCGCATAAGTCACATTCCCAATCTCAATCCCAATCTAGTGGTTTTGATATGTCAGTCATCACTCAATTGTTTCAGCAGCACATGGACTCCGTGAAGTCCGTTGGAGGTCTCCGCCAGGAGTTCCTCGCCCACTCTGAACAGGGGACCCAGAGTCCGGGAGTGGGATCGCCGAGCCCGGCTCGATCCCTTAGCCTGGAGGCGAGGATTCACAACTCACAAGGGTCTTGTCTCTTTGTTGCCCGACCGGGTCACCAGAGTACGGGAGATGGTGTCTTCGTTCCTCTCCCAGCCCCAGGCACCAGCGCGGACTTGGCTCCGTCGTGGCCCTACCCAAACCTCTCTGTCGTGTGGCGGGCGCGGTTGAGGATGCGCCCTATACAGCAAGCTTTGGCGAGTCTGTGGGCTCACTCGGAGGATCTGGAGCAGTGTCTCACAGTCCCAGGGTGGTTGTCGCCTCACCTTCAGTGGTGGACCAATGTCGGGAATCTCTCCAAGGGGATCCCTTTGGAAGTCCCGACGCCAGCTCTTTCAGTTCAAACCGATGCGTCCCTCACGGACTGGGGGTGTGTGTGTTTTGGGCAGTCTGTCGGTGTCTGGACTCTGGTCCGAAGCCGAAGCCCGCCTTCACATCAACATCTTAGAACTGAGAGCTGTGCGGTTGGTTTTCGAGCGCTTCTGGGAGCATTTACGGGGCCAGGTGGTTCGTCTTCAGTTGGACAACCGTACGGCTATGACGTACATCCTGAAGCAAGGCGGCACAGTGTCCCTAGTGCTCCTTCGGGAGACGTGGGAATTTCTACTCTGGTGCAACCAGTGCGACTGTCAGGTGCTTCCTGTTTATCTCCCGGGGCTGCAGAACGTGCAAGCAGGCACTCTCTCTCGCCGGATCCTGGCCCCGCACAAGTTGATGCTCGACCGGCAGATATTCGGATCGTTCCAGGTGGATCTGTTTGCGTCCGGCGGGACGAATCAGATACCCGTGTTCTGCTCTCAAATACCAGACCAGAGGGCGTTGGCTTCCGACGCCTTCCTGCTGGATTAGACGGGCAAGGTGCTGTGGGCGTTCCTGGCTCTACCGCTCATTACCCGGGTCCTCTCCCAGCTGTCCACCCAGCCAGCTCGGCTACTTGTGCTTCTGGCACCGCTATGGCTGTCACAGAGCTGGTTTCCGGTAATTCTCAGGTTTCTGGCTCAGCCTCCTGTTCTATTACCTTTGCGACCAGAAATTCTCACTCAGAACGGCGCGCCATACCCCAATCCAAGGATTCAGTGGGTGGCTTGGCCTCTGTCAGGTCTAGCCTCGCAGCACGCGGAATTCCTGCAGCACTTGCAGACACAATTCTGGCTTCGAGGCGGGATTCGACAAACGTTCAATAGGAGGATAGGTGGTCCCGCCCGCTCCGCTGGTGTTCAGATAGGGGGATTGCAGATCCCTTTTCTGCGGATTTAGTCCGAGAATTGGAGTTTTTGCAAGCTCGTTTGGAAGAAGGCTTGGCGGCTTTGACCATTTGTGGCTACTCCACCGCTATTTCCACTTTCCACACCCCTGTCGATGGTGCTTTTATGGAGCAGCACCCTGTTATGCAGCGCTTTTTAGCTGGAGTGGATCGGGTTTGACCTGCAGTCAGGCGAACCAGCCCACCTTGGGATTTGTCAATCGTGCTAGATTGGCTGTCCGGTCCTATGTTCTCACGTCTATCGGCTATTTCCATTGAGCTGTTAACATGGAAGGCCGTATTTCTGGTGGCGGTAACATCTGGGCGAAGGGTCGGCGACTTACATGCTTTGTCGGCAGACCCGGTGGTGCCTGTGTTCCATCCAGATCGTGTCGTGCCTCCCGGATGCTTACTGTCCGAAGATCGATCACGCTTTCCATGTGACAGCTTCCTACTCTTACCCAGCCTTCCACATCGGGAACTCTGCAACAAGCACTCACCGGTTGGATGTCCGTAAGACTCTCAAGGTCTATATCAAAGCGAACACAAGGGATCCGTACGGGTACCCATCTGTTCTGCTGTTACGGTGGCGGGAAGGCTGGCATGCGGCTTGCAAACAGACCCTATTACACTGGCTTGTATCGGTCATTTGTGCTGCTTATCAGGCTAAGGGCAAGCCTCCCCCTGAGGGGTTGAAGGCTCACTCGGTCATGGTCATGAGTCTTGGTTATCTGGTCAGTTGACGCTGCTTTCAATTGTGTATCATTGATATATCCGCTGTTACCATATTTAACGCCTATCGATTCTCTCAGCAGATTCTGGTCAGTTGTGAGTTAGGTTTCCCCCTTACGATAGTAGATTCACAATGTGGGCTGGATTTTTTATTTTCGCACTGTGTGCGAATTGCTTTGCTTAACCTATGAGGTCGGATCTTAGTACTTTCCTCCCTGTCGGTTATCCTCCCATCATGCCTCTCGCGGAAGCTTCGGGACACGTGACAGGTGACTGTTGTGGCGTCTGTTACGTTCTTCCTAACGATCGCTATTTATGTGTACTTTGACAGAATTCCCTCCTCCCTAGCCTCTGGTCTTTGGGAGTCTGAGTTAATGCATATATGTACCCCAAGGATGATCTCTATGAAAAAGAATTAGCTAAACCTGTAGAGGTTTCCAATTCTTTGAAGAGAATCGTCCTTGGGGTAGGGCCACCCACCTCCCTGCAATTCTGTTCACTGATTTATTCAGCAGAAGGAATGATGATACGGGCCTGGTTGGCTGCGCATGCGTAGCAGGGAGGTAACTCCCCGTGTTGGGGGCCGTATAATAGATAAAAAAGATTTTATTTATTGTACAATACTTTTATTAAAACTTTGATACAACTGTCTCATGACATTTACAGCCGCACCAGAAAATGCATATATGTACCCAAAGGACGATTCTCTTCAAAGAATTGGAAACCTCTACAGGTTTAGCTAAATACTGCTGATATATTATTACACACTAATGGCAACCTTATGTAGCATTAACTGCAAATTTTTTCCTTAGGCCAGACCAGTTTTATTTCTTGTTTTACGGATCCGCCGGTCGTATTTGTACAAGAATAAGAAAAAAAATATGAAAATTAAATTTCCCCGCTCAAAAAATAAAATTCTTATGTTATAAAGTGACCAAATATGTAAACTTACATGAAAATTTGTATTTAGATTATTTTTTTAGCCGGCCGTTTCAGCTGGTTCCCATGGTAGCATCTAGAACTGCTCATTTGTGACATCATTCCGACTTTATGTCACAATATGATTTGAATGACGTCACAACTGCTGACAACGCAGCAATTGTGTGCGATATTTGTACGTGTCAATGCACAGTCTTACAATTTCCGGGAACTGAATACCATTCGATCATGTTTTTAAACAGTCAGATTAAAGAACACTGTGACTTTTGGTTTACAATGTTCAGTTATTTGTGTAAAAACAAGCTTTCTTATTTTCTTTCAGTTTTGTCTCCATATCTTTAGGCCTGAGTGCATGCAATTCTTCGGGGCATCTCAGTAACCATGCTGAAGTGGCTCCCAATCACGCAGGCATCACATTCGCTATATCCAACACCCTTGTAAGTAAATGCTGCGTGTTATCATTCCTTTCACCTATATCACTGTTAGAGCTGTGTACTGGCATATATTACAATGTATTGGCATACAGGTATTTCTGTGTACTGAAATGTTCTGGGAACTAAAGTGTTTGATAGTGGCACTGACTGTACCTACAGATCCTATTTTCAACACCCGTGAAGGTCTGGGTTAGAATGAGCCTTCAGTAACCCATGCTTGTTGTAAGAGGCGACTAACAGGATCGGGTGGTCAGGCTCGCTGGCTTGGTTGACACATGTCATCAGTGTGCAGATCGATGCTCATGCTGTTGATCACTGGATTGTCTGGTCCAGACTCCATTATTTACAGACCGTTGCCATATAGCTGGAATATTGCAGAGTGTGGCGTAAAACTAACTCACTCACTCACACTCCTATTTTTCAACATACTAATTCCCTGAAGATAAATATTATGGTTCTGATAAAAGCAATCTCAAAATTGGGCTTGATAGTTAGGGATTCTTTCTTTCTTTTTATACAAGTAGATACTCACATAAAATAGTGCAATATGTATCATTTGAAAAGTGTATTGTGGTGTACTGGTGTACTGGTTATACCATGCAGTTCTTTGGCATGCCAGAAACATAGGCTTTGAGTTCTTAGTCCACCCAGATAATCTATTCAAAGTCTGTCATCTCCATGCCCAACACCCTCACTGATCTTGATTCCTTCTCTAATTTGCAGGCCACAATTCCTGGGATCACCTGCGGTCCACTCACCGCCGAGCTGGTGACTCAGTCTCACGGGCGGTGGTTCCCGGTCTTCATCATAGCCGCAGGAGTGAACTTTGTAGGGGCTATTATTTATCTAAGTCAGAGTGCTGCAAGTCAGGTGCTATGAGAGGGAGAGAGAACTGAGAGAGACAGATGAGAGAACTGCGAGAAAGACACAGAATGAATGTGAGGAGAAGCAATTGTGTGTGTATGCAAGAATAAGGTTGGAGTGTGATAATGTGATACTCGGGTTAAATCACTGATTTCAGTAAACACACTAAACACACAGGTTACCGGTACTAATATGAGTAAGAGAATATCACAAATATTTAGAAACTTTGTGTGTTTTCAGGCTATGAAATACTAAGGGATAATGGTTTTAGGAAAGGGTTCTGTTTTAACAAGGCCATGACAGAGCTATATCTGCCATTATTACATCTAACGTTTCACAATAATTATAAAATTGAGATCACTGTGTATACCAGTGTTTAGGAATGTACACTGGTTCTATTTACCTGTTCATCATGTAGTGCCATATATCATGTGCCTGCTTTACATGATTTATGCTTGTAAATGGACAGTTTGCAAAAAGGATTAATTATGACAAGACAGCTGAATACTGGGTTTGCCTTATGTTCAACTGTGTGATTATCTTTCAATGAAATCTACAAAAGTACTGGAAGTTAAGATTGTCTTTAGGGAATTATTGTAACACCATTACATTTGATAGGGCTTTCAGTATATTTACAATGAAATGGTATATTTACAATGAAGTGGGATTTGGACTACACGCTGTAAGACTACCAATATACAATAAACATTATTGAGTGCAGAGAGTGTTGATTGGTGTTTTAACTCTGGGACTGATGTGTAACTGTGTAAATATCATGGTGGTTTTACTTGATCAAAGTCTTCTCCCCAGTAGCTTCATATTTTGCAATCATGAATTGTGTGAATTAGCTGTCGGATATTGTAGTGCTGTTACGACATGACACATGTATATTGTCAATATTTTGAGCTTCCCTTGGCCCACAAGTATAGAATATTATACCAATTCTATATATGTTTGTTTTAGCAAAGGCATTGAAAGAATGTTCTATGTAAGTGAGATGAGTTGATGAGGTTCTGTTGGTGAAGAAAAAGCACGGGTAAAGATGGGTCTGGTGATGAGAGTCTCTGAAGACAAGTTGAAGTTGTTAATGGTGTGATTTGATAACACAGCCATTCAAAATCAAATGTTGCTAATTAATAGTGAAAGCTTGTGTTTCCAGACACTATTGGTATGGAATCTGTTTGGAACATCCACACATACAAATAATGTGAATTGTTACTCAGGATATTTCGAAGTGTGGAAGATAATGGCAAATACAGAGTCAGAAGATTGCAAAGAAACAAAAAAGTGTTTTGGATGTTTATTTTAATTTAAGTTTCTTTTATGTTTCTGTGTCCATACCAACTTGACAAACCAGTGTGCTTACAGAATTAGTCAAATTAAATCAGGGCCATGAGAACACGAAAAACGCTACAATATATGGACAACCTTTCTGTTGCATCAGACTAATAAAAGTGTTTGCATCAATGGGTATTACCACAGTCTATGAGAACCCAGCCTACTGCCACCTCCGCCCCCTCACACCTTGACATTGACATTCCAGTCCTTATTTTTGGTGACCTCCATATTGGTCAATATACTCACACTGGCTATATTTATTTATGTCTAAGGTTTTTCATTTCCTTAACATGCTTAAACTAATCCTTGTAAATGTATATCTATGTTATGAGCATGGACTGTGACAATTTGGAAATGTTTAATGAAGATCATTGGAATCAATGGAATATTACATCAACATCAAAAATAGAACGAGTTTCCAAGATGAATATATGCAGAATTACTTGAGCATGTTGAGAATATACTTATTTAATTAAAGTAAATCAGACTGTTTGTACTACTAGTTATTCTATTTCAAGTTTGTTGCTTGAAAACTTTATTTTCATTACAGAGGGTTTTAGGTCTTAAAGAGATCAAACAATAGTCATACTACATACCTAAAATTGATAGGTTAGCATTGTTATTGTGTATTATTGGTTTCTTAAAGATCATTCTGAAGAATTCCTAAGATTTTGTTTCGAAAATGAGAATACTAAATGATATGGGAATATTTTTTTGTCCAAATAGTGTTGGGTGTGGATCCCAAGAGGTAATATATATTGTGGCCTTAACATGATAATAGAAATAATTTAAAAAAATAAATTATCATTCATTTTAGATATCATGATTATGTTGCAAATATGATCTAGTAAATGGCTATTTTGTATGGCATTAATTCCATAATAGGTTTACCAGCAGATTGGTTGCTGTTGAGATATTGTTTTGAGATCTTATTTAAGCGGTATTTTTACCATGCTTGCCATCTTTCTTGATTGTGTTTTGTGCCTGTTGTAAATATGTTCCATACTGGACCACTGTGATACACTTCCAGCTGCCAAACACTGAACAAGCAAATACTCAGAGGCCGATTTTACATGTGTGATGAGCACAGTGAAACATGGTACTATTGGGCGTAAGAATCAAACAGGAAGCTGCTTGATCTGAGCCATATCTCATCCTGGTTATCTCGAGATATTGTTCCGTCATAAAAGCATAGACGATTCCAACTGCATTTCTTGCTAAAATCGACATATATGTCCATAGATTTGGATGTACTTGACCCAATAGCCATTCACACATGGAAACAACAACAAACTCCTATCTACGACTCTCAGGTCTAATCTTGGGTCTAAAGCACACTTCCAAATTGAAATAAGATGTATCTAATCTACAGACAGACTTATATTTCGAAACATTTTTGTGTCCTAATAATAATACAGTTGACTTAGAATATTTTCATTTCAGAGTTCAGATGTTAGTCTATTGGCCTGACACTTAAAGCATTTGCCTGTTTTGCAAACACTTAGGTTTGATTCCCAACATGGGTACAGTGAGCGAAACCTGTTTATTCCCTGCTGATTATATGAAATGTGCTCACCTCTTCGTTAGTACTCAGTGATTAAAACATGTCAGGGTTCACATTGGTGTGGAACGTCATGCTGTAGGGTAGCCAAATGTCACTGTCTTACTACTACCAGAGAAAACCTGCGTCCATACTACAGAGAACTTGTAATGAACATGTAATCATTATTGAATATGTACCAAAAAGAAACCCAGGTAAGCATTGTGGGTAGAAAACATCCATGGTATGTTTAAGACATTTAAGAGGCATGATGTGAAGTAATAACAGGCACCTGAGTAGTAGCAGTTTCTGGCCATCTTCGTTTTCGCAAATAGAGCTAGTTATTGGGCAATATTTGTATCTCTATTTATAGAGTATTCAACTAAATAATTGAAATTGTGTTAAGAAGCGAGGCAATGACCTTTTAAGGATAGACCAAATTACTGTTAGTTTGGGAGAAATTTAATTTCAGTTTTGAGGGACAGAAAGGATGAAAGGTGAGATATAAAAAATCAGGGTATTTGGAACTACTGTATGTTTTTAAGCCTTTGTTTGTCGTCTAGCTCTGTGTATTGCCAGTGAGATTCCGATGTTATGTCTGCATGTGTGTTACCATAGTTCCTGTGTGAGTGTAGATTCTTCCTGTACATTTCATACGACTCAACTGTACATACGATGTAACATATATTCACTTCTCCACATATATCAGAACAAAATAATGAACTTTGGGGAGACTTTACAATGTGATATTTTATAACTCTGATGTTTGGATCAGGATTTGTCTAACAGCTGGATCACAATGATATAGCTTGTCCAATGTATATTAACAACCAGCATGAACAGGAAAAGTTACAGACTACACTCTGGACTACTGGACCCTGGGTTAAAATAGGTCCCCTGGAGTATGTGTTGCAGTAGAAATGATCTAACTGGAATGACTGTTGACTGCACACCATGAACAATAACAGTATAGGATGGTGCTTAAAATCAACCTCTGTTGTGTCAATCCTAGTCTCTGTAGGTAATCGTAATACAGCTTAAATGTTGCTGTTTACAGTTTTTAAAATATGAAAATAATATATACTGAATAGGCAGTTACTGCAGCATGTTTTCATTTTTCATTAAATTCAGTTAAGACATTTGTGCACCAAAGACTTGGATTCAAAGTTGGCATCTGCTGCTATGGTATGCTATAGCCAAAGTAAATGTACTTACGCTTTATTTCTTTCCTGAAATATTTTGAACGTATTCCTCACACTGCAAAAATGTGTGTTCGAGTGATCCAGTTGCTAGATTAATTCTGGTCTAACAATGTCCATTTTGCTTATCATAATTTTACAATAATATGACATGAAGGTGCAAACAGTGTGTAAAGGTTTATTTTTGACAAGTGATGATAAAATAAACAATTTTTACATGGATTTTACGTGGTCTGTTTTCTATTTCTTTAAAGGTATCTACTATGTTTTGTGTTCTCGGTACATCGTGAACTGTTGTGCTCTTACAGAGACTAGCTATGGCCACTCTCTGCCTCATGGGGTTTTTTTTCTGAAAATAACTGAAATTGTGGGGGTAACTCACACAACCTGTTCAAACACCTTGATATTTCAGTGTACTGTACCTCCATTCTATAACTACCATAGACTCTTTAAGGTCCAGTCCAAAAAACATAGGGTAAAATCAGATGTACAGTCAAAATGTGGATTGAAACAAGGGACAGTGTTACTATATCTTATCTAAACTATAACTAAGAATACCTGCAAGTTCTGATTGGATGTTGATTTTCAGCTCAAGAGCCAGCGAAATCCTGTGTCAAGTTGCACATAAGGGAGATGAAGACATCCCTTAAACATGTTAAAATACAAAGATTTGAAAATATATATCAAATAGATTGGAAATTCAATACAATGGCTAATCAAACATGCTATGAACAAAGACTGAGCTAGTATCAAGTTATGATGTTGCCTACTACAACGTCTCCCCTATTCATGTCATACCAAAAGACAGTAAAGGTCACGCTTGCAGTTAACCCTGTCTGCCACACTGTATTAAGTGGGAAAGAAGGTCTGCCTGGCTCAGTATGAAGTGTCAGAGTTGGCTATCTATGTTAAACTGTGTCGTGGCATCTTGGTGGGCTGGCACGAGAAAACCTACAAGCCATCCCAACACGAGTGCATGAAAAAGACGTGAATGTAATGTGAAACTCCATTTCAAACTCATTATACTCAAGAGGAAAAAACACAGGTGAGCAGTTATAGCCAATCAATTTCAGAAAAAATAAATTGATTTGCAAATCCTGTTTTTTTTGTGTGTTTTGAGAATGCTGTAACTAGTTACAACAGACAACAGAACTCAACTTCAGACTTTATTGTATTATCCTATCTAGCACTTGATATAAAAGCATTTATACATTCCAGTGATTCCACACAAGGAAGCATTTACAATGTTATACCCGATGTATCAAATACAAATACCATAAAACCCAGCATGTCAGGAAAACATTAGAGATGCCAACCCCACAGTGGTGCAGTTAAGAATCTGACCTCCCTAAGATAGAAAAAATATTTAGGAATTTTCCGAACAAATTAGGGATCCCTATAAATTGTTGCACTCAAGGAACAAAACCTTTCAATGCCAATACACATAGCGATCCTTATACAACTGAAACCGGTTTGCAGTACTCGGCAGCAGTGTTTGTGAATGATAAGTGAATAAAATAAACAGTGTGTGGAATTTATCAGGCAGCCTACTCAACTTCCAGATTACTTTCTTGTTCAAACACTTTGAGAACTTCTGTAAATAAAGTGTTATATTTATTTAATCATCATTATTTATAGTCAAACATGATCCTAGCCCTCCAGTAAGTAAGACTACCTATATGTTTGTTATATTTTGAAAAACAAACAATCGGAATGAATTTGGCTTTGTTGGAATGGCAGAATCGACATGCATTTTTCGGGATGATTCCGATAAATTTGGGAGGGTTGGCATCTCTGCAACATTAGCTCTTCCACCAAGAACTTGATTATATCTGCAGTAGAGAAAGTCAGTAAGATTTCAAGGAACATACCTGTATATTGTATACCTGTTGCTTAACATAAACTTTACACTTGCAGAGACAAGTTTACAAAAGCATACTGGTCATCTAATCTTGCTTTTTCCTATGATACAATATATTAATCTTATAAAACTTCAAAAGAAAGAAAGGGATGCAACAATGAACAAAATTTACTTCCAAATGATTCATCACAAATACTTGTTCAATGTTTTCATACATCCAAACTAAATTTAAGTCATGGAATTGTAGATATTACACTTCCCACTAAACAGAAAAACTTAATTGTTATAACAAAATCTTAAAGATCACATACTTGTCTACTCTCAAGTGATGATTGAACTCAATTTTAAACTTGCCCTTCACTACTGCATCAAGAGGCACTGGTGCTGCAGGAAGATCACGTATTTGAGTGAATGTAAATCTATGTTCAGATGTAAGAACTAATTTAAGCCAAACCAGTACATTTCACACCAAACCTCCATGTGGGGAGAGCTCAAGCATATCTGGGCTACTGGATTTAAGAATTTGTAGATGACACATTGAATATATTCTGCTCAATAACATTATCATACAAACAACACTATACACGGATGCCATTTATGAAGTTCCAATCACAGCCTTGATCAAATCAGCCTTAACACATGTACACACTCGGATCCAATGTAGAATTTTCCCACCTCACATCTAATGCTGAGCTGAAAAATATCAGTTGACCTACTCCATGTTAGTATAATAAATACACCTTCCATTGCCAATGACATTTTTCTCACATATTTGAACAATGACTTCAACATGTTCTCAGGAGGACTGTTATCCTATAAACTTTGATCTGGGACTGAAACTGAGACACCATCCTGGTATAATGTGGTAAAACTTTCTAATTCAAATACATAACCAAATTTGATTTTTGAAACAAAATGTTCCAATAACTTAGACCCAAACTTACAAAAACTGCAAATTTCTCTGTCTTGTCAGCTATGGTGGTCAGATTAATGTGGCTTTTTTATTACGGACAAGTCTATCCAAAAATAATAAATTGCAAGTGACATAAACAACTGAAAATATGCTTTTGAAGTCATATTTTCCTCTGTATTTTGTTTTTGAAACTTGCAGCATTTTAAGTTAAAGGGAATCCTGCTCAAATCAACAGAACCACTATGCTACATCTCCTACCATTTGATACATCAGTTATCACAAAGGTACACATTAATTCCTCTCAAAGCTTACATAAGCCTTTCAGATGCCTTGTTCTGTTCTTGAAGACATAAAAAATAAGAAACCTTTTTGCAGCAGCATTTTAATATGCAGTAACAAAATATCAGAAACAAACATGGTTACACTGAACAAAATATATTCTTCATAAATAAAACAATATGCCTGTATAAAAGAATAGCCTTGGGTCCTTTTTTGCATAAATAGCAGAAGCAAAATTGCAGATATTTGCCAATGAAGCATGCTTAATATTAACACAGCTACCATCAATAGAACCAAATTCTTCATTAAAGATGAAATCCCCTCAACATCTAACCTGTCGCTTTGTCACGATTGACAGTTTCATTTTTAGAACCAGCGAATATATACACTACTAAGAAAGACTCAACTATGACAAATTCCTTACAAGCTGCTCCAGACTGAGAGCTTAACTACTTGCTTAAGTCACACAAAATCACTTTCAGATGATCATGTACAAAAAGGCACTACATATCCACAACAGCTGTTTCGCTGCCTGCTCAAAGGCAGTGAGATCATTTACAGTACCTACATTGAATCTGTACATATTTTCAGGATGATAACAAGTAACAACTTCTTATGCAGCAAACATTGCACTAATACAATATGAACACAATCAGTACTAATTCTTCCTGTTCAAAATGCAGTTTGGAGCTTATTTCATGAAATTGCTTAAATGTGAAACGTACAAGTAAATCATTTTGTGTTCAAATAACTGTAAACCTCATCCTCAAAGTTTAATTCATTTTACATTTTAATTCATTTTTCATCATATTATACTGACTTCAAATTTTTTTAAACCGGATAAATACCTCAAAACAAATCTACAAGAAAGAGTTGTTCTCAGACAGGGTTTTACTGGAAGCAGAGAAAGACGCAAATAAATTACAATGAGAACAAAACCAAAAAAAACATGGCTGTTTGAACCATTTAATACTTTAGGTCTCCTTTCCCTAATTCACAGCATGCTGCAACTTACATTTCTATTCTTGTCAGAAATACAAGATCACAGTGTCAGTAGTCGATTTTCATCAATCTCATAAGGAACCCCCCACACGCGTGAACAATTATCACTGCTTCAGTAACACTGATTCCCCCAAAACATATTATCTCAATTCTGTAGATATAAACCTAAACAGACCAAGGCAAATCCCTGCTTCAGATACATGCATCATGCTCTTTTGGAGAATAATTCCAATGTCTGATTATGCTTTGTGATTTTCATACAACTGAATACACAACTTGTCTCTAAAATACAGTCAACACCTCATCTTTCTGGCAAACAAGCAACACTGTTTCCATGTGAATTTCATACAGGTGAATGCACAACTTGTCTCTAAATAACAGTCAACACCTCCTCTCTCTGACAAACAAGCAACACTGTTTCCATGTGTTTACTTCTCACACTCTCGTCACAATCAGCCTACGATAATGCTAACATTATCAAAGCACACAGTCATATGTTAAGCATTACCGTTTCATTTGTGCGAAAAGATCTCTTCTGAGTATAACAATCAATTCTGTACATTTTCAGCCAACTGTTCTCTATCTCAACACCTACTGAGCAACTCTCAGCCTGAGCTTATCCATTCCCAGTGCACCATGTCTATTGTTCAGCATCATTAATACTTCATCAGCTGCAGACACTGAGCTCCTTCGTCAGCCATGAGTACATATGACTGCCATGCAGTATTGTAGTGACAGGTCTATCTTCATAGGGGTGGAAATAACTTTAAAACTCCGGTACAGTGGCACAAGTAAAATCACTTGCCCTGATAATTTTTCCACTATACTGGCCGATTTTGTTGTTGATTTTATAAATAAACAACATAATTAACACTGGAAAGTCAACTGGACACCAGCACAGTGTGATATACAAATTTGCTTTCCCGACAGAAAAAAACACTGGACTGGGGAGTCGGGCAATGGGTTATTTCCACCCCTGCTTCAGAGGGAGTGAGTATGGTTTTATGCCACTTTTAGTAATATTCAAGCAATATTATGGCAGGGGGACACCAGAAATGGGCATAATACATTGCACCCATGTGGGAATCAAACCTGGGTCCTCTGAGTGATTAGCGAATGCTTTAACCACAAGGCTACCCCAATGAGAAGACGCTTTTTATAGAAGCAATCTGTACAGTACTCAATAGCACGTTGCTCATTAAGTAAGAACCAATACTGTTTCAGCGATGTATGATATGCCCTCACTGGGTTGCACACTAACTGGCTCCCTGATTCTGGCAGTCCACTTCATACAGTGGTTAAAATCAGCAACTACACCTCATCATGAACATATGTACTCATGGATGATGGAGGAACACACAATATACAATCCCGTGAAGTACTGACGATGAATGGTTTGTGACTCATCGAGCAAGTGCTGTGATGAGATTGGCACACATCTCGAAGAACTCAAGTGTCTGGTGGCACTGTCCATCTCCCTCCTCGTCAACATCCATCCTCTCGTCTGATATTTGCTCTAGAGTTTCTATGGCATCCATAGTCTGCACTGTAGAAAGACTCTTAAAGTCAAGCAGGAAGCTCTTCTGGTCAACCTGATACAGCTGTAGGCTCATCTTGGTCTGAAAATACATACGTCATTTTAATACTGTAAAAGAGCAGCCCTGTTCATTTCAGTCCATTATATACATTCTTGCTCTTTTAAATAATCCTGCACCCCTCAGTCTCTATATCCACATTAAATTGGAACAATGCTTTTGTGCTGTTTGATGTGTAACAATGCTTAAGCAATATTCCTGCAATAGGATGGCAGCCCTTAAATATCCGAGTCTGGGCCAGATTATCACCTGATTGATTTGTAACCATCCACCCTCACTATCAACCTGTACCCCTTACACACATTATCCACTCCAAACTTTCAGTCCAATTATATCCCCTTAATACTTTCAGCTGACTATCAACACTTGACTTACAAACTTTCCAGAGATTTCATTCTTCTTCCTGACTCGAACATGATAATTGTTGACTATTTTCCATTCCTGTTGACAAAATGAAATGACAAGATGTTATGATCAACTAGTAATTGTGCATCATCAATACAATATCATTTTAATGCAAGAGTTAGCATATCAACTAGCTTGTATTTAAACATAAGACTCTGCATTAAAACTGTTTTCAAAATGAGGATAAGAGAACTTTGAGGCTGAATTCACAGCAACAGGTAAATTTAACCAGACAAAACAAAAATTCACACATTGACACACAATCAGTCAAGAATGTCTGATTGGCTCAATATGCAGTGCTAGGGCTAACGAATACACTATGTGGTGAATATGATACATTATCATGAATATTAACTAATAATGAATAATTATTCACGAATACAATATTGTAGATTGATGTACAATATGGAACCCCATGTTGACAGTTTTGATTTGTCACAGCAATAACCAGTCAATGACACTCAAATTTGTTATGTAAGCAGTACCGCGTACACAGCCTTGGAACTAAATGATACTACTGCAACTAGTACATATTCCATTACTGCATATCTCACACAAAATCAAGTTCAAGTAAAACATGCCCCCATTGTTAATATTCTGTTCTGGTTCGAATAACTTAATTGAATTCATGAAGGGCTACGGTTCGATTCACCGAATATGCAAATGAATCGTTATAGCCTTAATATGCACCCTATCATTTAGAGATATACAAGGGATACTGGGTGCATATTTTAGAAATCCCTACAACGCTTTTCTTTGGTTAGTAAGAGGTGCTACAAAATGTCAATTACAGTGTAATCTAAATGCTGTAGATGCTTAATATCACATCTTGATGAGAACAATTATGGTAGATATGCATGCAAGACAGATCTCTGTCCTCCTATACACACAATGTAGCAGAATATACGAAGAGTTACCACTGGTTATTATCAAGATGATTCATGTTCAAAGCTACAAGATCATAACTCCATTCTAGAATGAGTGAGTGAGTGAGATTAGTTTTACGCCACACTCAGCAATATTCCAGCTATATGGAAGCGGTCTGTAAATAATCGAGTCTGGACCAGACATTCCAGTGTTCAACAGCATGAGCATCGATCTGCGCAACTGGGAACCGATGACATGTGTCAACCAAGTCAGCGAGCCTGACCACCCGATCCCGTTAGTCGCCTCTTACGACAAGCATAGTCGCCTTTTGTGGCAAGCATGGGTTGCTGAAGACCTATTCTACCCCGGATCTTCACGGGTCTCATTCTAGAATGATCTAACAGAAGGGATATAATTGTAACAGTAAGGTATGTAAAGTGATAGCACAAAACTCACAAAGTTCAGTGATTTCATAGCTCTAAAGACTTCATGCATAATATCTTGTGGCTTGCTCTGTGACCGAATACCTGAAAGAAATCCAATTGAAACAATTACAATTGTCATAAAATATATGGAAGTGCCAGTGTTAGTGATAATGCTAGTTTTAACATTATGTGTGTGTTTTAAAATGCACTCAATACGATTGAACCTAAACAACCACAGCATGTAATTAAAGGAGTCAGAACCAGACTATCTAGTGATTGATATTATGAGCAATGATTCACTCTGTTGTCGACATATTCATCATCACCAGCATTTAGGGACCAACTATAGTAAGGACTCCCTATATGTTCCCAGTATAATACCATCCTGCAACTAGCAATTTAACTCCTTAATTATAATCATTAAAAGAATTATCTTCACTGGACAATGTACACATGAATTTGATCCTTCAGACAAGGAATAGGCGTGTCCAGGTTCATCATATTGAAACTTTCAATGAATCATTTCCCCCATAAGAATTAAGTTAATCCGACATACCCAGATGCCATTTGGCTTTTTTTGGTGCAGGCTGTACAGGCCTCTGTCCTGATGGCGGACTTTTGACTGGATCTAATGTGTGGGTCACATCCTTTATTTCTGAAATAGGTACAAAGTGATTACAGCTCGAAACTAACATACCAACTAAAACTATAAGATCATGCTCACTGATTTAATTTACACCAACATTTTGACAATTACAAGAAGATAAGGGTCACCAACCTGGCATTCGTTCTGGGTGAGGTTTCATAGGACTAGAGGCCTGGAATATACAGAACACAACATACCTTTAATTCAGTTATGAGATGAGAAGCTAATCACACATCCTGTAGCTTAATGTTGCAGTTATGTAAGCATGGACTGAGGGAATGAATGGATGACTGCCGCTGTCAACAAAGTTACTCCAGACTTAACAACACCTACCTAGTGGCAGACATAGGTGCAACATATATGTTATAAGGAAGGATGACACATGGATCAGACAATGACTCTTACAGACTCACTTCAGACCAGGCATTTATTTAAGACTTTAAATCATATGACCCTGGAAGGCTAATCACTATTTAGGAATTTTTTTAAGTTCTTATTTTCAAAAAAATTCAGAAACATTTCGACACTAGTGAGTGAGTTAAGCGGCTGTCAGTAAATAATCAAGTCTGGACCAGACAATCGAGTGGTCAACATCATGAACATTGAACCACACAATTGGGATATGATGACATGTGTCAACCAAGTCAGCAAGCCTGACCACCCGATCCCGTTAGTTGCCTCTTACAACAAGCATGGGTTACTGAAGATCAATTCTAACCTGGATCTTCACGGGTCCATTTTGACACTAACTTCAACTTGCACTCAATGCAATAATGTGAGATAACATTAATCTAATCATTAAAGCCTTTCCTCTATATTCCTTCTATGATTAGTAAACTAATAATAATAATAAGTTAGGCATTTCTATAGCGCCTTAATCTAGAAAACTGCTCAAAGGCGCGCTTAGTTGTACACTCTCTTGAACATGAAGGTTTTCAGTTCAGATCTGAAACTTGTGATGTTGGTGTTGTCACGTAAGTAGGCTAAAAGTTTGTTCCACAAAACAGCTCCTGCTTTGCAGAATGTTCTGTCTCCGTGTGTGAGAAATATATGTCACCTTACAAAGCCATAGTATAAAAACAGCCTCATGTAACAACTCACCAGGAATGACTCTGGAGGCGGGGAAGAGGCAAGGTAGAATTCTTTCATCTCTGTTTTAGAAGCTGAAGAGTGAGGATGTAAACAATACATTAATCGTAATGGCAGATTAAAATCAGTTAAAATGGCAAAACTGTGGGGCCTCTTTAGAAAATGCAAGAGGCATGAGTCATTTTTTCTTGATTTCATTCTCAAAACGATATTAAGCAGCTTACAGAGTTCACTGCACTATTTAGATATTACATCTGAATGCCTCTGACTTTATGTAATATCAGTATATTACAAGCTACATTTTGGTCATCATTACATGCATGCTTCGGAGGCTGACTTACTTTCATCTGCAAACCTCTGATTGTCTATAATGAGATTGTAGGCGATAGCCAGTTGGTCGTGTGGGTCCCCACTCAGGATAGCCCTCTGAACGTCCAGCTCATCTACGTTGAATTTCTATCAAATGAAAGGTTTCATTTCAAAAACTCTTTACAAACAGAGAGTCATGGATAATGTGATTTGTGGGGGGAAAAACACACAAACCTCAAACACCATTTTACATACAAAATTACAAGTTGTTATATTAAGATTAGTTTTAAAAGTAATTTCCTGAGAAATAAAGACACAATTATATGAACATTTCTATGATGAGAGAAGACTAATCTTTCATCATACAGTCCACATTCAGTGGTTTCAGGATTACAGAAGCAAAAGAGAGTGGACAAATTGTTTCAAATATGCAATACAGATAATTTTGTTTATTGTTTAATGCCACACTCAGCACTATTCCAGTTATATGACTCTGTAAACAATCAAGTCTGGACCAAACAATCCAGTGATCAACAGCATGAGCATCAGATTTAGGATACAATGATATGTGTCAACCAAGTCAGCGAGTCTGACCACCTGATCCCATTAGTTGCCTCTTACAACAAGCATGGGTTTGCGAAGACCAATTCTAACCTGTATCTTCACAATATGTGATAATTATGGACATGACATGGATTACAGTTGCCCACCAAACCTAGTTCAGACTAGTGTGAATACTCCCATACTTACATCACAAACTTCTCTGATGACATCCAGATCCACTATAGAGGCATCCTGGTCGTTCGGAGATGGAAACAGGTACCCAGCCAGATCTTTCTTGAACCACTCATGATCCCTAAATTCATTTCACATATCATATACAAACAAATTATAGTGGAAAAGAAACCTATAAATCAGCAATACTAGATGCTAGGAGCAGATTCTTGTGTTTTTAAACATTTAAGATGTATCAAGTTCAAGATTTACTGCTAGATAATATGTACCCAGTGAGTGGGTGGGTATTAAAATTAAATTTGCTGCAGAAAGTAACAAAATCAGGTAGCAAATTATTGCAACTGAAACATAAAAATAAAAAAATCATGAAATACTCATATATGGCTAAACTGAAGTAGTAAATGTGATGGAAGGTTGTGAGACAGACAACAATCATTCCTGCATCTCCCTCCACTTTGTAACATAGAATAATGATACAAATATACTCGAAGTATGTACAATATGATTCACCATTCACAGAGTGTAATATTAAATGACTCTACTTGCCAGCTAACAAGAGTTATGTCCCTTACATCAGCTTCCACTTAAGTTATCTGTAAACCATGTACAGATCAGCTCACACAAAGTGTCTCAGTCAGTGGGAGATGCACACTTACCTGATGTCTTGTATTGTTGCTCTCTTGAGAGGGTCTACTTGTAGCATATGGCACAATAAGGACACAACATCCTTGCTGAGATATTCAGGGATGGCGAAGAGGCCAGCTGAAAGTTATTCAAGTGAGTGAATTTCCTGAAGTTGTGTTTAATGCTTTCACAGTATTAAAGTTTAATCTTCACAATTTTAAAGTTTCACATGGAAGGCAAGCCCAAGTGATACAGGTCTAAGAAGCATACCACATTTTTATGGACACTTAGATTAACAGAAAATGTTACAAAACACCACTGTTATTGTTTATCAATCTATCAATACATGTAAGTATAAACATAGGTATATGTAAGCATATTTTTAGCCATTTAGCATTTAACTCTCTTATATATGAACTCAACAAGAAGACAAAGTCATCAATATCCCCCGCAATGGCAAAATACTCTTCATGATTATGTCTACGAGTTATGATTATGTCAAATATTTAGGTGTGTATATAGAAAAGTGGAAGGAGAGTATTGAAAGGTTTTTAAAGTTCTGCTCCAGAAAGGAGCACTACCACCAGTTTCAGGCTAAGTCAAACTTGTTGCCATGGAAATGCCAAAAATATTTTATTCAGAAATCCAAAACTACCAAAAGGCACCAGTACACCACCAGACCAATCTATGTGCCAAGTTTGGTGAAGAAACATTTAACGGTTTTAGAGTTCTGCTCCGGAAAAGAGCACTACCACTAATTTCAGTTTTAGTCAAACTTGTTGCCATAGAAATGCCAGTACACCAAAAATATTTTATTCAGAATTCCAAAACTACCACCAAAAAGGCACCAGTACACCACCAGACCAATATATGTACCAAGTTTGGTGAAGAAATAGTGAATGGTTGTAGAGTTCTGCTCACGAAAAGAGCAAAACCACCAATTTCAGTCTAAGTCGAACTTGTTGCCATGGAAATGCCAAAAATATTTTATTCAGAATTCCAAAACTACCAAAAGGCAATATTTTAGGTTTGGTGAAGAATATTGAACGGTTTTAGAGTTCTGCTCCAGAAAAGAGCACTACCACTAATTTCAGTCAAAGTCGAACTTGTTGCCATGGAAATGCCAAAAATATTTTATTCAGAATTCCAAAACTACCAAAAGGCACCAGTACACCACCAGATCCATGTATGTGCCAAGTTTGGTGAAGAAATATTGAACGGTTTTAGAGTTCTGCTCCGGAAAAGACAAATGTGCACGGACGGACGGACTCCATTTTAATACCCCCGCAAAACGCATTGCGGGGGATAATGAAAAGTTCTCTACTTACATTTGATCTTCCGGAATAGTGTAGGGACGTGTTCATCATCAAATGGTAACTGAAATAGACAAGATTAATTAATCAAATCGCAGAGTCATCAAATTATTCTTCCAACATGATCTATACAACTGCACCATTGGCAGTGTATGTTATAGTTATTTTCCATGCTGAGTATACATACACAATCTGTGATGATTATACACTTGTAACAGTTAAACACTGATTCAATAGTACCATGATCATAGCACTGACACTGAATTATGAACTGAAACATTTCTGGTGCTCCAGCATGTATATGTTCACTTGTACACACTGAGTCCACTTACCGTTCCACACAGCAAGGCATACAGAATAACACCACAGCTCCAGATATCCACCTCTGGACCAGCGTATAGCCTGAAAACAATGTTGCATATAGCCTGAAAACAATGTTATAATACAGGGGTGTGTCCACAGTTTTGAAACATTTACATGAGTGAGTGAGTGAGTGAGTGAGTGGAGTGAGTGGGAGGGAGTGAGTGAGTGAGTGAGTGAGTGAGTGAGTGAGGAGGAGTGAGTGAGTGAGTGAGTGAGTGAGTGAGTGAGGTGAGTGAGTGGAGTGAGTGAGTGAGTGAGTGAGTGAGTGAGTGAGTGAGTGAGTGAGTGAGTGGAGTGGAGGAGTGAGTGAGAGTGAGTGAGTGGTGAGTAATGCCACTTTGAATAGTATTTCAGTTGTTTCATGTGCTGTCAGACTGACGTGTGAGGATAACCCGAAGCGATGCAAGGCATAGACATTTTACCTCTTTGAACTCATGAGCATCGGTATGGTGCTGACTGGCCAAAAAAACAATCACAGTGAGCAAGCACCCATGTCAGAGAAGAGACATGAATGACCTGAGGAATGAGTGAGAATGGTGTTGAGTTGCTTAGTTTTAGCAATATTCCTGAAATATCACTGTGGGGACACCAGAAATAGACAACATCCAGACTTAGAATGAAATGGGAGACAGGCCATGCCAAACAGCCTCACATTTAAAGTTATTCCAATAACTGTTGGTAATCAATTAAAAAGGATCATGTGACTTACTTTCCTGAGATAACTTCAGGAGCAGCGTAATTCGGAGAGCCGCAGCTTGTCCGCAAAAACTCTCCATCATGCATCATGTTAGACAAACCTGCAATTAATCAAATAAATGATGCATTTGATGAAATTTATTCAACTAGGTCAGTCTTTATCAGGGACCCTCATTATATTTTCACACTGAATAATAACATGGTGGCATATTTCTACAATTTGTTTAAAACCTCCAAAATATTTACATGAAATTTGAATGAACATTTGACATGGCATCTACCATGTCTACCAAATTTCAAGCAAAATCAGCAAGACCAGAAATGTTGGAATTTGATTGAAAGCGACATATACAGCCTCTCTGCTTCGACATTACCTACCGAAGTCTGCTATTTTAACATTGGTGTTCTGGTCTAACAGCAAGTTTTCAGGTTTGAGATCCCTGTGCACCACCATGTGTCGATGACAGTAGTCCACCCCAGATATAATCTGCTGGAAGAACCTCCTTGCCTCTGCATCCTTTAGCTGAAACAAAACACCAGGTGTAAGCTACTTTTGTTTAAAGCTTCAGATAAGTTAATGCAGTCACTTGACTACCAGTCATGTGAGCTGAAAATTACCCAGGTCCTAGACATTTACTGATTTAGCGATTTCCCACTAACTGAAAGTGAAAGTGAAAGATAATGGCACAGTGCTAATGCTGATCTTAATCAGATCAGAGAATCTATTGGATTTGGAACCAGAAATGGCAGCTCCTGCCAGGGGGACATAACTCTACACGGTGGAAAGTGGTAGCAGCCAAAAAAGACAACCAATTAGCAATGCCATAGTACTGTTTGAGTCAATTTCGTAATGACACTGATACAAAGATTGCCTGTATATTATGATATCCTCATTAAGCCCACTGAAACTCAATATAGTAACAAGATTAGTGCTATGTCCTCTCCTTTTGTGACTATAACTACAGCAGTTTCTTATTTTGATCCAACACTGACAGTGTGTAACTTACCCTGCCATGCTTGACGATGTAATCAAACAGTTCACCGCCAGCCACATATTCCATGACCATGAAGATGTCAGTTGGGGTGCTCATCACCTGGTATCTGGGTAATCACAAACGTAATCTACCATGTACTGATACTCATATTTGTATTCAAGTTTCAAATCAAATCAATATTTCTTGCATTCAATATAGAAATTGGGTATACCTTGCAATGATACCTCAACATTATGGTAGTATGTTGAAGTTGTGAGGGACATCAATGCACATGATCATGGTTGCAGTATCAGTGATTAATATTGGGGGCTAAAAGCATTAAGACGTCTTCAAAATTCAATGAATGTCTTTGAGTGAGTATGGTTTTACGCCACTTTAGCAATATTTAGCAATGTCCCCAGCCATTATCACGGCAGGGGACACCAGAAATGGGCTTCACAGAATCAAACATTGCACTAATGTGGGGATTCGAACCCGGGTCTTCAGTGTTATGAGCCGAAAGCTTTAACCACTAGTCTACCCCAGCCCCAATGTCTTAGAGGAAGAAGCAATCTGAATGCCTGCAGCACATCACTTTCTTCTGACTTACAGTTTGATTATATGAGGGTGTCTGAAGAGTTTGAGATTCTGAATCTCTCTCCTGATTTTCCCCACAACATCGAGACTTTTAATTTTCTGCCTGTTTAAAATCTTCACAGCTACCTTGTGACCAGTAAGATGATGGGTGGCAACTGGAAAACAAAAACACCAGTGTAAGTACCTGTGTTCATAAACATGATAAACATACTCTTATTATGTTGATGTGCTTCAAGTAAAGATATGATCTCTATTCCACATTGAACCAGAGTTGTTTATTTTTTATTTTTACATTCAGAGGCCCAGATAAGCTGCGTATCCGGGTAAAATACGCATAGAATTACGCATTGAAAAATAATTGTTGCGTACCAATTACGCATTTAAAATGTTAGATACGCAGAAAGTTTAAAACAAATGCGTACGGAATATATTTTTAAAAATCGCTCGCGTAATGAAAAAGACATCAATTGCTATCAAGTTGTACTGTTAGCATAGGACAAGTGTTGTACTGTTAGTATAGGACAAGTGTTGTATTGTCAGTATAGGATGAGTGATTTTTTTAATGAAATTATTTCCATTATATTTAAGTTGGTTTTGATTAGGTATGACATAAGGCAGAACATACCTGCTTAGTAAACTCACTCAATGGCATATACTTAGGTGAGTAAAATGACTAAAATACGCACATATTTGAAAGCAGTGGGTAAAGGAAAATGAAATACCCACTCAACATTCATAATACCCACTCCAAAAATATACAGTGGGTACAGTACCCACATGAGCTAAATCTTATCTGGAGCTCTGACATTAACAAAGTACACTGTAAGGTTTATAACCACTACAAATTGGGAGACACTTATTTTGATCATCATGTCTATGGCCAGTATTTAGAATCATCCAATTTTGTTACTGTAGATTAGAGTAACAGATATTTTTTAGCCATTGAATATTAACTATGTTTTCTTTTACATTGGGCATTGTGAGTTTTCTTTGGAACCAGTAACTATAAGGTTTTGCAAACTGATAAGTAGACAATGCTTACAACATATAACATACTAACTCAATACAAACATCTACTCAACATGGAATTCATCTGTTATGAATGTAAATGTCAATCATGTCTAGGTACTTGTACATATTATGAAATACTATCCTGCGGACATGACACATGACGTGTCACAACAAAGCCATGTGCTATGTATATTATGTACACTGGTATTGCCTTTATATTAATAGATACTACAAAGAGTCCTCCATTATTTTGTTAGTCCAATAAATCTAGTATTGTGCCCTGAAATACATATCATAATTATGTCAACATACTATAGATGTTCAATAGAAATGTACTGGCAAGCACGGATAAAAAGTAATGTCCAATAATCATAAAACTATCAACTAAAACATTAATGTTTAAATCACACACCATTTATGCTTTAGGTGAGGAGAGGTGTTATGAGGTTCTACACTGTTCAACGTTGCAGTCAAGGAAAACAACAAGTACCATCTTTTCACATTGTCTGGAACAAAGCAGCCAGTGATTGTACCAGACTTGACTTTCCACTCTCAACAGACCTTTATCCGCTATACTACAAACTACAGATTTGATGCATGTCAGGACACATTGCAGGGACATAAAACACATAGATTTCTATATTTCAAACATTCGCTTCATAATCACGCACTGTACAGTGTTTTGTATCCTTATATCAGCTGAAGATACAGTCGAACACCGTTGTGTCAAACTCTGATAACTCGATATCTCGGTTGTCCCGATATAATTCCTCGGTCCCGGCAAAATCCTTCTTCATTATTTATCATTATTTGAACACTTCAACTCGATACGGATGTGTCGATATTTCGGATATCTCGATATGATTTCATGGTCCCGACAAGCAAAATTACCCTTTTAACTCAATATTTGCACGTAAAGTCGATATACACCTACCTTTCTCGGACAAGTATCCATCTGAACTGTGACTGTCTCCACGTGTTTACACACACGCTGCGGCATGAATCAAAGGTAGCGGTAGTGTAAGCTAATTAAGGCTAATTGAGTTGTAGGTGTCACTTGTTTGTTTATCTAACTAGGATGTACTCCCAATTTCAACTTAACACTCCTGATAACGGATTATAGTATCGAATCAAAACATAGTGAGAATCTGATCAGGGACTTGTGTCGTCACGTGACAAGCAATTGATTGTTGAGAAATGCGGATTAGGATTATTGTGTTGTGGGTGGGAAACAAAGTAAAGAACAAATAACTGTTCTTGTTGCCTCAAACCAAATGCCTCAGCACCAAATGCCCGTCAGTTAAAACTTTCTGATTTCTTCACTTCGTTTGTGGAGTAAATCCAACTTTTGTATATTTCAAAATGGACACTATGACGAGATTACCAAGTGTATTTGCGATCTCTGTGAGGACAAATAAATAATAGACATGCAATCTACTGTTTTCTTTCATGTTGGTATGTGACGATATGCCCAACTCGGATGTGTCGATATTCGGATAAGTCAATATTTTTCCTGGTCCCGTAAATCTTGAGACAACAGTGTTCGGCTGTATACTCAAACTTTCTATTTAATGAGTGACTTTACTCTTATGCCACTTTTAGCAATGTTAGCAAGTTCCAGAGAGAGATTTCCAGAGAGAGAGTTCCAGAGTTCCAGAGAGAGAGAGAGAGAGAGAGAGAGAGAGAGAGAGAGAAGAGACACCAGAAATGGGTTTCACACATTGTACCCATGTGGGGAATTGAACCTGGGTCTTTTGCGTGAAGAGCGATTACTTTAACCACTAGGCTACACCACTGCCCCCCTGAAACATTGTGTTATAGTTGATGGTAAACATAAGGTTCATAGGTTATCATTCTTAGTGATCATGTGGTACCCTCCTGACCCAGAATATTGTGATATTAAACTCCCTGAACAAACTAGGCCAGGTATTTTTTTTAATTATTAAAGTGCAGAAGTTCTCCCCATGTGAACAGATTGCATGGGGAGTCATCATAGTAAATTATGAAAATTCAATGGATGGATAGGTGGGTTAGTGATATTATTCAGATGACTTACACTCAGTGATTGCAATGCGTGTGATGCTACAATATATTTTAATTACCGATACATTCTGTACTGATTCAAAATTCCTTGCCCTGTATTCAGAGGATCAAGTGACTTTCTACACTGTTACGTCTATTACACAGAAACTCTTTGCACCCAAAGAAAATTTGGTCAAAATCATACTCTCATATATTTTGTAATCTACTATTGTATATCATTGTAGAACTGCTAAACTGCAAGCTTGAAACTGAATAAGTATGTGACACTATTATGATCCACACTGCCATTAGCAAGATTGCGGTGCAAAAATATTGCTTCCAAACTAACACAGTCCTTTAAGCAAACTATTTCCAAACTATGGAACTTCATAATGGTTGAAAATATGGTGCAATAACTACAGATAAATGTACACATATCTTATTACCATGAATTGCAGGACAAATTGGAAAAAAAACACGTCTGAATCAGGAATATTAATACTAATAGTGCCCTATTTATGCACTGATGACACTATATTGTAAACAACGTTAATACAAAATAGTATGTGGATATTATTTCGCAACAACAGGCAAACAGTAATTATTCAAACCTACGTGTTTTCATGGGGACGTTTTTTTCCAATGTCAACCTCTCGACTTAAACATGTTTTTCTCAAAACAAGCCATATTACTACCCTACATAGCACAAAATAAATTAACACGTCACAAGTTTCCTTCGGCTGCAATATTATGACAGTCAACAGTGTTTTAATATTTTTGCAGTGAAATATTCAAATATCGTTATTTGGAATCCAACGTAAAAATGCATCACACGTGAAACCGTATACATGTTCTCGACATTGCAGCCGCAAGGTTATTGATCGAAAGATCTCGCGAGTCAAGGCTGTTTACAAAATCTAGGCGCACGCGACTTGTCCTAGTAAGGCTATGAATGCACGGCATTGTCAGATGACACATTGGTAAAAATTGAAAAGTTTGCATCAAATACTCACTTTTTACTTTGCCAAAGGTGCCAACACCAAGTGTTTCACCTAAAATATAATGCCCAATTTTCACTTGTGGACCCTTCTCCGCCATGTTGGAGAGCTTGTCATAAACATGACGTCATGTAGCGACTGAAGCTTATCATTGGTCCATCTCGACCAGAACCCGGATATTAAAACGTCAACATCAACAACACGTGCTCGTTATGGAGTTCTAACGGTACACCCTAAACAGACAAATATATTGTAAACAAATATATAAAACACTCGTATTTAATATATTTTATGCGTTTATTTAGTTCTTGATTGTTTTAATATACATATCTAATTGTTATTTTGTTGTGTTTACCAAATATTTTAAACGATTAAATTTCCATCCAAATTTTATGATGTAAGGTATGAGGCGCTATGTTTTTCCTAAAATGTGTGTATTGCATGAACTACTACGAATGTGTTGTCCGTAAATGTTTGATTGTGTCAAGACAACAAAGCAACTTAAATAGCTACTTTCTTTACCTATTGGGTTTGTAAGGACAACGAAGTATATTATGTGAGGCTGGATGTTGTTATTGAGGCCGGAGAGAATGAAAGTCTTACAATCAATTTATTACGGCTATATACTCGTTGTACACAATCGCACGAAAGTGAAAACGAAGACAAGTGTAACTTATATCATATTGTTTTCATTAACCATTAACAACATTTCTAATCTTCGTACTAACACAATTCACAGAACATGTATATTGTAAAAGACCTAGCTTTTTATTCTCTTGGACAAGACATTATGTGTCTGTTTGATCAGGGATAATCTACAACGTTATATAGTCTCCCTGGTTTGATGGAGAAGGAAATGGCCCTTGCAAAAATTACAGCTGAGCGTTTGGTGAACGTTGCCCTAGGTTTAATGAAAATTACCTATTTGGGGAGACAAAATACACCTATTTTCAAAAGAAAAATGACCTCAGATCTGACGCATATTTTAGCAATGTTGTAGCCAGACCCGACGAAAACGGACAATTCCTTCACACGTCGTAGCTAGGTAACGACTGGATTACTCATGACAGTCCTGATACTTGAAGTTATGCCGGTACATGGTCTCTGATTTGTGCTTATCAATATATATGTTTGACTGCCAGATTTAATTATATGTACACGACCTCCTCCAAAACATTGCTGATCATAGCACATCGGCAATCATTCACTCGCTCATCAAATTAATTTAATGGGGCAAAAGATTGACGGTGCGAATTCATTCATTTACACACGTCACTCACTGATCGTGGCGTCAAATGTGCACTCGATATCAACAGAGCTCCACATGGCGCGATATGTTGGCCTTTAGTATATCGAAAGTGAACTGAATGTGCCACGCGATGCTTTATATTATAGCGGTGGTCTGTAAATAATCTGGTCTGGGCCAGACAATCCAGTGATCAACCACATGAGCATCAATCTACGCAATTTGGAATTTGGATATGAAGACACGTCAACCAAGTCTGCGAGCCTGACCACCCGATCCCGTTCGTCGCCTCTCACGACACGCATGCTGAAAACCAGGGGCGGTGGGGTAGCCTAGTAGTTAAAGCGTTCGCACGTCACGCCAAAGACCTGGGTTTGATTCCCCACAAGGGTACAATGTGTGAAGCCCAATTCTGGTGTCCCCGTTGTGATATTGCTGGAATATTGCTACAAGCGGCTTAAAAGTAAACTAAACTAAACCTCACTCACTCACTCACTCCTGAAGGCCAATTCTAACCAGGATCTTCACGGGTTTACATGTTGTAAGACTATTACATATGTTTACTTTACGCATGTCCAATTTTTATAATCAAATACGTCTGTTCGTCCTCTCATCCATTGAAAATGTGCCAGTATTTGCCTGAATAATTATATACTATATATACATCGATGGACACACAAAACAAAATGTGTAAGACATTTGTTTGATATATTCTGAGCTAATTTCTATCTTCAAATGGAGAAAACTAGTTTTCTTCACATATATAGTGTATAGCAATGCTGCTTATTTGGAACCGGATTTGGGTACAACAACCAATGTCTCGAAACTGGATTAAGAAATGATCGGGTTCTGTCTACTATATATTGAATGCACTGTAGCGTGCGAACAAGGAGAACCAGTTTAATGTTAAAGGGAGACGACTCTCTTTGGTGTTTACTGCACGTGTGTTGTTTGATCACATCTGAACGGATATGGGAAAACGGTAAAAATAGATAATATTTACGTTAATAAGTGACTCCGATAACTTTATGTTAGATAGCCAAATTACACCCTGTTCTAAGTAATTACACAGAATACACGAGACACATGTATACAATCGCTCGGCATATGCTCGAAAGTATCACCTGTTTTCGTGATTAAATTTGATTATTAATCTGTTTGTTATCGTGTTCGTAAGTATGCTATTTCCTCAATTAAGGTTTAGTGACGCCCGATGTAGTGTGTGTTATGATGTCATGGTTTAAGTGTGAATTATAGTATTGATTAATAGGTGCGTTGATAATGGGGTTTAAACGTCATAAATACAATAAATAGAACATGATTATACTTAAAGAGAAACCTTCTTCATTTAGTATCATTCACCTGGGGCGTATTTAGTAGGACCGAATAGTGCATGTGCTAGCAATGACCCTAGCAGCTGTATTGACTCAGTCATTGATATTGATATCTTTTATAACATGGCTAGTAAGGCTGAAGGGGTCGTTGTCGGCACAGGTACTACAGATACGTACCCCAGGTACGTTTCTGTATACAGATATGTACCCTAAACAAAGTCAAAATACAGAAACATACCAGGTACCCTAAAAGGCGGACGAGTCCATATTCCGTAATCCAAAACCAAAACCGCATGTAGTTGTTCCCGTTCAACTGAATGCGAGTGGTATTCATATGCATCGCGAAATATCTGTTACTGTGTATTCTCATTACTTACAAAACGCAATCAAATGTATCTAATACAACAGCATGACAGTTCCGATCAAGAATACGACACAATGGGAATGGAATCGTCCTAGGGTACGTTTCTGTATTCTCATTATGGCCAGGGTACATATCTGTATACAGAAACATACCTGGGGTACATATCTGTAGTACCCGTGCCGACAACGACCCCTTCAGCGCTAGTAAGCCACAGTACTTTGGATGGTTAGGGATGGTATCTCATCTTTTTTTGTGATATACACCTAACTTCAAAATTTAGTTTTATATATTTGTAATGCTGATTATCTTTGATGTATGCAGAGGCCAGGGTGGACGTAAAGGGGGCAGGCCTCTGAATGTGTATACCTCAGATGATGACCCAGATCCTGAATCCCAGGACTACTACCATGATGACATTGATGACTTCCATGAAGGGAGAAACAAGGTAAGTTGATAACATGGAATAGATTTCCACTCGTAACCCTCGTTTTTTAAAAATCATTCTATGCCAAAGAATTGATGTTTTTTTTAATAAAAAAACTTAATCCTAACCCTAATCCTAACCCCTAAACCTAACTCTAACCCTAAACCCTCAAAATAATCCTAATAAATAGAATACATTTCATGTAGGGGTTATGGGCGGAACTCTTACCATGAAATATACAGTATGGCCATACTTCAAGACATCCAGAACAAAACACTTAGTACAATAGCAGAAGTAATAATTTTTATTGCATACATTGACACACACTTAGTAATGTTATAATTATTTGTCCCTCCAGATTGTCACTTGACTTTGAAACAAAGGACAAATAGACATCATTTAAGAACATCTCTATCACCCCAATGTTTCAAAATATGACCAGACCGCTGGTATGTCTGTATAATGTGTTTGCATGGTAACAGGCCATTTAGTGATCCATTAGTTTTGTATCCCTCACGATAAATGTTGAGCTTGTTAGTTCCAGTTTAAGTATTATTACCAGTGCTTACTCAGTTACTGCATAATCCTCCTCGTGCTCTGAGCACATAAGGCTGTTACTAGAGTTTTCCAATGTTGTCTATCCTGGGCCCATTGCTGCACATGTTCCCAGTTATACCCTGCGTCCTTCATCTAAAATATTACCAGTGGTCCATCATAATAATATTAACATGACAAGCTGCCTTCCAGAAGAAAACCTAACATGGCTATGTGGAGCCTATATTTTGTAAGACACTGGTTAGAATCGGTCTTCAGCAACCCGTGTGTATGTTATAAGAGGCGACTAGCGGGATCGGGTGGTCAGGCTCGATGACTTGGTTGACACATGTCATCATATCCCAGTGTAGTAGACGATGCTGTTGATCACTGGATTGTCTGGTCCAGACTTGATTACTTACAGACAGCGACCATATAACTGGAATATGGCGGACTGTGGCGTTAAACAAAAAAACAACCAACCAACCTATATTTTGTATATTATGTCTCAGTGAGTAGTGTATTCTTTTTCTGTGACAGGTGCTTCTTGATCAGGGATATAAGGAAAGCCGCTTGGAGGACTCCGATGAAGAGGTTTGTCAAGTTAACAATATACTTTACAGAGAGACAGAGATTACAAGCCTTGTGTGTTTTTGTGTAATAAATATGACATATACTCATGGAAACAAATAAGGGAACACATGAAAGTACAAGTGTTCCTTTATTCTTTTCCATGTTTCTTCACAAGGTATTTATTGCACGGTAGGTGAAATTCTGGAAATAAATAAAGGAACGTGAACTTTCATGTGTTCCCTTATTCGTTTCCATGAGTGTATTAGCAATAACAATACGTTATGTGACTGAGATACATATTTTGTATTCCAAATATTTGAAATATGTGATAGGAAAACAAATGATGGTAATGATCTTTTTATCACATAACATCATGCTTCTATTCTATAGTGACCTTAGAAACCAGGTTTGAATATATTGAACACAACTCATTTACAATACAGTGCCAAACGATTGGCAACTATGTTTGAGTACTCAAGTGCTCAGTCATTTAGAAAACCCAGGCTTGACCCGTGAAGATCCGGGGTAGAATAGGTCTTCAGCAACCCATGCTTGCCACAAAAGGCTACTATGCTTGTCGTAAGAGGCAACTAACGGGATCGGGTGGTCAGGCTCGCTGACTTGGTTGACACATGTCATCAGTTCTCAGTTGCGCAGATTGATGCTCATGCTGTTGATCACTGGATTGTCTGGTCCAGACTCGATTATTTACAGACCGCAGCCATATAGCTGGAATATTGCTGAGTGCGGCGTAAAACTTAACTCACTCACTCACCCAGGCTAATGATGTAGGTAAATTTTCGCAATAGCTTGTACAGAAGTAAATTTTACATGGATGTTACAAGCGAACGAAAAGAAGTTGCCTTAATTTGCATATTTATTGTATCTTGAGTTTATCTCAGGTTTATAGGATGGTTTATCACATTGATGACACCATAACAAAGTTTGATTCTATCTGACATAGTATAATTAAGGAAAATGTGTGTAAATATAGAAAAGAGACTGATGAGCAGTGTACAAACTTTACACTGGTCCTGTGATCCTTGACTAGTAAAATATCATCAGGACCACTAAATGATATGTTTGCAGTGGTCCTGGTGGCCAGTGAATTTTGTATTGATAGTCAAGTAAATCTACAAATGTTATTATGGACCGAAGTCGCAGCATCTGAGCAGGTTAGGACGGCTGCCTTAGTGTGCTGGGTGACTAGGTGCCTGACTCTGAGGGTACAAAAGTACTAGAATCTGTACTTTACTATGAAAGTGTAATCCCAAATATAACATGTTACATGCTACTCAAGACCGCTTCCGTGTGGTGTAGTGGTAGGAGCGCCCATACCGAGGCGGAAGGTCGCTGGGTTCGATCCTCGACCGCCATACCAAAAGACGTTAAAATATGGTACTTGTTGGTCCCTGTCTGGGCCGCATTAATAGGTACAATAAGGACTGGTCGCTCGAGTCAGTATAATGTGTCTGAGTGGGGTATTCATGCTTCACTCGCGGCATGGTATCTCAGTGGGCTAGCACTATAAAACCAGCTTAAGTCTGGGCTAGTACAAGCAGCCGCGACATACACATACACACGCGATGCACGCTATATGAGTGAAATATTCTCAAGAAACCACCACCACCACATGCTACTCAAATGTTGATAGGGATATTATTTCTTGTCTTACCCCCGTGAAGGTCCGGGTTAGAATGAATCTTCAGTAACCCATGCTTGTCGTGAAGAGGCTTAATTAACGGATCAGGTGGTCAGGCTCTCTGACTTGGTTGACACATGTCATCGGTTCTCAGTTGCGCAGATTGATGCTCATGCTGTTGATCACTGGATTGTCTGGTCCAGACTCGATTATTTACAGACCGCAGCCATATAGCTGGAATATTGCTGAGTGCGGCGTAAAACTTAACTCACTCACTCACCCAGGCTAATGATGTAGGTAAATTTTCGCAATAGCTTGTACAGAAGTAAATTTTACATGGATGTTACAAGCGAACGAAAAGAAGTTGCCTTAATTTGCATATTTATTGTATCTTGAGTTTATCTCAGGTTTATAGGATGGTTTATCACATTGATGACACCATAACAAAGTTTGATTCTATCTGACATAGTATAATTAAGGAAAATGTGTGTAAATATAGAAAAGAGACTGATGAGCAGTGTACAAACTTTACACTGGTCCTGTGATCCTTGACTAGTAAAATATCATCAGGACCACTAAATGATATGTTTGCAGTGGTCCTGGTGGCCAGTGAATTTTGTATTGATAGTCAAGTAAATCTACAAATGTTATTATGGACCGAAGTCGCAGCATCTGAGCAGGTTAGACGGCTGCCTTAGTGTGCTGGTGACTAGGTGCCTGACTCTGAGGGTACAAAAGTACTAGAATCTGTACTTTACTATGAAAGTGTAATCCCAAATATAACATGTTACATGCTACTCAAGACCGCTTCCGTGGTGTAGTGGTTAGAGAGTCCGCCCGGAGTGCGGAAGGTCGCGGGTTCGATCCCCGACCGCGTCATACCAAAAGACGTTAAAATATGGTACTTGTTGGTCCCTGTCTGGCGCTCGGCATTAATAGGTACAATAAGGACTGGTCGGCTCGGAGTCAGTATAATGTGTCTGAGTGGGGTATTCATGCTTCACTGCGGCATGGTATCTCAGTGGGCTAGCACTATAAAACCAGCTTAAGTCTGGGCTAGTACAAGCAGCCGCACATACACATACACACGCATGCACGTTATCATATGAGTGAAATATTCTCAAGCACGACCACCACCACATGCTACTCAAATGTTGATAGGGATATTATTTCTTGTCTTACCCCCCCGTGAAGGTCCGGGTTAGAATGAATCTTCAGTAACCCATGCTTGTCGTAAAAGGCGACTAACTGGATCAGGTGGTCAGGCTCTCTGGCTTGGTTGACACATGTCATCGGTTCCCAATTGAGCAGACTGATGCTCATGCTGTTGATCACTGGATTGTCTTTTTCAGACTCGATTATTTACAGACCTGCCGCCATATAGCTGGAATATTGCTGAGTGCGGTGTAAAACTAAACATTTTTCCTTATCCTGACTCATGTTTATTTGCTTGTCTTCTTCTTCTGGCGAACCTAGTGGAACACTTGTATCTCCCAATTGAAGTTCCCTTCAATAAAAATCACTCATTAGTACTGACCACGAGTTACCTCCCTTCCACAAAGCGGGGAGCGAGAGCCACCTGAACCCATGTGCCTCACTCTCTCCTTCTTAGCCCAGTGAGCAAGGCGTGAGAGCACCTGTGTCTCCCTGCACACTATATCCTTTATTTATATTTAGTTTGTTACCTCTTATATTCATCTATAGAGGTGTAACTAGTATCATTATTCAACATGCATTGATAATTATTAGTGTTTCTGCTGCTTGATTCACGGTTCGCCCGTGTTGCTCAACAGTTTGCGTTAATAAAATCTGCACTGTTTGTAAATTACGTTACTCTGCTACCGATCCACATTTAAAATGCCCTAGTTGCATTACTCCATGTTCTATTGTTTCGTTGTAAATTATATATTAATTTACCAATTTCTGCCTTTGATAAATATTTATGTTCCGTTTTGAGGCGGAAGGCAGATAAATCTCGGAAACAATCTTCAGTCATGGCTAATAGATCGAGTCAGATATATCCTGAGTTACCTTCGGGGATAAGCGTGGGGCGCAGTCCGCTATATCTAGAAGCGACCTGCTTCCCAGGGCGTTCCTTCATCACAGTATAAAACTAGAAGAACTTCCCGTCGTCTCAGCGTATGCTCCGAGCCCCAGGTCTACAGCCTGCGTCAAAGGGAAATCCACGAAGACTACTAAAAAAAACTTTGCTTCTGATATTCAGAATTATGTTTATATGATGATGACATTTCGTTTATCATTCCAGATGTATGTCATAAGAAGTGACCAATGCGGCTACCGTCACTTCAGCGCAGATCAACATGCAATCAGAGATGCCCTACGCTGACGCGGAGATTATAACTGAGGGTCCGTCACTATCACAGAGAGGACACCCTCAGCGCCAGCGCAGACCATCCCAGGCGACCTGGTCAACCAAATCATGAGGCTGATGGAAGACCGTTCACGGCTTACAGAGGCCTCAGAGCCATGGGCCCCAGAGCCCACCCCATACTAAGTCATACAGGGCCCCAGAGCCGCCTTGACTTCGCGTAGAGCCCCTGAGCCCATAGGCGCCTCCAGCGAGAGGCAACCCTGCGGGTGAGCTCTTTGCATAAGGTATCCCAGGCGCCTCCGGGAAGGAGCTAGAGTCTGACCCTTTGCAAGAGGCCAGCGGAGAAGGAGTGCCGCCTATGCGCACCTTGTCATGTCTGAAGAAGGCGTTACGCAAAGCAAGCACTCATATGTCGGATCGGACACTGACTCCAGACATTCGCGCAAGACGCGAAGGCTAAGTGGTTCTACAACGCCTAGAAGACGTTCGCGCAGCCCTCAACGTTCGAGAAGCCCAGAGCGTCGGCGAAGCCATCACCGTTCTCGAAGCCCACAGTTTCCGCGAAGGATGTCTTCTCCAAGGTCTACATACACTAGCCAATCGTCAGTCCGTTCTCCTCAGTCCTCACATAGATCTTCTTACAGATCGAGGTCTCCGACATACGACCATACGTCAGAGGAAGACGATGGTATCATTAAGATCCGACTCTAGACACTTCGCTAAGGAAGTCCCAGGCCGCCTCCGCGAAGGAGCTACAGCCTCACCAGTTGAGAGGGACATCGCGGAGAAGGAGCGCTTCGCCGAGCCCACACCCTGTAGAACACAGAGGTCGTTCGCGAAGCAAGCGCTCATATATTGATCGGACTCTGACTCGATACTTTCGCGAAGGTCGCGAAGGCTAAGTGGCTCCAAGTCTACTTCACCCAGAAGATCTAGAAGCGTTGCCGAGATCTTGGCGAGAGTCCCAGTTAAGCCGAGGAAGTCTCCTCCAAGGTCTCCATATACTAGCCACTTTCGTCATATATAGCCACTTTCGTCAGTCCGTTCAAGACATCACATGAGTTGTTTATCAACTGTAAGCCATATGCCGTCTACAAGCCTCACGCGAAGACAATTGCACAGGCTATTTACAACACACAAGCGTCGCTGTATTAATTTATCAACGGACGAAGAGCCTAATTAGGGATCTTCAAGCCGACTACCTACTACGATACGATTATCTACATGCGTGACCATTACGCAGATCTGCAGACAATTCAAAACGAAATTGAACAGCAGTCTTGTTACGGGCGAAAGTAAAACTCATAATCGTCAGCGATTTCCTCAGAAGTAATATGTACAACAAGTTCAGCTTTAACAGTCTACAAGCTGACAACTTGCAAGGTTATTGAACCTTATATAAGGAAGTCGGAATTATCTTCAAGACTGAAGTTACTTTCGACAGCCTGGAAAATAACTTATCCAGCATTAATATTACAGAGCGAGGTATTTCGCGGAGGTTTCAGCTGGCGTTTACCATCAACCCTCGAAACACGTGGTCACTCGGGTAACTTCGGAAGTTACGGTGAAGACCGACGATTGTTCTAATATCAACGACGGCACTATATTATACAAGGTTCCTTTCCTGATACACGGTGGCGTCACAGGCGGGTACTCTACAGAATCAAAATGCCTTGTTCTGATTGGACAGAGATGGACAACGCCCTCACGAGAGGTCGATCATAGTTCACAGTTCAACACATATGGGTTGCAAGTGACAACAATATATCAGTGAAGCGAGCAAGCCTCCTTACAGTCCAGCTAATCTAAACCTTCATGATTGGGCTGCCTTCTTGAGGTTAGAGACCTCCCCTGTCAAGTAAGGACGAGGACACGGCAGTCAGGCGATTTTTACATAAGTTCAGCGATGGCAGTCACCCCTGGTTATGCATCTACATCGTCAAGCACCGCATGGCGAATTTACCTCGACGGACGGGATACAAATGGATTCAAATCCATAGCGTCTCAGACTACACTTGAATTCATCATCAAGCTACTAACACAACTAGATGGTTAGTAAAGCCTACTTAAGTTGGACCTAGAACCTTCGCCAAGATCTGCTATTCTAGGTTTTGATTTGTAGCGGCGCAGAATCTTATAATTGTACCCGGAGGACCATGGATCAAGATCCAACAGTCATTTCCACAAGCCTTACTATCTCCGCTACCACACGACAGTGACAGAGTCTGTTGGGGTTACGCACTTCAGCTCAGCTCAAGACATGACAGACAGAGGCAGACAACAATTACATCCGTTACAAGTCATCAACAATTCGCATCTAGACGAATCTCTACCGTTCAATCATCGGTTCAGGTCAAACCTCATCTACTATGATGCACCAAGAGATCGAATGTTTGAATAGGCGTCTCGTTAATAGAGCTGGAATCGATAACACTTCTCTACGTAGATGTGTCACTATAAGGTTGGGGAGCCCATCTTGCCAACAGGACGGCATCAGGGCTATGAGCAATCAAGAGAGCAATTACACATAAATCTGCTAGAGATGCAAGCAGTAATAAACGCCTTAATACACTGGAGCAACTTACTACAGTATACCCAGTGGATGATTCACACAGTCAATTCGACAGTGGCGTTTTATGTGAACAAACTAAGCTCAACCAGGTCCCCGAACATATCGACTCTTTTTCAATTGTTCGATTTAATCAACAATCTCAACATACATGTCAGAGCATATCACATTCCAGGAGCAAAGAATGTGATAGCAGACGCTCTCTCTCGGCCACACATACCATCGCCGACAGAATTAAATGCTCCATACAGATATATTCACTCAAATTATCAAGGAAATAGGAACTACACTAATAGACCTATTTACCATTCGATTCAACAAACAACTGACAACATTCGTATCGCCAGTTCCAGACCCACTAGCATTGGCAACAGACGCACTAAGCATATCGTGGGAAGGTCTCAGCGGCAGTGCGGCTTTTCCGCCACCAGCGTTAATCTCACAAGTTTACTCTAAATCAGTCTAAAGCAGAGCCTCCATCTGGTTTTTGGTCATGGCCTACTGACCAGCGAGGAAGTGGTTTCCAACTCTTATTCAAGAAATCGGACAACCAATACTACACCTTACAGAGTGCTCGAATCTGTTAATACATCCGCACACCAAACAAAGCGCGCGGAAAGCCAGATATATTCCAACTTCACATTATGGATTGTATCAAGGCGTGTCTGAATAACAAGTTTTTTCAGCCAGGCGGCAAAGCAGTCTAACTTGCCCTCGTAACTCAACTGGCAACTTATCACGATGACAAATGGCACAGTGTTGTCAATTATGCTGCAAAGGAAGGATTTACAGCTAGATATGCTACTCATCCTCAAGTGGCGGACTACTTATGTTATCTACGTCAGACTAAGATTTTATAAGGCTCAACTTGTCCACCTATCTTGCAGCAATAGCTCTATCATAACTGAGAACGGGCGTCAAGTTCTAACCCAGTTACTCGCCTTGCTACGAGCTTTCCGATTGGAGGATTAAAACGGAAGTTTCACGCTCCAACTTGGGATCTGAATATAGTGCTCCAACACCTCACAAGTGAGGTTTATGAACACGCTTTGATGATATACTTGGACCCCATGATACGATGAATCTATCACGATGGCCAGTAAGAGCACTGAAAATATATCTCCACCGAGCCAAACAGGAGGGAAAAATGCAAGAGATTATTTCCTCTATCAAGCTACGCAGACGGAAGTCTCACGTACTATCTCCTTTTGGATCAGAACTGTCATACTACGTGCCTACAAGACTGCAGGATCGACCCTCCATGAGCTTCTAATCCTCATGATATTAGAGCGCTAACATATACAATGCTATTGAAATATGGAGGGTTATTTCTGGAGATCCGATATGGTGTTTGCCAACCACTATCTGAGAGATATCACCACCGAGGACGTCTCAGGTAGCCACCAATTCGGTCCCATGGTCCTCGCACAACAGTTGACAGTTCCTCGGAGAAGATAAGTCAATCTTACAGATTTTTACTTATCTTATAACAGTACTAAATAGCTACATGCTATATATATTTTGCTTAAGTTCTTTTATTATCTTAAGCTCAGTACTATGGTTATTATATCATACAATATATAAGCTAACAACTCTACGGAGTTTGTTATTATATATTTAGCTTAAGTTAATCATATCTTAAGCTCAGTACTATGGTTACATTATAAATGTATTAGCTAACAAACTCTACAGAGTTTGTTTTTGCTATTATATATGTAGCTTAAGTTCATTATATCTTAAACACAGTACTATACTCATATCATAAAAATATATTAGCTAACAAACTCTACGGAGTTTTTTGCTATTATATATGTAGCTTAAGTTTCATCATATCTTAAGCATTATGGTTACATTATAACATGTATTAGCTAACAAACTCTACGGAGTTTTTGCTATTATATATGTAGCTTAAGTTTATTCATATCTTAAAGCTCAGTACCGTGTTTATATCATATAAGTATATTAGCTAACAGACTCTAAAGAGTTTTTACTATCATATACTTAGCTTAAAGGTCACATGCAACGTAAAACACAACTTTGCAGATTCTGATACCTTTCGGTATGGACTTACCGAAACAAAGCGTCAAAAATGCAAATTCAACTTATAAAGTTGAAAAATAACGATGATGAAAAAAACGCGAAATCGGAGTTCAAGCGTTTCACTTATTTTCCCAGACTTTTCTGGGGAATAACAGTTTCAACAGCTGGGAACAAGCTCACTTGCGTGCTCAGTGAAATAGGTTCGCATAACTTGGAAGCGGGCTGTCTGGTGAATACCCTCGGTGAAGGCTTGGTGTGTGAGCTTTTCATAATGTTTGTTGATATCTCACAGGCGCGAGCTTTTTATATGTAATGACAGTAAATAAACTGTTTATATAATTTCATTTGTCTATTTCACCACACGTTCTTCTTACCGAGTCACTTTCTCAGTTCGATACTTAAAAGCAATGTCATTATTTAGCATTGACACAATTTCTAACTGTGATATAGATATGTCGCTGTCACAGACAAAACTCAATGTCTTGTTTTATTGACACCTGTGTGTCTGCCTGCCTGTCTGCTAATGACAATATTCAATACACAACTGCGATCACTGACCACATGCAATTTGAACTTAACACCAATCAGGCTATACACCATAAACATAACGCATTGTTTTATGGCCCAAGTTCAGTCTCTGTCACATTATGTAATTACACAGACAGGCAGGTGTGATACTTGAACACATGACATGTAATGATGTCTGTTGATTGCAAAATGTTATACACAAAAAATGAGCATGTACTTACAAAACCCAACATCTCTATATAAACACACACAATTAGCCGTGAAGGCGGCATCTGCAAATGAACCAGCCCCTACACTTGAGTGCACACCCACCCGCTCTGACTGGGTTCGGTATCCCGGCTGCTTCGTTTCGAGGGAGGTAAACCCAAGTACAAAATATTGCACTTTTGATTTGCGATTATACGCTTATAATTTTGTTTATTTGTTTTTTCATAATCAGCAATGCATATTATATGTCATGAAGAAGTGATAATTGTGTTTTAGTTATGTTTGATTTTTTGGTTGCATGTGACCTTTAAGTTTCATCATATTTTAAGCATTATGGTTACATTATAAAATGTAATAGCTAACAAACTCTACGGAGTTGTTTTGGCTATTTAGGTTGCTTAAGTTAATTATATCTTAAGCACAGTTCTATAATCATACTATATATATGCCTACAACTCTTAGGAGTTCTACTATTATATATATGTTCAGCTTAAGTTTCAATCCTTAAGCTCAGTCATATGTTCATTTTAACATTAGTTAACAAACTCTCATGTTGGTTACTATTATACAGCTTAAAGTTATACCTTAAGCACAATTCTCTATAACTTACATATATTGGTTACTACTTTGGTTCTATAAAAGTATTCATTATAAACTATCAACGGTTTAGTATCACATTAATAGCTTTAGCTTAATAAATGTTCTGTTATACTTTTATTATATATGCAGTATAATAAGCTCTATGGCTACTTTAAGTTCTATAGCAGGAATTCAGTTCATGCCTAAACTATCCCTTAGGGTTATTACAATTATCTCAGTTCAAATCACTAATTAGTAAAATCCAAAGTATATATAATCCCACCTCCTATTCCGTGAGGATTCTACAAACAAATAAACATGAGTCAGGATAAGGAAAAAATATGAAATTTTTAGAGTAAAATTAATATTTTTATACTTATCCTGACTCATGAGGTAAGCCTCCTCCGTCTCCCCACTTAACACTTTGGATTTCCCTGGAAATTCAGGTGTTGGGCTCAGTATATGAGGAGAGTGAGAGGCACATGGGCTTGGGTGGTGCCCTCCTTCCCCCACTTGTGGAAGGGAGGTAACTCGTGGTCAGTACTAATGAGTGATTTTTTATTGAAGGGAACTTCAATTGGGAGATACAAGTGTTCCACTAGGTTCGCCAGAAGAAGAAGACAAGCAAATAAACATGAGTCAGGATAAGTATAAAAATATTAATTTTACTCTAAAAATTTCATGTTTTTAGTTATTTTGGCCCCATCTATTATGAAGGTGTAATTGCATTATAATCAGTGTATCTTGATGTGTGTGTATTGTTGACAGGTCTGCCAGACAGCAAGACGTGGGGAGCGAAGCGGAACAGGTTCTACCATGCTGACATTATTGATAACAAGTTTGGTAAGTTTGTCATGGGTATTGGTCGGGTGTTGGGGTGTAATCCAGTGGTCAGGTGTTGAGGTGTAATCCAGTGGTCAGGTGTTGGGGTGTAATCCAGTGGTCAGGTGTTGGGATGTAATCTCGTGGTCAGGTGTTGGGGTGTAATCCAGTGGTTGGGTGTTGGGGTGTTATCCAGTGGTCAGGTGTTGGGGTGTAATCCAGTGTTTAGGTGTAATCCAGTGGTTGGGTGTTGGGGTTAATCCAGTGGTCAGGTGTTGGGGTGTAATCCAGTGGTCAAGTGTTTAGGTGTAATCCAGTGGTCAGGTGTTGGGGTGTATTCCAGTGGACAGGTGTTGGGGTGTAATCCAGTGGTCAGGTGTTGGGGTGTAATCCAGTGGTCAGGTGTTAGGGTGTAATCCAGTGGTCAGGTGTTGGGGTGTAATCCAGTGGTCAAGTGTTTAAGTGTAATCCAGTGGTCGGGTGTTGGGGTTTAATCCAGTGGTCAGGTGTTGGGGTGTAATCCAGTGGTTGGGTGTTGGGGTGTAATAATCCAGTGGGGTAATCCAGTGGTTTAATCCAGTGGTCAGGTGTTGGGGTGTAATCCAGTGGTTGGGTGTTGGGGTGTAATCCAGTGGTCAGGTGTTGGGGTGTAATCCAGTGGTCAGGTGTTGGGGTGTAATCCAGTGGTCAGGTGTTGGGGTGTAATCCAGTGGTCAGGTGTTGGGGTGTAATCCAGTGGTCAGGTGTTGGGGTGTAATCCAGTGGTTGGGTGTTGGGGTGTAATCCAGTGGTTGGGTGTTGGGGTGTAATCCAGTGGTTGGGTGTTGGGGTGTAATCCAGTGGTCAGGTGTTGGGGTGTTATCCAGTGGTTGGGTGTTGGGGTGAAATCCAGTGGTCAGGTGTTGGGGTGTAATCCAGTGGTTGGGTGTTGGGGTGTAATCCAGTGGTCAGGTGTTGGGGTGAAATCCAGTGGTCAGGTGTTGGGGTGTAATCCAGTGGTCAGGTGTTGGGGTGTAATCCAGTGGTTGGGTGTTGGGGTGTAATCCAGTGGTTGGGTGTTGGGGTGTAATCCAGTGGTCAGGTGTTGGGGTGAAATCCAGTGGTCAGGTGTTGAGGTGTAATCCCATCAATCTTGTTATTGTGTTTGTGTTGAGCAACTGCTTATGATTTACCGATTCATGAACATAAAACTTCATGTAACCTGAATGTTCTGGTGAGTAATGTCTCGTGATTGTTGCCAGATTTTTCGGGGTCGGACGAGGAGACAGGAAATGCTGCTATGGAAGAGAAGGAGGCTCTGGCTCTTCAGAGGAAGATGGCGGAGGAGATGTGTGACCAGGACTTTGGACTCGACGCCTTCACAGTCAAGGTAAGGTGTTGCAGTTTATTGATAGTAGTCTGGATGCAGCTGTACCATCACATCTATACACATGAAGATCCAGGTTAGAATTGATCTTCAGCAAACCATGCTTGTCATAAGAGGTGACTAACGGGATCGGGTGGTCAGGCTTGCTGATTTGGTGGACACGTGTCATTATATCCCAATTGCATAGATCAATGATCAATGCTGTTGATCACTTGATTGTCTGGTCCAGATTTGATTATTTACAGACTGCCGTCATGTAGCTGGAATATTGCTGAGTGCGGCATTAAACAAAAACAAACAGACAAAATCATTTCTTAACATCATCCATATGTCACTATTAGTTGTTTGAAGGCTCAATATTTTTGTCCATTCAGCCAGCAAAGAAGAAGGAAGTGAAAGAGGAGGGCAAGGTTGTGAAAGATTTGTCCAAACTCTCTAGAAGGGAAAAGTTGGAGGTAGGTTAAATGAGCCATCTTAACTGACTGATGTGGAACTATTCTGTGTCATCATCTTGGAAGTTGTTAATTTTTCCTCAAATATTTACAGCTATTTGAGCCACATTGAGGTGTTATGATGTTTCAGATGAAAACTTTGTTTAAGGAAATGTTGTTGCAATGAACCATGGTGTCCTGTTGAAGATGTGAGGTGTACAGTTGTATTCATTTTCTTTGTGTTATGTCCTCCTGCAGCTCCTGAAGAAAGAATCTCCAGAACTGTTGACACTCATTGAGGACTACATCTGCAAGGTGGGCAATGTTGTCAAGTACTAAGACATGTGCAGTGGTGTCCACAACTGAGACAAGTTCAGAGTGCAGTTCAGAGACAGTGTTTGCAGTGGTGTACAGTGATGTGCCATGTTGAACAATTCATTGTAATGTTGTCATGGTTGTACTGGGGCAGCCTAGTTGTTAAAGCGTTGCTCGTCACGCTGAAGACCCGGGTTCGATTCCCTACATGGGTACAATGTGTGAAGCCCATTTCTGGTGTCCCTCGCCGTGATATTGCTGGATTATTGCTAAAAGCGGCATAAAACGAAAGTCACTCACTCACTCATGGTTGTACTATGGCTGTGTTGTGGCTACTTTTAAAGGCAATGAGGGCTCAAGTTTGAAGCGTATTTGATCACACTTATCTAGAGAAGGATGAGGCTTTTTATCCCACCGGCATATAATGCGGTGGGATATAGTCGTCGCCTCGTCCGTCTGTCCGTCCGTCCGTCCGTCCGTCCGTCCGTAATCATTTTGTTTCCGGACCATAACTCAAAGACCGTTCGATATTTTTTAACCAAAATTGGTAGATATGTCAAAAATAACCTAAGGTGGTGCCTTTTGCTATTTACAGATAATTGTCATTTTTATTTTTCGCGGTTTCCATGGAAACGTTTTGGACTTAGTCTTAAAGAAGGGTGGGCTTCGTTTCCGGAGCATAACTCAAGAACCGTTCAGTATTTTTCAACAAAACTTGGTAGATATATCAAACAGATCCTAAAGTGGTGCCTTTTGCATTTCACAGATTTTTGGCATTTTTATTTTTCCGGTTTCCATGGAAACGATTTGGACTTAGTCCCAAAAGTGAGGGTGGGCTTAGTTTCGGAGCATAACTCAAGAACCGTTCAATATTTTTCAACAAAACTTGGTAGATGTATGAAACAGATCCTAAAGTGGTGCCTTTTGCTATTTGCAGATTTTTGGCATTTTTTTTATTTTTCCGGTTTCCATGGAAACATTTTGAACTTAGTCTCAAAAGTAAGAATTGCTTTCGTTTCGGAGCATAACTCAAGAACCATTCAATATTTTTCAACAAAACTTGGTAGATATATCAAACAGATCCTAAAGTTGTGCCTTTTGCTATTTGCAGATTTTTGGCATTTTATTTTTCCGGTTTCCATGGAAGCGATTAGGACTTAGTCCAAAAAGTGAGGGTGGGCTTCGTTTCCAGAGCATAACTCAAGAACCGTTCAATATTTTTCAACAAGACTTGGTAGATATATCAAACAGAACCTTAAGTGGTGCCTTTTGCTATTTGCAGATTTTGGCATTTTTATTTTTCCGGTTTCCTAATGGAAACGATTCGGACTTAGTCCCAAAAGTGAGGGGTGGGCTTCGTTTCCAGAGCATAACTCAAGAACCGTTCAATATTTTTCAACAAGACTTGGTAGATATATCAAACAGAACCTTAAGTGGTGCCTTTTGCTATTTGCAGATTTTTGGCATTTTTATTTTTCCCGGTTTCCATGGAAATGATTCGGACTTAGTCCCAAAAGTGAGGGGTGGGCTTCGTTTCCGGAGCATAACTCAAGAACCGTTCAATATTTTTCAACAAAACTTGGTAGATGTATGAAACAGAACCTTAAGTGGTGCCTTTTGCTATTTGCCGATTTTTGGCATTTTTATTTTTCCCGGTTTCCATGGAAACATTTTGGACTTAGTCTCAAAAAGTAAGGATTGCTTTCGTTTCCGGAGCACAACTCAAAAACCGTATAATATTTTTCAACAAAACTTGATAGATATATCAAACAGATCCTAAAGTTGTGCCTTTTGCTATTTGCAGATTTTTGGCATTTTTATTTTTCCCGGTTTCCATGGAAACGATTCGGACTTAATCCCAAAAGTGAGGGGTGGGCTTCGTTTCCGGAGCACAACTCAAAAACCTCTCTATATCTTTCAGCAAAACTTGGCAGATATGTGAGGCAGATATTGAAGTGATGCCTTTTGCTATTTGCAGATATTTGTGATTTATTATTTTCTCGGTTTCCATGGAAATGATTTGCACTTAGTCTAAAATCAAGCTGGACTTTAAGTAACTGTCAGATGATTTGTTCTTTCAAAGATGTGGGGGCTGGGGGGATATGTCATCTTCTGATGACTCTTGTTTAACTGGATTATCATTGTTCCCTTTTACTGACTTCAGATGACAGAAGTCAAGGACATTTTCCAACCATTGCTGACCCTTGTCAATGAAGGCAAAGTTCATGGCAGTGCTGCTAATTACGTCAGGACAAGATTTCACCTCAATATGAAGTAAGTGTCCCTCAGTAAAAAGCTGATGAGTAGGAACAAGGAGAGATGTGTTTAAAATGCAGATCTAAGACAGAATGAAAAATCACAATAGTCAATAAATTATTATAGGCCCAGCTTGACACCTTTGGCCTTCCTCACCAAGAGGATATCTGGTTGTAGTTACTTAACAGCAACCTATACTGATTGTATGAGGCGACGTAATCATGCTTGTGGATCCAGTGATTTGGTTTGTGGTCTAGTCACATACCCCTAGGATGTTAATGGTTGCTCAACATATCAATATCATTATTCACAGGGGGCGTTGTGGTAGCCTAGTGGTTAAAGCGTTGGCTCGTCACGCCGAAGACCCGGGTTCGAATCCCAACATGGGTACAATGTGTGAAGCCCATTTCTGGTGTTCCCCGCCATGATGTTGCTGGAATATTGCTAAAAGCAGCGTAAAACCTAAGTCAGTCAGTCAGTCAGTCATTATTCACGGTTTGTATATGATTTAATTTACAGGCCATCATATAGTTTGAATTGTGCTGAGTTTGCAGTTACACAACAAACAATTAACCTTTGGCCTAATACTTGAATATGATGTCATCCTGAATGTGATAGTGATTGGATTTTTGTTCATCATGTATGTTGCAGTTACTGTATCAATGTGAGCTTCTACCTCATGCTGAAGGCAAAGCACATCGCAGCCGAGAACCACCCCGTCGTCAAGAGACTGGTGCAGTACAGAAACGTTAGTTATTTATTATCTTGAATAAGCCCACTTCTGTATTGTCATCAGGAGACTAGTGAATTACAGGGAGTGACTGAACATCTCTCTTGTACTGGCCCAGTTGCACCCTGAGTCTGGTGCAGTATATAGCACCTACACAATCTCTCTTGTACAGGCCCAGTTGCACCCTGATACAAGAAGACTGGTGTAGTATATAGCACCTACACAATCTCTCTTGTACTGGCCCAGTTGCACCCTGAGTCTGGTGTAGTATATAGCACCTACACAATCTCTCTTGTACAGGCCCAGTTGCACCCTGATACAAGGAGACTGGTGTAGTATATAGCACCTACACAATCTCTCTTGTACAGGCCCAGTTGCACCCTGATACAAGGAGACTGGTGCAGTACATAGCACATACACAATCTCAGTCTCATAAGCCTAGTATTATCTTCTGATGAAGGGTAGGGTGACCCAGCTGTTCAAAGCATCACAGTTTGCTGTGCAGAGTTGCACCCTTATTCCTAGAAATCAAATTGAATCCTAGTTTCTCCCTGATTATGATTGTAAGTTTATCAGCACCTTGCCTCTAGGGTTTGGTAGGCGGCCTGACACTTCACTTGGGAAATTCCACTTATTTCTTGTCCTGTTCACAGCTGATGAAACAGTTAGAGCCTCTGGACTCCAAGCTCAAGCCTGAGATTGACGATATTCTGGACCGACTGAAGAATGGGGAAGACGTGGACCTCACACCTCCCCCTGAACAAACAGCAGGGGTCATGTGAGTTGATACCACTACTTGGGATGCTGGTCATTATAACATATGCTATTAACTTGGAGCTATTACTGGCTATGCTGAATTGCTTGGTCAAACGCGTGGTGGTGTGTGGTCCTGTGCAGGTCACAAATCAGTTGAAGTTAAGCAACGCTGAGCACGGAGCGTCCTTGGATGGGTGACTGTGTTTGGCAGCTTGACTCTTGAGAGTTTCTTGGACTTCAGTCCTGCCCCACAACGAAGCACATGTGATACATGTGGTCTCACCTTAGGCAAGTGAGTTTGTTCAAAATTGCCTCTGTTCACCCAGAAGAAAATGGCTACCCATTGGGATAAGTCATGTTACTATTAACCATCTAGCCCCTAACAGGCAGTTTGGGTTATCCGGGGGTAATAATGGTGTGTTGTTTGTGCGTGCTTTGAGCATTCCCCTTTATGGTTTGGAGTATTGCCAGTACCCTCATTATCATTATTATAATGGTGTGGGGTGTTGCTTATAATATAAAAATAATAATAAGTCATCTTCTATAGCACGTTTCCACACACCAAGTGATTGCTCGTGGCGCTTAATCAGAATCTGATTCTTATTACCCCACATAACCCAAGCTGCCTGTTAGGCGCTAGAAGGTTATAGTCACATTACTTTATCCAACCGGGTACCCATTTTCTGCTGGGTGAACAGAGGCAATTTGAACAAACTCACTTGCCTAAGGTGAGACCACATGTATCACATGTGCTTCGTTGTGGGGGAAGGACTGAAGTCCTAGAAACTCTCAGGAGTCAAGCTGCCAAACACGGTCACCCATCCAAGGATTGTCCGAGCTCGACGTTGCTTAACTTCAACTGATTCGTGACCTGAGCTCTGTGCACAGGACCACGCGCCACCACAAATCCATCATTTGTTTCTATGGTCCAATCTACATTATGTATACACTGATGAGGTATAGCTGGTCTATTGCTGACTGAAGGGAAACACAGCTATAATTGTGCTTTACATCCTACCTGAGACTTATGGTGGTCTGAATGTTCCTGATATTTCAGTAAGAAGGCTGAGAAACTCAAGAGGAAACTGAAGGAGAAGACAAAAGGCAAGGACCTAGAACCACCAGCGAAGGTAAAACTGACCTAAATCTCAAGAACACATGTGTTTCCCCAGCTCCTGACATGCAACGGGTACCTTGGTAGGGTCCGGTAATAAGAAGTCGGCTTCCTTGGGAGTAAATATGGATTCTTCCCAGCCCTAACTTGTACATGCATTTCATCACCTATTGTCTTAACTTTCAGTAACCGGATCATCTACGCATCTTAGATTAGTCTGAAATACAGTAATTAAGATTTTCAACCCCCCAACCTTGATTCCAAATACCACCACATCACATAATTTTGGTAACAGCAGACAAAGTTCATTGTGAGAGCTAAGAGCAGTGTATGCACACTGACAAGATCAGACCATGTAATACATGCATGTTGTTTTCTTATGATGTAATGAGTACTACATCAACAAGCACCTGTTGTATGGTGTTGTAGGTGAAGAAACAGACTGGCAGGTTTGAGACCAAGGCCGAGAAGGATGCATTGGAGTACTACAGTATGATGAAGAAAGGTCGCAACATGTATGATGATGATGATGATGATGATGACGACGACGATGATGATGACAAAGATGCTGAGTAAGTCGTGTATATTGCCCTTATTTGTCCATACAAGAATTTACAACAATAAGCATGATAAGGTTTGTTTGACCTCACATTGTTAACAAATGACAAGTGATCCACATTCATAACTGTGATTAAACACATGGACAAATTTAGTGCAGACAAAGATCATAATGAGGGTGAATCCAGGAATCAAACTCAGATCAGCAGATCCTAGGGACACCTTGGTCCACCAGGCCAAACTGAACCTTCCAAAGCAGTGTTGTATATTTCTGTATATTTCTGTGAATGTTATGTCTGTTCAGGATGGAGGAAGGTGGCATGGAGCAAGCAGAGCATGACAATGAGGAGGAGGAAGAGGGGAAGAGAGCAATAACATACCAGGTATGTACACCATAGGTGAGGTGAGGTGAAATTGGGTTTAACGTCGTGACTGAGAATATTTCGCTCATATGACGACGTGCATGCGTGTGTATGTGTATGTGCGGCTGCTTGTACTAGCCCAGACTTAAGCTGGTTTTATAGTGCTAGCCCACTGAGATACCATGCCGCAGTGAAGCATGAATACCCCACTCAGACACATTATACTGACTCCGAGCCGACCAGTCCTTATTCTACCTATTAATGCCGAGCGCCAGACAGGGACCAACAAGTACCATATTTTAACGTCTTTTGGCATGACGCTGGTCGGGATCGAACCCACGATATTCCGCTCTCTCCGGGCGGACGCTCTTACCACTACACTACGGAGGCGGTCCTGGTACACCATAGAGAAGCAAGAAACAGTTGATGTAGCAACATCATCAGGGCAGTTACTGGGAAGTTTCTTACCTGTCAGAAATTACTTTCATCATGATTAATCAACTACTTTAGGATAATGCATTGATCTAAGTGATTGTAAGTATCCTTTATCAAATGTTTGGAAACATATTTTTCAAATTTTCATTTTAAAGTGTCAGCCATTTCTGTTTACACACGGAAATGATGTCAGGTATTTCCCTTAAGTTAAAAAACATGTTCTGTGCCGTAGTGGATAGATAGATTGTTTGCCAGAGGGTCGGAGGTCAGTGGACTGGTTTCCTGTCTCCATACTAAAAACCCTTAAAAGATGGTACTTGTTACTCTGCCAGGCACTCAACATTAAGGGGATAAAATAAGGACAGATGTGTTGATGTCAGCACAAACTGTTAGAGCATGATAAACTGCACATTAGTATCCCTGAGGGCGAGCATTGTGAAACTGGTGTAAGTCTGCACTACCACACGCAGCCAGTTACAGGTCAATATACAATAAATACTCTTGAACACAACATTACCATTTCACCTCACTTAAATTATTGGGTATTTCACTGGTACAATGATGCATTGGATTGTGTGTTTGCCAGATTGCCAAGAACAAAGGCATGACCCCCAAGAGGAAGAAAGAACAGAGGAACCCGAGGGTCAAACACAGAAAGAAGTTTGAGAAGGCCAAGGTTCGCAGGAAGGGACAGGTGAGTGATGGGGAGAACACAGTCACTGAGGGCAGGGCGGTGGGGCAGCCTAGTGGTTAAAGTGTTGGGTTGTCATGCCGAAGGCTCGGGGTCGATTCCCCACATGGGTACAAAGTGTGAAGCCCATTCTTGGTGTCCCCCACCATGAAATTGCTGGAATATTGCTAAAAGCGGCATAAAACTCACTCCCTCACTCACTGAGGGCTTGTCTCCTAAAGCAGAACTGTGAAACATGGAACTTCAGTCCAAATATATCTTAACCTTAAAGTATTGATATATACTGAGAGAAACAAATAAAGAAACATGGGGAAATTCAAGTTTTCTTTTACTGTTTTCCAGTTTTCATCACCAGCTTTGATTAGCACTGTTGGTGGAAATCTGAGAATAGATAAAGGAACACTGCCATGAAGTGGTGTTCACTTTATTGTTTCCCTCAGTATATAATAGCCAAGCGTATTTATTAAGCAGCCTATCGTGACAAGATTTCATAAGTGATATACCTATTTATTACCCACATGGTCAACGTATGGGTAGTTGCATACTAATCTCGTACGTCACACAAGTGTCGTATCGCGTTGACCTGTGTCGTAACGACTTGACCTGAGATTCTAATGATTTGATTGGATAACCGATGACCTCTCAGTTAGGTCACATTCTGACGTAACTATTTTGTCATTCGTAACAAACACGTGAATTCATTCATTCTACAACTTAAATGCATTGTGGGAATGTAAACATTGCCAACGTTGCCGTGTCGCTGTTTAATTGTGAGTCGAACTGAGACATTATATCCGTCGAAAAACAAACGCAATGTTTCTACCAGTGATGCTAGCCGAATGAAGCAACTACAAACCAAGAAACGGGGTGCTACGAGTAGTTTACTGTAGGAGGCTGTACGAGGCGATGACAACTGACATGCATTGTGACGTCGGTTACCAAGGCCGTGACGTCATTACAGTTTGACGTCATGCAAATATTGTACTACAGTACAAAACTCTTCCGCAACCTCTTTATGAAACCGGTTTTGGTTTGAAACCAAAGAAATAACAAAAATACGCTATTTTGTCAATTTAATACATGTTAGACGTGGGTAATAAATAAAATACCACACTCGGTCTCATTACATACGAATTATACGAAACTCGTGAACTTCCTATGATATGTCATGTGTTCATTGTTTTAGCAAGTTGTATTCTTGATGACCCTGACATCCACTGGTATAACCGATTATGTAAGATGATGCAACTTTAGGGTGTTGGCAGAATCCTTATCATCACCGTGACTTGTCTGTTGAAGTGTATTATGTATGTGGTCCTTCACTTTTCATGTTTTCTTGTACAAAAATTTAACAATGAACTACTTTGTATTTTCAGGTACGCGAGCCAAGGACGGAGATGACTAGGTATGCTGGAGAAATGACAGGTATTCGTGCTGGTATTAAACGAGGAATCAAGCTCAGGTGATCGGACTCATCCCAAACAAGTGCTTGCTTACCAGGCAGATAAGCATTGGTTCAGCCTGCCGAGCGACGTGTCACTGAGTTTGATTGTGAAGACAGCTTAGTCGACCATGTCTAACTATATACCGACTCTCAGTTGGGAAACCAAATATTATGAGACTGAAGGAAACCAGCTGTATTTCTGAAGAAAGCTCAGATGACCTTGTCTTATGAGATCCCATTGTTGGAAGTCATTGCATCATAAAGGCAGCATAAACAAGGAAATATTCTACATGTTCAATACAGCTAGATTTGAGACATTGCTGTTGCTGGAAAACCAAGTTCTATGGATAATCAACTTCTTTATTGCAATCGGTGTGACGATTCGGTGTAGGTACTAACACCGTTACCAAGCAAGTGATATGTGTTAATCAAGCAAGCTTGATAACGGTGTTAGTACCTACACCAAATCGTCACACCGATTGCAATAAAGAAGTTGACTATCTGTAGAACTTGGTTTTCCTTCATCTATCCAACTTCTAAAATGCTTCTGTACTTGGTGTTAAAATGCCTCAAAGAAGTAATTGCTGTTGCTGCTGTACTGATGTTCCCACAATAGTGGTACACCATAATCTGTTAGTGGTACACCATAATCTGTTAGTGGTACACCATAATCTGTTGGTGGTACACCATAATCTGTTGGTGGTACACCATAATCTGTTAATCTGTTGGTATACACACCATAATCTGTTAATCTGTTGGTGGTACACCATAATCTGTTGGTGGTACACCATAATCTGTTGGTGGTACACCATAATCTGTTGGTGGTACACCATAATCTGTTGGTGGTACACCATAATCTGTTAGTGGTACACCATAATCTGTTGGTGGTACACCATAATCTGGTGGTGATACACCATAATCTGTTGGTGGTACACCATAATCATAATCTGTTGGTGGTACACCATAATCTGTTGGTGGTACACCATAATCTGTTGGTGGTACACCATAATCTGTTAGTGGTACACCATAATCTGTTAGTGGTACACCATAATCTGTTGGTGGTACACCATAATCTGTTGGTGGTACACCATAATCTGTTGGTGGTACACCATAATCTGTTGGTGATACACATGGATAGTAGGGAACCTAAAGTTATATAAAATGAATGACTGTAATAGGATTCTATGTTCTTGTAAACTTAAGCATAAAATAAATTGTGAATAAACTGAAGTCAGTTTGTTTTGTATATTGGAGTTGTTTTGTTTTTAGGTACACATGTATGTGTATTTGCCTTCAGGTATGACATTAGGGCAACTTAATGTGGGATGGAAGGCAGAAATTATGCCATCTGTCCTAAATATTTATGTTGATGAAATCTACAAACATGGGAAAGTTGCTGACAAGCCACAAACCACAACCACCCTATGATGAAACCAGCATAACACACACATAGGACTGCAAGGCTGTTGTGGCCTCCCTGTGTTACTGTCCAGGAGTTTTGTCCCCACAAGTTTCGTAGGAGGTTAAACGGATCGGGTGGTCAGGATTAGACTACTGGTTACTGACATATTATCCTGATGACATGGATCATTCATTACATCGACCCCACCGGGTTAGAATATTGATCTTCAGTAACCCATGCTTGTCGTAGATGCGACTAACGGCATCGGGTGGTCAGACTCGCTGACTTGGTTGACACATCATCGGTTCCCAATTGCGCAGATCGATGCTCGTGTTGTTGATCACTGGATTGTCTGGTCCAGACTCGATTATTTACAGACCGATGCCATATAGCTGGAATATTGCGGCTTAAAACTAAACTCGCTCATTCATTACATCAATCACTGGGTTGCCTGACCCAGACTTGATAATTTACGAAATAATATGAGACTGACACTTTACACACGCATTATCATTGTATTAATATTGCTGAGCGTCGTTTTTCAGCAGCACTGGTTTACTACTGATGCAGATCTGACAGAACACAAGACTCGAGAAGTTCATAATGCCATTTTATTACATAAAAAGAGACTGACCTTGCTATAAGAGCAAGCTGTACAAGAGCTGGCTGACGTACCACACAGTAAGCATCGGTGGCTACGGCAGCAACAGCAGCAGTGTACCTGATCAGAGATTGCACTTGGTTCCGCAGTAGGACGTCTACATCAACACAGTAACAAACAGACAGCTAAACATGGTGGGCACAGCACCCATCACACTGGTGTCTCAGAGCCAGTTCACGATTTGTTCCAACTTCCTGCAGATATCTCCCATACATTTCGGTCCCTCGTTGCTGGGACAACAGTTTAATGTAGTTGGTTGTAATACAGGTCGAACAAATCACATCCACTCTATGTTGTTAGTAGGTTGTTGAAGCTTAAATGGATTTGTATATGACAATAATATACTGCAGTTATTTACATCATAGAAAATTACAAACTCTTTTATCCCTCTTGTTTTCCTCACATACGAACTTGGACGAGATGATGACACTATAAACGTTATGGGGAGAATGTGAAAATACCATTTACTTCCAGCACTGGACAGCATCATATTCATTTAGTTTTGTAAATTGTTGAAACATCAGCGCACATTTAAAATACTTTTCAATAAAAGAATGCCATCAGGAGAGACAGTAGTGCCATTTTTAACAAATTATTAAAACTGGTTACCTTTTAATTATTAAGAAACAAGGAGAGAGCAGAGTGCAAAAGATCACAAAGTATACGAGTACAGAAGTCGATTAAAAGAAGACTGTTTGCATATAGACAGTTGATTCCATAGGTCACGAGAATGGCTAGCTTCCATATTATTGAACATTGCTAATTTGGAAATCAGTATAAAAAGTGTGAAAGGGAATAATGCAGCAACATAGTGAAGTCACAATCTATTGTCTCACCCCACAGTAAAAATAACAATAAAACAATGTCAACAAAATCTAAAATAAACTTGAAACACTTGTCGAGACCCATGAAAACTTAACTTGCCTCATCGAACTCTGAACCAGTGCAGATAATTCAAGTAGGTCATACAATTTTGTTTAATAATATTCTTGACAAGACTGGAACTGAAACACTAATAGCACTGATCCCTATACAAACACTGTTACAGGGACTTCAGGAAACATAAGATTCAACCTAAATGTCACATGCAGAATAAACAAGGAATCAGGGACAGATTGTATGTTACACTGATCCATAGAAGCTGATTATCTCTGATTGTTAGTATAGACCTGAAACAGGGTGGGAAACTTGTGTCTATGAGGAACAGAGGTAAATCTTGTTGCACAAACATCACCTTAGGCCATGTGATGCTGTGTGCAATGCTTCCCGGAGTGTTGGTGACGTCTCTGCCGACTCTTCTCGGTTATACTGCATGTAGTCTGTATGTATCTACATTACTAACATCACTGGGACTGTACATGTTCATGTCATCACACGACCACAGCTTCTGTTGTGTCTTGTAGTGACTATGCTGTGATACCACTCAAACTGAAGATAATGTCCTATTTTCTTTGCAACCGATCCTACAAACTAGTTATGTATGAAAATGTTTAGGGTGTATGCATCATTTTTCATTTACCTTAAGCAATCTGTTTTAATTCCATTGGAACATTAATTTGTTTTGTGTAGAAAAAGGACATGTCAGAAAGTTCAGCAGTTCCTTTTCAGTATTGGCGTCAAACGACCCAGCTCAAGGAAATCCATTTTCATAAGACATTCCCAAGAGCACCTTTCAGTGTAAGACACACACCTGACACCCGACTAAGGAGAGACCCATTCAAAATGAGACACACCTTATTCAGTGAAAGCTTCATTCACTATTAGATGCACCTCTGTTTTCAATACAAGACATTCCTGAGTGCAGAAAGTCCATTTCGGTATAAGGCACACCTTAATCAAGGAAAGCCCCATTCAGTATGAGACATGCCTTATCAAAGAAATTCCCTTTCAGTATGAGACAACCTATTTCAGGAAAGCCCAAATCACAGAGATTCACCATCAAGGAAAACCTCATTCAGTGCGAGATGCACATTATTCAAGGAAAGCCCCATTCAGTATGAGATACCCCTTACTCAAGGAAAGATCCATTCAGTACGAGACACGCATTACTCAAGGAAAGATCCATTCAGTATGAGACATGCCTTACTCAAGGAAAGCCCCATTCAGTATGAGACATGCCTTACTCAAGGAAAGCCCCATTCAGTATGAGACATGCCTTATTCAAGGAAAGACCCATTCAGTATGAGACATGCCTTATTCAAGGAAAGACCCATTCAGTATGAGACATGCCTTATTCAAGGAAAGACCCATTCAGTATGAGACATGCCTTATTCAAGGAAAGACCCATTCAGTATGAGACATGCCTTACTCAAGGAAAGATCCATTCAGTATGAGACATGCCTTACTCAAGGAAAGACCCATTCAGTATGAGACACTACTCAAGGAAAGACCCATTCAAGGAAAGACCCATTCAGTCCATGAGACATGCCTTATTCAAGGAAAGATCCATTCAGTATATTCAAGGAAAGACCCATCAGCCTTATTCAAGGAAAGACCCATTCAGTATGACATGCCTTACATGCCTTATTCAAGGAAAGACCCATTCAGTATGAGACATGCCTTACTCAAGGAAAGACCCATTCAGTATGAGACATGCCTTACTCAAGGAAAGACCCATTCAGTATGAGACATGCCTTACTCAAGGAAAGACCCATTCAGTATGAGACATGCCTTACTCAAGGAAAGACCCATTCAGTATGAGACATGCCTTACTCAAGGAAAGACCCATTCAGTATGAGACATGCCTTACTCAAGGAAAGACCCATTCAGTATGAGACACGCCTTACTCAAGGTAAGCCCCATTCAGTATGAGACACGCCTTATTCAAGGAAAGCCTCATTCAGAGTGAGACATAACTTATTCAAGGGAAGTGGAAAGTCCCAATATGAGATATACCTTCCTCACGGAAGTCCATTTCAGGAGGAGGCTTGCCTCAGCTCCAATGTTAGCTGAGCATCCAGGTCAGCTGACATGAAGTGTCTTAGTGGTACAAGTAGATGTTGTCAAGAGAACTGTTGTTTCATTAGAGAGCAGGTGATTGACTAGGAAGTACATCACAATTTGCCAGGAACATCACCACATGCTGTTGTTTGGACATTATGGAAACACAGACAGTGAAACATAGACACGTCATCAAATGTACAAAGTCAGTATGAAATGTTATTCCACAATTATAGTCTTACCCTGTTGCAGTTATCTGCCCACTGTTTCATATGGGAGCTTCATTGGTATATGGTATAGAGCTTCTATACATTTAGGAATACACCTTTTGGAACATGACAGAATAAGGACAGAGCATCCCTCTACTGAGACATTTCCTGGCATAGATTCAAAGTGGAATGTTCTGGAGATTTTCATTGTGCGAATTTCTGTTTTCGTCAAGAATAGAATTTCATTCTGAAGAATATTTTAGACAACCAAGGGGACAAAACATGATGTGTTGAAAAGTTTTAGCTTGGATCAAAATTGAATCGATTGTTTTGTAGAGAAGAGTTGAGAAGAATGCCAAGTTGGAATTTATATATATATATATATATATATGCATAAGTAGAGTTAAAGTTTTCACAGTAGAAAAATAGTGCAGACAGAAGTGAAAATAGAAATATTATGTTTGCGTTTATCATGATTATGACTACAATTCTCTCAGCAATATTTGCCAATATCTGGATTAATGTTCACAGTTTATATCCAGGAAGCACAAATTCTGAGGAGAAAATTCTAGACTGTGGTAAAATGGAGCAGTAGTTTGCATGCATCGTGTGCAGTACAACAACGTGAAAGGGCTATAACTTACAACTCTATGTACAAGCAATAGAGGGGGGCATGTCAAATGCAGACACTCATATTGGTAAATTATCCTTAACAATTCAATTACTCATCATAAGTACTTTTTTACATAACAAATTTGCTTTAGTTTTCTAATATTAAAGTAAACAAAACACATATCTTAAAGAAACTCTCAATAACTATCATGTTTATCGAAACATCATGTCTGCAGTTTTGAGATGCCCCCTCATTTTCCAGCATTTCCCATTATCACTATCACTCAGGACAACATGAAAGACCGGACAAAGTCACATGACAGGTCACATGACGAAAGAGACATAGAGGTGATCGACCTATATCAGAAGGGGGGCGACAACTGTTTGCTAGTCATGTAAAAGCACTTAAGTACTAAAAGCACACTCAGTATGTCTCTGACAAGTGATTACTACTGATTTGTTCTAGAAATTTCAATTAAAAAGACAAAACGACACAAAGTCACAACAAGTTAAAAACAGTTCTCTCTGCAATTGTTCAGTAGGAAACCAGTGCAATGAGAATTGCAATGTGAATCGTCACGTGAAACCAATGTGGTTTCGCAATGGGAAACCGCTGCGATGCTAGTGTGGGTGTCTGTAGCGGCACACAGTACTGATTGTACAATCGTCTCTCTCAGCACCATTGAAAGTCAACAATGTCTTGTCACTGCACTAACTCACAGACAATATCACTACATCTTACACCATCTTTGTGTCCAGTTTCACACCTAAAACATCCATCATTTCCACTGCTTAGAGCACTGCTTGCTGTAGTTTGACATCACAAGCTTCAACACGGTGAATATATCCCACAATGCATTGTCCTGTCAAGCCTCGTACAAATTTGAGCGGGTTTGAGATTAAGTTTGGTCCATAATGTTTTGTGTTCTTATCGCACATACGATGCCTCCTTGTACTCGGAGGGGTCGACTGACAGGGGGAAGAACTCTTCTAGTTTCCACTGCAGTGTTTCGAAAGTGGGTCGTTCGAGCTCGTCCTTCCTCCAGCACTCCAGCATGATATCGTACAATGTCTTGGGGCAGCCAGGTGGGCAGGGCATGCGGTAGCCATGTTCCACCTGGTGCAGTACCTCGGCATTTGTCATTCCTGAAAAACATACAACTTTATCAGCAAAAATGCTCGAGTAAAGATTACTTTGTCTTAGATATTTGTCTTAGAACATGTTAGACAGCAAAACATCATAAACTTTAACTTTGGTGTTCAAGGTGGTGATGACTTGAATTAAATTTGCTAGGTCTGCCTGTTTGCCCAATATTCTACTGACTCTTCCATGCTTATATGTTACTAATGCCTAACATCTTGGTGAGGTACAATAAGCTTATGCTTCACATACTGTCCCCATGTAAGGACCTGGATTTTCAATATGAGTTAACTCTTGAACAATAATTCTCTCACACAGTCACTCTTGATTGATTTTTCGCTGAACCCTTTACACAGCTGCATAAGTGAGTGAGTGAGTATGGTTGCATAAGTGAGTGAGAGAGTATAGTTGTATGCTGCTTGTAGCAATATTCCAGCAATATCACAGCTGGGAACACCAGGAATGGGCTTCACACATTGTATCCATGTGGGGAATCAAACCCTTCAGCGTGACGAGTGGACGCTTTAACCACTAGGCTACCCCACCACCCCCACAGCTGCATAACTTTCATCAATTTCATATACCATCTTGTTACAATCTTTTGGGCGTGACATCAAAGCAAATTGATTCCTCAAGTTGGTTGTTAATTTTGTCACTTAGTTTCAATTTGGACTTCAACAATGTCCGATGATACAAGTTGAGACACTATAAACCGATTTCATAATGGTCAATACACAACATGATGTAAAGCTAAATAAAGACACTCTTTGTGAACATTTAATCTTTGTGATTTTCTTTCATGGACTGCCATATTTTTGTATGAATTACGCATTAACAAATATTATTACTTTATATCAGCATAGCTGTCTCAGAATATACACAGAAAACAAGAGCCTAGTTAAGTCTCTGGAGGCATGTACACAGTCAGTCAAACATCAGTTTCAAAGTAAAAATCTGATCCTTAGCTATTCCTTCTAAATTCATCATTTTTTGGTTGTGTCAAACATCGGATAAGTCAAAGTATTTACTTAGGCACCTACAACTTTGACACAAACACATCTGTAGTTTGAAACCATTGCAGATTGATTCAAAATGTCTTTAGGTATTTTGTCTCGAATTGATAATAATAAAGTTATGTTCAATAAAAAATGCAAGCCCAATAGCTAATTATCAAACTGAGTAAATCTATAAAATCATGCACAATGCCATACCTGGATAAGGCACCCGTCCGTATGTGACAATCTCAGTGAGCAGGATGCCGAAGGACCAGACGTCAGACTTGATGGTGAACCTGTTGTAGTTGGCGGCCTCGGGTGCTGTCCACTTGATGGGGAAGCGAGCTCCGACTCTAGCCTCATACTCATCCTCCTGATGTCGGGCACAATGGAGATATTATATCATCACTAGCATCACACACTCATGGCAACTCTAAATATTTGTTCCAGTACATGTTTCTCCTAGATTTTTAGCATGTAGGTGTTGGAGGACTATATATATAGCTCATCTGTTCTAAAACAAGATTCCTACACTCACACATGACATAGAACCTGCATTTTTTGAATGTTGCAATCTCAGACATACATGACGCTGTCAAGGTTCAAAAGATGTGTCAGTTAATGTTTGATGATGTAAGTGAAGGAAATGTGCGTTATAGTGCCACCTCAAAGGAACATCAGTAATATCATGGGATTTAGGTCTTAAGGTGCAAGAATGTGTCAGCAAAGAGTTCATGGAGTAAGAGTTTATCGCCGCGACTCAGCAATATTCCAGCTATATGGCAGCTGTAAGTAATCGAGTCTGGACCAGACAATCCAGTGATCAACAGCATGAGCATCGATCTGCGTAATTGGGAACCGATGACATATGTCAACCATGTCAGCGAGCCTGACCACCCGATCACGTTAGTCGCCTCGTACGACAAGCATGGGTTGCTGAAGATCACTATTCTAACCTTGACCTTCACGGGTGTGTTCATGGATGTAGCACAGGAAAAGTGCTCACAAAAAACATAATTACAGCAAATTTGGGAACTGTTGCAGCTAAGGACACATTTGAGAATCTATTGAGTTGTACATGAGACCACTGGGACCCTGTTCCCCACTTTAAATGCTTACATGTTACCTGAATTGTTCACATGTTATCCTGCCCATCATATCTTCACACACTCACACAAAATACAGAAACCTCCATCTTGGAAAGGGAAATTAACTTGTTTTAATGCTTTATTAAATATAGCAAAACTGATTCCAGCAGAAGGTCATGCATTACTGGACTTACCTTGATAACTCTGGCTAGACCAAAGTCAGCAATTTTGACGTTGTTGCAGTCCCAACAAGGATGTTCCTGGCTGCCAGGTCTCTGTGGATGTAGTTCTGTGATTCCAGGTAGGCCATGCCGCAAGCAATCTGGGCTGCAATATCAATGAGCTGGGGCAGCTTCAGCACTCGGCCCTTGCCTGGAAACATAATCAGATCAGTGTTAATATAACGTGATCATTTGTTTTTATCATACTTAAATGCCACATCCAGTACATAGAAATTTGAAATTTCATTTTAACCAAGGCCCCAAAAAACAAACCATGTGTCTTTAGGTTAACATGAAATTATAAAACAGGGTCGGTAGGTAGGGTGTATCTTTTTTTTCTTACATTTCTTTTTTAAACGCACTCGCATATTTTTCATAAAATCACATATTTATGTAATGTCAGGCACCAGTTTTAAAAGAAAAGAGGGAAAAGCAGTTTAAAAATTTAATAACTGAAGCAACAACACTTACTAAATTTGACATTTATGAAAAACAAGAGTAAGTGAGCACAGGTCACATATAACCACTAGGCTACCCCAATCGCCTAAAGTTTTCAACATTGGGGAGGACATACTGTTGGAATAAAGAAATGTTTAGGCTGTCTTTTTTTTTTTTAGTAAAATGGATAAAAAGTTTAGGGTCGGAAAGTTTGATGATGGGGTTTGGGATTGTCGGGGAAACCGTAAACACACATATTTTGGTTTTTGCCCAATCAGCATCAAGCAGTCTTTATTAGTGAAGGTGTTGTTAAATGCCACATCCGGCATTCACCCTAACGCTAACCCTGAAATTTGGAACATCGTTTTAACCAATCAGAACTAAGCACTCTTCATCTAATAGTTTGTCGTTAAATGCCACACCCAGCATATGGAAATTGAAACCTCATTTTAACCAATCAGAATATAGCAGTCTTCACTGTGTCATCAAATGGCACACTCAGCAAATGGAAATATGATGCCTCATTTTAACCAAACAAGTATTCAATGTCATGGTAGAAGATGAGTGAGTGAGTGAGTTTGGTTTTATGCTGCTTTTAGCACAGCTCCTGGTAGAAGATGAAGCAGGTTCCACCTACCCTGCAGGTATTCAAGCAGGCTGCCGTTCTTCATGAGCTCGGTGACGATGTAGATGGGCTCGTCCTGAGTGCACACAGCGTACAGCTGGATCAGTTTGGAGTGTCTGAGTTTCTTCATGATCTGAGCCTCAGCCAAGAAGTCCTTAGGGTCCATGGTGCCTGGAACACAGGATGAATAACAAGTGTTTTTACTTTTATACAATGTCTTGCATAATAACCAGTCTGGCAAAAGATGTCTACAACCCCAAAGTCAGCTCATAGCACTACTTTCTGCTTTTCTATGAAAACATGTTGTCTTTTATTAGCTTGGATTACTTGGCCAAACAGAATACTTCAAGGTTAAGGTTAGTAGGGTTTTACAGGAACTCATCTGTACTCATAAATGTAGAGGTGAATGTAGAGGTGAGGTGAGGTGGGTGAGGTGATGGGTTTATAGTCGCACTAAAGAATATTTCGCTCATATGATGACGTGCATGCTTGTGTAGGTGTGGCTGCTTGTACTAGCCCAGACTTAAGCTGGTTTTATAGTGCTAGCCCACTGAGATACCATGCCGCAGTGAAGCATGAATACCCCACTCAGACACATTATACTGACTCCGAGCCGACCAGTCCTTGTTGTACCCATTAATGTTGAGCACCTTTTTTGGCGTCTTTTGGTATGACGCGACCGGGGGTCAAACCCACGACCTTCCATTCTCCGGGCGGACACTCTGACCACAACACCACGGAGGCGGACACTCTGACCACAACACCACGGAGGCGGTCCATAAATGTAGAGAATGGACTCAGAAAAAATAAATACTGCATCAAGAAGGGTGCCTGACAATAGTTAGGATACCAACAGCCGATCAAGATCAGTTATAGGTATGTTACATTCCATTGATCAATCACGACCAGTGTGTACACAATCCCTGTTTCATTCCAGACACGAAAGTAATTATCTACCTTACAGAACACTCATAATTTACAGAAGCCTCATTCTGTGCAAGGATCCCCACCTTCATAAATCAAGGTCAAACCCGGGGCCAGTCCAGTAGGTGGTAGAATGTATCGCAGACATATGACAAGAGTCCAACACACATGGTGTTGACACTTATGTGTGATGTGAAACCACTCAGCACTAGGTGACATGGCTGACTCAGGTAAAACATGGGCACACCTAACACTGCATGGGTGGAGGTGTCATATATCACAGAGACAAGTGTTTCCTGGTGTGAAGGTTCCACAAAGGAGCAAAGAGAACATGTTTAGATGTGACTTCCTGTATCAAAAAACACACACAGATGAACTGATCCATCAGTTTGAGTTTTGGGCCCACTGTCACAAAACACTGCCGTGACAGTGGTAGCTCTCAACACTGCACAATATTACCAGCTTACTGATATTCTGTGATATCCTTTTTAAACATTATACATACTGCAAGGCAACTTTTGGCAACTACACTACCCTATGTGTGAGCACTATTATCCCTTTATTATCATGAGTGAGTGAGTTTAGTTTTACGCGCACTCAGCAATATTCCACCTATATGGTGGCGGTCTGTAAATAATCGAGTCTGAAAAAGACAATCCAGTGATCAACAGCATGAGCATCGATCTGCGCAATTGGGAACCGATGACATGTGTCAGCGAGCCTGACCACCCGATGCCGTTAGTTGCCTCTTACGACAAGCAGGGGTTACTGAAGATCAATATTCTAACCCGGACCTTCACAGGTTTTATTATCATGAGAGTATGACTGGAACAAATATTGATATATCTGAACATGTGGTTGAAACATATTTTTATTCATGAAAATGAATTGGGATTGTGAACAAGCATTACTGCTTATGTTAACACTGCTCCCATGCAACACAAAATACAAAATTAAATGGAGGATGTGACGTCATCGATATTGACTATTGCATAAAAAAAAAGGCCATTAGGACGTTTGTTTTCAGGCTGCCAAGTTACTAATGTGTCAGCAAGAGGTGAGGTGAGGTGAAATTGGGTTTTACATCGTACTCGAGAATATTTCGCTCATATGACGACGTGCATGCGTGTGTATGTGTATGTGCGGCTGCTTGTACTAGCCCAGACTTAAGCTGGTTTTATAGTGCTAGCTCACTGAGATACCATGCCGCAGTGAAGTATGAATACCCCTACTCAGACACATTATACTGACTCCGAGCCGACCAGTCCTTGTTGTACCCATTAATGCCGAGCGCCAGGCAGGGACCAACAAGTACCATATTTTAACGTCTTTATGGTATGACGCAGTCGGGATCGAACCCGCGACTTTCCGCTCTCCGGGCGGACGCTCTAACCACTACACTACGGAGGCGGTTGTGTCAGCAAGAATATAACACAGGTAATGTGTTATTTGATATGATGGGTCCAGAAATTTATACAAGTCAGAAATGAAAACTGGTTGTTAATCATAAGAATTAACGGTCATGGAGTTATGCACTGAGTAACAGTATTTGGCAACAGAAGTCAACAAATAAAGTCTCTGTGTTTACACCAGAGGCACAATGACGTCTGCCCATACACGGAAACCAGAGAGTGCCCTACTTGAAGCATGCAAATCATAATGTAGACAAAACCATATAATTTCATCACCTGGTGAATTGTTTGCATTAAAATCTGAGCTAATTTGATTCTCTTAATCATTTTAACAAATTGTCCACAATTGTGATAAAAAGTTTTATCTGTGCTTGCTACCCACCTGGTTTGAGGGTCTTGATGGCAACAGGAGTGGTGTTGTTCCACAAGCCTTCCCACACCTCACCGAACTGGCCGTGGCCGATCTTGCGGATGAGTTTCAGGGAATTCTTGGGGATCTCCCACTGGTCCTTGGTGTTGTAGGACAGACCAACAGTCTGGGGCTTTTCCACCTGCAACACAAGGATGTGGTCATTAGAGGTGAAATACAACATCCAACTCACAAGGTCATAGTATGACATACATGCATAGAGCCAAACACAATCAGCTCATTTCTTACAAAAGCAAAGGTTTCCCTGTGTTCAAAATCATTTCTCAGATTGCAAATGTTTGTTTAGAAAAAACCAAGTCAAACTGAATAATCTTGAACAGTTTCTAGTGAGTAAGTGAATTTAGTTTTCAGCAATATTTCAGCCATATGGTAGCGGTCTGTAAATAATCGAGTCTGGATCTACGCAATTGGGAACCGATGACATGTGTCAACCAAGTCAGCAAGCCTCTTACGACAAGCATGGATTACGCCACTTTTAGCAATATTCCAGCAATATTACGGAGAGAGAAACCGGAAATGGGCTTCACACATTGTACCCATGTGGAGAATTGAACGACACAACAAGCGAACGTCTTCACCACTAGGCTACCCCAACGCCAGTAATTAAATGAAGACCAGACAATCCAGTCATTGATATTATAACAATTATGACAATCCAGTCATTGATATTATAACAATTATGACAATCCAGTCATTGACATTATAACAATTATGACAATCCAGTCATTGATATTATAACAATTATGACAATCCAGTCATTGACATTATAACAATTATGACAATCCAGTCATTGATATTATAACAATTATGACAATCCAGTCATTGATATTATAACAATAATGACAATCCAGTCATTGATATTATAACAATTATGACAATCCAGTCATTGATATTATAGAGATCCACGATGATACAGCAGGGTATGATGACATACCATCTACCAAATTATCGACTGACCACCGACCCATCTGGTCACCTCTTAGGGCCAGCAATGGTTTCTGGGGGCCAGTTCTAACCCAGGATACTGACGGGGAAAAGCTCCACTAAACAACCAGACAACACCACTGTCGTGTTATTCAACTAAATTGCTGGACTCATGCCCAGCCTTGTGGTTATGGGCACAGGCCAACTTTCTCTAATCAAGATTTATTTTCCATAGCTCCGGCTCTTATAACTGTCTTGGGAATTACGCTTTAATTTCATACAGGAAACCGTCTAGATAAGTAATAGACATACCAAATGTTTTATCAATCAACAATTAATTCGATATACAGTTGTATATTTTATAGATATTCCAGATTTCGCCACCCACATGCACATGCGACCTCTACTCAGAATATTAAACATACCCATCAATAAATATTTTGTTCTCATTCCTTCCAAACACATTGTTCTCCATTACTGACTACGTTGACTCATATTTGCTTCACTGGTACAACATGCAGCATCCACCTCACTATGTTCAGAGCAACAATACCATGATTACCCATCCAGTAAATAAAATATGCATTATTATTCACGATGATTCACCTCTTCATCATCAACTAACATTACTGCCAAACAAGCCTGCTTCAGATAAAGGTCAAATTCTCTAACTCTGCTTCAGCTAAGTAATTACATGCGATGTCACAACAATGACAGTTGTCTTGTTTTTCTTGACCATCCCCCCAAACCTACTTCTGTCTTTAAGAATGTAAATCAATCATTCCTAATGTTATTGATTTATGGCTCTGTTGAAATTCGAAATACATAGCAGGTGTTTACCCAAAGCTTGAAGTGATGCCAAGTGATAAGAGTTATGTCCCTTTGATATACAATTTGCAATACTACTCAGGTGGAAAATAGGACAATTCACATCCTTCCTGAGTGCTGTGGAAGGGCATAAATTCTGGATATATTTTTTGAAATAATATTGTAAGAATAAAACACAATGTTTAATCTATTGCCTAAGCGCTTTAAATGCATAACTCTGTAGATAGTTTATAAAGAAAATTTAACATAAACAAAACACCACAATCAAAGAAAACACACCCCAAAGACCGAACAGCCCTGGAATTGATTAAAGAAAACAAATAATACATTTCAGCACAATTGTTCCATATGAGCGACAGTTTTATTCAATGCCTCTTTGTACAGTATTTCAGTTATATCACTGCATGCAGCTTGCTGTTGGAGGAAGGCATAAGCTCAAGCACCATTGTTCCATATGAGCGAGTGGGTTTTATTCAATGCCTCTTTGAACAGTATTTCAGTTATATCACTGCATGCAGCTTGCTGGTGGAGGAAGGCATAAGCTCAAGCACCATTGTTCCATATGAGCGAGCCAGTGGGTTTTATTCAATGCCTCTTTGAACAGTATTTCAGTTATATCACTGCATGCAGCTTGCTGGTGGAGGAAGGCATAAGCTCAAGCACCATTGTTCCATATGAGCCGAGTGGGTTTTATTCAATGCCTCTTTGAACAGTATTTCAGTTATATCACTGCATGCAGCTTGCTGGTGGAGGAAGGCATAAGCTCAAGCACCATTGTTCCATATGAGCCGAGTGGGTTTTATTCAATGCCTCTTGAACAGTATTTCAGTTATATCACTGCATGCAGCTTGCTGGTGGAGGAAGGCATAAGCTCAAGCACCATTGTTCCATATGAGCGAGTGGGTTTTATTCAATGCCTCTTTGAACAGTATTTCAGTTATATCACTGCATGCAGCTTGCTGGTGGAGGAAGGCATAAGCTCAAGCACCATTGTTCCATATGAGCGAGTGGGTTTTATTCAATGCCTCTTTGAACAGTATTTCAGTTATATCACTGCATGCAGCTTGCTGGTGGAGGAAGGCATAAGCTCAAGCACCATTGTTCCATATGAGCGAGTGGGTTTTATTCAATGCCTCTTTGAACAGTATTTCAGTTATATCACTGCATGCAGCTTGCTGGTGGAGGAAGGCATAAGCTCAAGCACCATTGTTCCATATGAGCGAGTGGGTTTTATTCAATGCCTCTTTGAACAGTATTTCAGTTATATCACTGCATGCAGCTTGCTGTTGGAGGAAGGCATAAGCTCAAGCACCATTGTTCCATATGAGCGAGTGGGTTTTATTCAATGCCTCTTTGAACAGTATTTCAGTTATATCACTGCATGCAGCTTGCTGGTGGAGGAAGGCATAAGCTCAAGCACCATTGTTCCATATGAGCGAGTGGGTTTTATTCAATGCCTCTTTGAACAGTATTTCAGTTATATCACTGCATGCAGCTTGCTGGTGGAGGAAGGCATAAGCTCAAGCACCATTGTTCCATATGAGCGAGTGGGTTTTATTCAATGCCTCTTTGAACAGTATTTCAGTTATATCACTGCATGCAGCTTGCTGGTGGAGGAAGGCATAAGCTCAAGCACCATTGTTCCATATGAGCGAAAGTGGGTTTTATTCAATGCCTCTTTGAACAGTATTTCAGTTATATCACTGCATGCAGCTTGCTGGTGGAGGAAGGCATAAGCTCAAGCACCATTGTTCCATATGAGCCGAGTGGGTTTTATTCAATGCCTCTTTGAACAGTATTTCAGTTATATCACTGCATGCAGCTTGCTGGTGGAGGAAGGCATAAGCTCAAGCACCATTGTTCCATATGAGAGCGAGTGGGTTTTATTCAATGCCTCTTTGAACAGTATTTCAGTTATATCACTGCATGCAGCTTGCTGGTGGAGGAAGGCATAAGCTCAAGCACCATTGTTCCATATGAGCGAAAGTGGGTTTTATTCAATGCCTCTTTGAACAGTATTTCAGTTATATCACTGCATGCAGCTTGCTGGTGGAGGAAGGCATAAGCTCAAGCACCATTGTTCCATATGAGGCGAGTGGGTTTTATTCAATGCCTCTTTGAACAGTATTTCAGTTATATCACTGCATGCAGCTTGCTGGTGGAGGAAGGCATAAGCTCAAGCACCATTGTTCCATATGAGCGAGTGGGTTTTATTCAATGCCTCTTTGAACAGTATTTCAGTTATATCACTGCATGCAGCTTGCTGGTGGAGGAAGGCATAAGCTCAAGCACCATTGTTCCATATGAGCGAAAGTGGGTTTTATTCAATGCCTCTTTGAACAGTATTTCAGTTATATCACTGCATGCAGCTTGCTGGTGGAGGAAGGCATAAGCTCAAGCACCATTGTTCCATATGAGCGGGTGGGTTTTATTCAATGCCTCTTTGAACAGTATTTCAGTTATATCACTGCATGCAGCTTGCTGGTGGAGGAAGGCATAAGCTCAAGCACCATTGTTCCATATGAGCGGTGGGTTTTATTCAATGCCTCTTTGAACAGTATTTCAGTTATATCACTGCATGCAGCTTGCTGTTGGAGGAAGGCATAAGCTCAAGCACCATTGTTCCATATGAGCCGGTGGGTTTTATTCAATGCCTCTTTGAACAGTATTTCAGTTATATCACTGCATGCAGCTTGCTGGTGGAGGAAGGCATAAGCTCAAGCACCATTGTTCCATATGAGCGGGTGGGTTTTATTCAATGCCTCTTTGAACAGTATTTCAGTTATATCACTGCATGCAGCTTGCTGTTGGAGGAAGGCATAAGCTCAAGCACCATTGTTCCATATGAGCGGGTGGGTTTTATTCAATGCCTCTTTGAACAGTATTTCAGTTATATCACTGCATGCAGCTTGCTGGTGGAGGAAGGCATAAGCTCAAGCACCATTGTTCCATATGAGCGGGTGGGTTTTATTCAATGCCTCTTTGAACAGTATTTCAGTTATATCACTGCATGCAGCTTGCTGTTGGAGGAAGGCATAAGCTCAAGCACCATTGTTCCATATGAGCGGGTGGGTTTTATTCAATGCCTCTTTGAACAGTATTTCAGTTATATCACTGCATGCAGCTTGCTGGTGGAGGAAGGCATAAGCTCAAGCACCATTGTTCCATATGAGCGAGTGGGTTTTATTCAATGCCTCTTTGAACAGTATTTCAGTTATATCACTGCATGCAGCTTGCTGGTGGAGGAAGGTTTGAGCTCATGCATTTCCCCTTTTGGTAAAACACATTAGTATGGTGCGGAGAAACATAATCAGTGCAAATTGTGATTTGATCCTATGATCATAGGTTTGCATGTCTTTTAAAGGGATGCACCTCTTCACAAGTAACTGCAGCACTTAGAAGTCAAGGCCAACTGTACCAAAGTAGATACATGAAGGGGTGACAGGAAACTAGAAAAAACCAAATCATAGGAGAAAACCCGGATTCCCCCTTAATTAAAATGTAATCAGAGCAAAATTAATGCTATAGAGCTGCAGATGCTGACACCTGGGAATGTGAGTGTAATTCAATATGCAGTGATGACACGGACATGTTAGGTTGTGGTGGTGTAGCTAGCATGTTATCACTCTGAACATAGCCCATGGTAAACTCTGGCAGTCCCAGCTGGGCTGCTGGAACTCTTCAAGTGTGCAGCCATCTCTGTCAAACCTGTGGCCTCACAGGGACCATCTCAATCTCACATGTGAGTTTATAATGAATCCATAATGAACGTATCATGTCAGAACTCATACAGGCAACAGGCTCTCAGGTAACCTTGTTATATAGATTAGCATGGGCATATTGAATGTATTAACTTTAAACAGCTGGATAAAGTCCAACCTGTCAGTGTGGTCATTTCAGCTTCAATAATAGGAAGTACAATGCTGGCATACAAGGATGTTTTACTGACAATGAGGTTCCTATTCTAATATATACAAATTTCTACTACATCCTGTTTCATATTATGTTCATTAATGCAAAGGCTATTCAAAAGTAAATACTGCGTAAATACTGCCTTTTCTCCTCATCTCTAAAACTGCAGAAAGTCTGTTAATCATTAACGCATTTAAAGGTTGAAATGAACTTCACATTTTGCTCCCTCTTTTCAATTAGTTTTGCTACAACTTTCAAAGGTCACAGTATTTGAAAATCTTGAGTTGTTCCCTGACAAAAATACAGCGGCAGATGGCCGCCTCATAGCCTATCCTGGATCTCATCTTCTAACAAATACGCAAAAACGCATTTCCATTTTTAAATCTTACAACTCAAGGAGCACGAGTTGCATAAAGGCAGTTTCGTCGAATTGTTTTTTTTCCTTCTTACTTTCAATGGCTGCTTGCAGCTATGACAACCGGTTGTATGTTACTTACTTTTTCAAGCACAACAGTCAGTTGTGTTGAAACAGGCCTGTAACGTGCTGACTAAGGCTTTTATATGATTATTGATTTACACATCCAGAACACAAGGGAAGTCTTGTACGTCAGTCTCATCTAGACATGACAGCACACAAACCTTTGAGAATCGTTGTTGTTATATGCCACTCATGGTAACATAGTATATGACCATGTAAATAACTGGACAATTCAGTGATGGACATCACAGTACTGATCTGTGTAATTAGGATATGATAACATGCATGATCCAATCTGAATACCGATCCTGTTACCTGTGACATGACAAGCATGAGTTGCTGATGGCCAATTCTAACTGGGATCTTCATGGGGCACCAATATTTAAGCACTGAAGAATCTGATGATCAAAATCAACTTGACTACAAATGGCATATTACATAGGTACTGACATGACTTTTCATTTAAACACTATTTTCTCATTTAATATAACACCAACAGCCAATTCTGAATCTGGGCCCCGTTCCTCAAAGCGACTGTAGCGCTAAGATGATCGTAACTCCCATATTTTAACATAGATTAGAACTGTCATAGAGCTATGATAGCTTTTTGAGGAATGGGGCCCAGTACTGCAAACTCTATTTGCTATATTTATTTTTAAATGAGTCTCAATTGTTTTCAGTATGGTAGTGAGTTGGGTTTAAACCTGCTAAGTCTGGTATTCCTGCTATCCGCTATATCATGGCATGTCAGCTTGGGGTAGGATGAAAGAGCAAAGTGATACAGGTCTCAGGTATTTACCACTTGGGTGGGTGAGTGAGTGAGTGAGTGAGTGAGTGAGTGAGTGAGTGAGTGAGTGAGTGAGTGAGTGAGAGTGAGTTTACACCGCTTTTAGCAATATTCTAGCAATATCACGGTGGGGGACACCAGAAATGGGCTTCAGACATTGTACCCATGTGGGCAATCGAAACCAGGTCTTCGGCGTGATGAGCGAACGCTTTAGCTTCTTGGCTACCCAACCCCCACTTTGGTGAAACCCACAAGCATAGGTATGGTGCTATCAAGCCTGGAAACTCAGGCTCACAGGGATTCAAACCTGGATCATAGGTTTCTGGCTTACCCAAGAGAAGCACAGTGAATTGTGGTATCGCAGATGACCCAGCCAATCATATCACCTGTTTCATTAAAATTAACTCTTATAATGGAAATTGAAATATTGAATTGTGCACAGCTCAACCTATTTATACAAACTGAAAATCAATAGGAGTCTTGAAATATGCCAGCATTCCGCTGTTTTCATCCATTGTTACAACCACTCTTGTTTCCAAGTCACAGCTTGCCTGAACATGTGTTGAATATGAAATTATTTATAAAATATCATTCATTTTGAAACATGCACTATAATTGACAAAATCAAAAGAGACATCTCATTAATGCAAAATGCATTTATGATTTCATTTTTTCAAAGCACTGACAACAGAGCCCTAAGCACTGATTTCGGAAGAAATCATTAAGTGACTTCCTGGTTTTTGTGACACCAGTAGCAAGTGCCCTAAACAAGCACTTGCCAGGTCGAGTGTCAGCGGATGACGGGACGTCAAGTGGAAAGAAATTTGACGAGGATTGCGAGAACTATTGTAGCTTAGTGCAGGCCTCCCATTAAAACATACTCTGATGCATTCCCCTAGATTTTTACTGCTGAATCAAAGTGAGAGCATAAAAAGCCTGCCTGTGATCTGCTCATTAATTTCCATCTTCAGTATGTCAAGGCCATTGCAGCTCTACGCCAGAACATCAAAGTAAACATTTTAACAAAAGTTCCTTTATCAATATTTGATAAAATTATATTTGTCATGTTAAACAGTGTGCCTTATGAGCAAAAATGTGATAATTAAGGTATCAGTTTGAAGGGTTGCATGTTTTACTTCTGTATTCACCGATACAACCGAAACATGATCCCCCTGACTCATCCAAGCTACGTAATTATTCTAGGTGCTCAGGTCAAAAACACTGAACACATATGGCATTCTCTAGTCTCTAAATGGCTGTCAAGATGGAACCCAATATAGGATGTATTTTTCCTTTCAGACAACACTTCTGAATGAGTGAGTGAGTGAGTGAGAGAAGAGAGTGAGCAAGCAAGCAATTAAAGCATCCCGGTACAACATATGAATCCTACCAGTTCAAGATACTTTCAGAAATGATTCGTAACAACCAATGAGTACATAACATCAACTAAAATCCCTTTTACACATCACCAATGATATTAACTATGAAATAACAATTCTAATCATAAATCCAAAAATCAAAGGCAATCACAAAACATAACCAATATTTAGAGAATAAATCAAATTTTATTGGGAATAATTAATGCAATACCAAGCTGGTGGCGTAACAAGAGATGGGCACTATCCAGCACTTAACGTCCGCAACTCCCCATGCTAACAGCCACAATCATTACGTGTTGCATTATTTACAATCGTGACTCACCCCAAAAGAGCTGAAATACACACAGGGTAATCGATTTCACCCCTGTCTAATTTCCACTTGAAGACTGAAGACTTTGAGGGAACATAATAGCCTAGCCATGAGAGAAATGCATTGAATGAATCCTGCCAAAGTATTTGCTTCGAGGAAGATGAATCACACATGGAAGTCATGAAGCCGTGAATAACACGTATTATTGCTGGTCTGGGGCTATGGGTCTATAATAAAGAGTAATGGTATGTATGTATAAAGAACATGACTTCGGGCAAGTAAATCTTTGCTCTGATGGATAACCGTGTTTCTTATTATTAGCCCTCACTTAGTTCAATCCAGCCATTTAAGGTGACAGCAACTGGAGCAAAAACCATTGTCAGTAGGGGAGTTATATAGATCTACAGTAATTGACGCAACGATTAAGTTTATTCTCAACCAAAGAAGGCTAAATGTGGCACTGAAGAGATTCCCATGATAACTGATTTATTATCTGTACAATAAACATACCAAATAATCTTACAGCTGGAGCCTTAAATAAAAATATTTAATAGAAAAAAGAAAATATTTGAATATATAGCTGATAAACAGTTATTATTATTAGGGCTGAAATACTAATGTAAAAAGGCAAAATGCAGAGAATGTACCATGACTATATAAAAATATTTTTCCTTACTTCTCTTTTCTGAATTCAACTACCAATAAATAATTTACTTCAGGACGAGACACAACATCGTAAATCAATAAAATCTAACAGTAAATCCCTCAAAGCTCCAATCCCTTCTAAACGCCAAAGTTACAAATATCACATCTTCAATGCCAACAGCAAGTGTCATGTTATTGATTTTTCTCCACATCAAATTATGGCCAGCTTGGCAAATCCCCAAGTGGACTGATCTTTCCTCATGGCGTGTGCACAATTGCTTATTAATGTGACATCACTTGCACACTGTCACTGTCTGACACTGATACCCATTCAAACACATAATCTATGTACATGAGGTAGGCTTGTGGGTCACGTCGACCTCGGCCTTTCAAGTTGGGAGGATCACATACTAGTTGTCTTGTGTACATACTCAGCAACCATTCGTGCCATGTTGTACACAGCAGGCGGTTTGCATGGAAAATATCAAATTATGAGGAGAATTTTTATGAATTGATGGCAAAATCCAAAGGTTTACAGTTATTCTGTGTGTCTAAGCCATTCAGAGCAGTAATCTACAGCTTGATGAAGGAACTAAATCTTGTACTTAAATGTCGCATTGAAATAAGTGCAGTTTTTAAAATGCTATCTGTCAAGATTCGTATAACTGAGAAATGATAAATTTTGGGAACCGATGACATGTGTCAACCAAGTCAGCGAGCCTGCCTACCCGATCCCGTTAGTCACCTCTTACGACAAGCATGGGTTACTGAAGGTACATTCTAACCAGGACCTTTCCACGGTTTCCCAATATAACACTCTGTATATAATTGAGTTAACGAATTTGTTAGAGAAGTGCCCTTGTACAACATGTGAGTGACCTGACATTGACAATGTGTGAGTTTTATGATACAATATTGCAGTTAAATCATGGAGCAGAACAAATCTGCACCAGCAAACCAAAGTCTTCATCTATCTTCAGAGAGCTAACTATTTAACTACCACCCTCACAAAACAGTACAAAAGAACAAAGAATATATCACAATTCCCTCAGGCCATCATGTTGTAAAAGATCAGGAAAAGACACGAGCTTTTAACCTGGGGTCCGTAATAGGAAACAGTGCTAGCCTTGCTCCAAGGCTGTACTGAATGCTGAGCCCATGGATGTATAGTAATACTATCCTTCGAAGAGGCAAGTCTAGATAAGTGGACAGTCTAAGGATCCCAGTCTGTTATGATTTTTTAGAAATTATTAATTAAACTATTAATTTTTACCATAGAAACTTGCGCTGGTTAAGTTGGTGATACGGTACTCTGAGGGAGTGTACTGTAGTGTTGGGAACTGGTTAAAATCTCATAATTGATGATTGGTTCATTACTACCGATCAATCATCGAAAATAATTGGTTAGCGTCATTTATGAAATTTGTTAATGCACATTAAAATAAGGGGAGAAAAATGTAGTTCTTCTGGGGTTTTTTGGCAAAATTTCACTTCTTTAAAGGATGACTAGTATGTTAGGAACATAAATTTCTTGGAATGTTTAAGATAAATTCAATCATGACTTGAAATGAGCTTGTAGTGCTTACGAAATGTAACAGACAAAATCAACCATGTGAAAAATATTGTTCATGAAAACAAGTGTTCCAGAATTGTTTGTGTTCGATTATGAGAAATTATTATGATTGTTTGCTTGGTCGTTTTGTCACTACGACCATCTTCGATTATTTCAATTAATCGGACCACCACTAGTGTACTGTACACACTAGGACAACACAGATAATGAAGTTTGCTCGTGTCTACTTAGGAAGATACTGTGAGACTCCTGTCTCATGGATTCCTCTTTAGCCATAATGCAGTCAGTGACTATATTAAGTTCAGTAACAGAAGATGTGCTCTGAACTTGATAAACCTAATTCTTCAAAGCACCTGTTAGCTTGAATTTGTTTGGTTACATAATGCCCTTACTCTTAATGCATGTGTTTGCCACAACCATAACAGATCAAAGGAGTTTTTAAACAGGATTTAGAACCTGAAGTTCTTAAGACTAATCAGAGAATTTAAATACCTTCCTTGTCAAGCATGTGCATCTTCACATGAGGTGAAATGGGGTTTAACGCCATACTTAGGAATTTTTCACTCATATGATGACGTGCATGCGTGTGTATGTGTGGCTGTTTGTACTAGCCCAGACTTAAGCTGGTTTTATAGTGCTAGCTCACTGAGATACCATGCCACAGTTAAGCATGAATATCCCACTCAGACACATTATACTGACTCTGAGCTGACCAGTCCTTGTTGTACCCATTAATGCCGAACGTCAGTCAGGGACCAACAAGTACCACATTTTGGTATGATGCAGCTGGGGATCGAACACACAAACTTTCTGCTCATTGGAGAAATAAGTATACTATTTGAGCTAATGGGCAGTATATAAGGTCAGCACTGCTGTATTCTCTTCCAAAATTCAAACTTCACTTTTTACAAATTTTGGTTAGTGCTTAGAGTTTATCTAAGCCTGCACAGAGGCCAATATTGGTATGATGTCTTGAGCAAATGTCAGAGTGAACTCCCAAATTAGATTTAAAAATATTCATGCAAGGTTTTACCTCGACACGCAAACATGCAATTATTAGTTTTAGAGGTCCTTGCCAGCAATGTGAGGGTCCTATGAAGAACAGTTTAGAGAACTGTACGTTTTGATAATTTGTTTAAAGCCTGGACTGGGATTGGGATAGAGAACTTTGACAATGGGCCATTTTCAGCTTTATTAGCCATTTTCTGAATTTAGAATGGGCCACTACCCTTGTATCAATAGTAAACTTCAAAATTTTAATGGGTCATTTTTTATTCTAATGTGCAAAATGGCCCATGGCCCTGCCTTTCCCAATCCCTGCCTGGAATTTGTGTGTACTGGACTCACATGTGGGTGTCACGTAAAAACCCTGTTCATGTTAATATTTCGTAGAGAAACTGTATCTAAGCTAACACAGGAATAGCAGAGAATTCGTAAAGCTCGATGTGAAAATACCTAAAAATTTCTGAAAACATCTTTTAAGTAATCCCTACAAACAAAATAATTGTTAATTTTAAAATTTGCCTGCCATGGTTACTTGGATTATGACAGTGTTTGAGCACCTCCCTAGTATTTCTTTATACTAAAGTTCACTTATGCAGTTAACCTATATCTCTGGGGTCAGGATAGACCCATGAATGTTATGTGGTATCTACAGCCAACTGTCTACTATAACAAGGATTAATCACATTGTCTTGCTATCAAGGATCCAATCTAATTACATCTTACAAGCTCTCACACAAACACCAGACAACTCTTCTCCATGTCTACATTGTATGTAACATTGGGCTAGGGTTGTACATATGGTGAACATATCTGACCATCTGTCTACTAGGGCTGCAACTTGGGTAAATGAGTTTAGTTTTACGCCACTTTTAGCAATATTCCAGCAATATCACGGTGAGGAACACCAGAAATGGGCTTCACACATTGCACCCATGTGGGGAATCGAACCCGGGTTTTCGATGTGATGAGCGAACGCTTTAACCACTATGCTACTCCACCACACAGATACACTATAAGGTTTTACGAATGTGTACCAACAAATACGAATATTTATTCAGGAATGCCTTAAAATAAAAAATATTTCATGTAATTGAGCGTGAATCATTACAAGACTACTGTCTACTGCACATATTGTACATTGCTGAAACATTGGGTGGTTGTGATCTGCCAGAAAATGATCAAATACCATATTTCATCAAATAAATCCTGAATGTCCAACAAACATCGGGCATAAAGCAATGTGCAACAGAATACAAGCTTGTTCTTGTAATATACACAATATTTTTTGTTTCAGTTGTAAAAAAAATAGTTTTATGTATTTATTTTTTGTTTGTTTCATATAGCTGGAATATTGCTGAGTGCAGCATAAAACAAAACTCACTCAAAAACTGTTTCAGTTATATATTACTATGTCCATGTTCTGTCTACTTTCATTTTGAAGAACTAAGATTCTATTGAATGTCAGTTTAATGGTGACTGCAGCTTATGCAACAATCTAGTTGAATTATTAGACGCTGAGTCACTAATTACTGACAGCCCCCATTATCCACTGTAGTTGGAAGCATATCAAACAATGAACATTAGAGCACTTCCTGGTGGAATACACTATCAACAAATTAGGGCATGTTCAATACATGCATCATCGCTATATGGTGTTTGAAGTCCATTTCAGGGACGTCCAGTTCTGTGGACAGTATATACAGACCCCACCTTACACAACTACAGGCACTAGCCTGAAGCCAACTTCCAGTTTACTTGTATTTCTAAAAGCAGCTGAATGTTTAAACTAATGCTTAGTCTCTGAATATATAATTTTGATAGCAACAAATAAACCCATTTAAATTGAAAAGGAGCCCCAAGGGGATGGAAAATTCAGGACCTGAGGGAATATAGATTTGCTTCATTTCGGGCTTTAGCATTGCAGAGAGGGCTAGGCAGTAGGGTAAATAATGTGGTTCAGGGGCTGTGAGACAGACTACTGAATGTTCAATCTTGAACTGAAGCCACAAAGCCTGAAGGAAGAGTCAAACTTGAATCTTGTAGTGTAAAATAAGCTAAACATTATCATGATCATTTCTTGCTATCATTTACACAAATACATGCTCACCTACTAACCCAAGTAATAATTCATAATGGTGACAAGGCATTAAACACACTGTTTTGGAAATAATCTCATTTTGTTTTAGAATAATATGCAGCGGATTACAATATGCAGCCTACTTTTTGCAGAAACAGATTTGAGAAAATAACAATATACAGAATCAAAGACTAGTGTTACTTCAGGTGAAGTTGCGACAGAAATACCCTTTGAAATTTATTACTGCAAGACAAGAATAGCTAACACTGCATAAGGATCATTAGTAATAACCGTAGGGTTAAGGAAACTGTTTCCAGCCAGACAATAGACAGAGTCAACACATCTGAGCTCCTTGGCAACCAGACAGGATATATCTGCTGTTTACTACACCTCAATGCTTTTTAATTTGTATAATGAGCGGCCTTTAACAGCAAAAGAAGAAACAAAGCAGTCCCTACCTACATCATCCCTAAAACAAAAACACTGAATTTGTTCTGTGGTATCAGTATATCTTTATCCATTTAAGACAAAGACTCTTTTCATTGGCAGTAAGTCAATGAAGGGTGGTGTTTCTTAATAGTATTTATTTATATATACATATGTATGGGTATTTATATAGAGCTATAGTCCATCCCATGTACATGCATGCTCAAGGCACTTTTTTTCCCTCGATTATTGGATGTCAATCTCAACATCATATATTTCAATATCAACTCCCTGGGAAGCATACAACTTGTTCAGCCACTAGGTGCACCAAGTTAATGTGACTTTCCCATATCATTCGAGGTACCCATTCACAGCTGTATATCTTCATCCATTTATTCTAGGAAGAGATCCTGATCATTGCTGTATGTCAACGAATTGGTTTTTTTTAATATTTTTTAAAAATAGTATGTAGTTTCAATATATCTTTAACCATTCAGTTACTACAAGACCCTCATCACAATCCGCATACCACTGAAGCATTATTCTATTTTAAGCATGTCATAAATATCACAAAACGAAACAATATCATTATACCACAACCTGGCATAAATTGGAAAATATTGATGCAGTTGGAAGCGTTTCTACACCAAAATAGGAATCAATCAGTGAATAAACAAGCACAGACAAAATGTCAGTAAATTTATCTCCTGGAAAGTCTTCCTTATGTGAATCACAAAGCATGCATTAGCAGAACTTCCAACAAAAGTGGGAAATATATATGATTGATCAAAATGCAATTTCCTCATAAATGATGATATGTCTACTCTTAAAATCAATCTCAATAACATTAGGACATGCCATATGTTCTACAAAAGCAAGCACACCATCACATGTTTGTTGAGGCATAAAGAGAATAACTCTCATCTCTTTAAACTGTATATCCAGGTGCCAGACCAGACAATGTTAATCTTCATAACAGAAACAGTAGAATGTTTTTTACTTAAGTTGGAACGGAAGAGTCATATCATGAAAGAATATATGCAGTAAGCTCATCCACCCATATCTGGAAAGCAAAGAAGCACACTAGTGTTCCTGTACTGGGTTAAAGTTAGCCAAAGTCCGCTAATCTGAGGCCAGTTAAAATGGCCATCTGGTCATCCACTTTCATCATCAAATTCAGTATTTCACTATTCTGCAAAAATCATCCACCATTGACATCTGCCATTTCACCATCGGCAGATGGCAACAATGGATGATTTTTGCAGAAAAGTGAAAGTTGAAGTAATTTCTAACTTGTGCTTATATCTGACAATCACACAATGACTAACCTGTGAGCATGGTTTCCTAAGGTTAACACAGAGGCCATCAGCATCCGAACTGTAATGGTCGACCAGTTCCGACAGAGATCTGAATGTTACCCGGCGAGCGATGAAGAAACCACCTTCATCCAGCTGTCGAATTCTGTAATGCTTTACTGTGTCACCATCCCGAACTGAAAAGAATTCAGATGATGCAAAGCATTTTTGAGGTGATCATATTCAAAAGAATTATTCAATAACACAGACTAACTTGACATTAATACATTAAATAGGTTTTGCCACTAATATGGCAATGTCCCCTGCCGCTAAAGAAGAATGAAATATTTTATAACATATTTTCTACTTTATATTTTGGGGTCACATACAAGAAATGACTGGTGTCGGCAAAATCACCCAATGTAGGCTGTTGACATAATTGAAGACATTGGGTGCAATGTTTTATGAGATATGTTTTACGTAATTTTGATAAGTGGTCAAAGTGTCGTGGTGACCTTGAAAATAAGGTCAAGGTCACCCACATCAACTGTTGTCTGCATAATCCCCCAATGTAGGCTGCTACCAAATTTGAAGAGTTTGAAAAGTGGTCAGTCATGATGACCTTGAAAATAAGGTCAAGGTCACCCAAATTAACTGGTGTTCTTGTAATCCCCAAATGTAGGCTGTCGCCAAATTTGAAGACATTGGGTGCAACAGTTAATGAGATGTCGTGTTAACAAGAATCGGGACATACGTACGCTGCTAAATATATAGTACCCCGTTCCGCATGCGGCAAGGCACAAAAAACTCAAAAGTGACGCATGTGTGTACCATGAAACAGGACAATGATTTTTGTTCAGGCACATTCGTGTCAATGGGTTGTAGGTATGTCAGAATAAACCATACACCTTGGCTTCAAGGATCTCTGGAGTACACGAAATGAACCAGTGAGTGAGTTTAGTTGTACGCCGCTTTTAGCAATATTCAAGCAATATCACGGCAGGGGACACCAGAAATGGGCTTCACACATTGTACATTGTGGGAATCAGACCCAGGTCTTCTGCCTTCCGCAAACGCATTTACAACTAAGCTACCCAACAACAACCTTACTTTCAAACACAGTGTATAGGACCCCAAGTCTGATTTGTTCAGATACCACAGACTTTAACTATTGACACTAAATCAACCACATGGCTACAAATGTTATTCTGATCCATTATTTAAACTTATAAATATACACAATAACTTATAAACATGGCAGATGTTAAAACCCCAGATGATGACACATTATTGATTAGATATTGCTTTCAGAAATATCAGAAGCTGGGAGACCCTTTAACAGAGAGGAATTGGCAATACGCCCAACTATTTTGGCAAGGTTGAAATACAGAACATATATTAACATTGGACTGATTAAACAAACCAAGCAAAAAGGAAAGAAGAGATTTCAAAGCATCAACATAGTAACTTGACATGGTCATTCAATTACGATTTTGCATCCAGACAGGATTTGTTTTTCAAAACTCTTTTTGTTGTACGGACGCTCTCTATATAAATATAGTAGGCTTTTTACTTCCGTTTCTACACTGAACATGCATAGACGAAGATAATCAATATCTACCATTGTATATGTATTGTATGGGAAGGCAGCGACAATCGATGCAAACAAGGATAGCTTGAGATCACCCAGTGACTCAGTCAGCATTACAGAAGTCTGACTCAAGCTGACCCGTAATGAAGTCCAGACCAGACAAACTAGTGGTCAGTAACACTACCAACTGCTCCAGTCACAGACAGTCCAAAATGTCTATCTTGTTAGTCTTTTGTTTAGATCACCCAGTGAGTCAGTCAGCAATATTGAAAGTCCAGCCTGATTCAAGCTGACCAACTGCTCCAGTGAAGTCAAAATGTCAGACAAGAGTCAGTCAACTAGTGGTCAGTAATCAACAGACCGAAAGGGTAACACAACCAAAGCAATACTGAAAAAGTCTGACTCAGGCTGACCCGTAATGAGACCAGACCAGACAAATTAGTGGTCAATAATATGAGCAGCAGCCCGAAACTGCCAGACCTCAGTGTCTGTCCCGGTGGACTTTCATCAAACATTGTTCCTATTCAGCAGACACTCTGACCATCGGATGCCTGGTTTAATTAGCTCTTATCACAAGCATGGAGCACTTGAAAGCTATTCTGCACTGAAAATCCAATAAACATAACTGAGTTGAGAAGATTCAGCCTTGCTTTCACTTTGCTTGCAACACCAGTAAACATGGCTGAGCAACTCGTGGAAGAAATAGGAGTGTGGAAATCAAACAATCTGGGATTGTCCCTGGGAAAAGAGAACTGTCACAATCCATGGTTGGGAGGTTCATTGTTCAAATAGAGCCTGGATCTGAACTTGTTGCCTTGGTAATTGCAAATTGCTCTTAGTTAATGCTAAATTCTACAGTCTAAAATGCAAAGCTGGGCTGGTAGGTCATGCTAGAGGATGCCCCACACTTTTGGTACATATCAGGGTAGGATAAGTGTTATGCTAGATGCCTGGACAGGGGGGAGGGAGAGGTAGATGGGGGAGGTATGCAGATTGATAGAATAACGCTTAGTCTCTGAATATATAATTTGATTGTAACAAATAAACCCATTTAAATTGAAAAGGAGCCCCAGGGAGACCAGAGATACAGAACCTGGGGATATCTAGACTTCATTTAGGGCTTTAGCATTGTAAGGAGGGCTAAGCTGTAGGAAAATAATGTGGTTCAGGGACTGTGAGAGACTAGGAGATTGAGAGAGGTTGTGTGTTCACACCTACACTCATAATATGTACACCCAGTATACAGCATGAAAATTTATGATCTACCAACAAAAGACAACACACTGGACATACCATTCCATGACATAACTAACTAGGTGTAAAGCACGGTTCATTATCACATACTAAATAACTATGTTTGGGTTGGTGAAGGTCACTCATTTAAAGGCAGATTAAGCGTGATATGGTGCTGGTAATAAGTTTATTGAAACCAAAGAATTAATATAGTTCCTATGTAGATTCTCCCACCCAGGCTTCTCCCACTACAAGGTCAGGGCTGAAGAAGTTCAGTGTCCCCAACCAAGTGAAACTGCAGACACGGAACAAAATCTCATAAATCTTTCGTCATGTGGAGCTAAAATGGCGGTAAGACAGATGTATCTTAACCCTGAGGATGTGGAGGTATGTAGTTCCTGGGTTAGGTCATGCAGACAGTTTTTTTCCTCCCTTGATGCTGTCAAGCACGTCTGTTGAATCTTTTTGTGTGTGAAAAGCCTTTGCCAAAAAGCACAAAACTGTTTTTTAACATCCTGCCTTTGTCTCAATCTCCAGGACAAATGGAAACCTAAACAGAACCATGGTGCTGCAAGTTCATTGACACATGTTCTTCTCCAGAAGTGATACACTGAATCTATTCTATAGTAATCTGGTTTATAACTGAATCTATTCTATAGTTCTCTCATCTGTAACTAAATTTATTCTATAGCTATCTATTCTGTAACAGATTCTATTCTATAGTTTTCTAGTCTGTAACTGAATCTATTCTATAGCCATCTAGTCTGTATCTGAATCTATTCTATAGTCATCTAGTCTGTAACTGAATCTATTCTATAGTCATCTAGTCTGTAACTGAATCTATTCTATAGTCATCTAGTCTGTAACTGAATCTATTCTATAGTCATCTAGTCTGTAACTGAATCTATTCTATAGTCATCTAGTCTGTAACTGAACCTATTCTATAGTCATCTAGTCTGTAACTGAACCTATTCTATAGTCATCTAGTCTGTAACTGAACCTATTCTATAGTCATCTAGACTGTATCTGAATCTATTCTATAGACATCTAGTCTGTAACTGAACCTATTCTATAGTCATCTAGCCTGTATCTGAATCTATTCTATAGACATCTAGCCTGTAACAGAATCCATATATGAATTTGCAATTATGTACACTGTATTCACAGTGATCATATTCTATTATATGATATTATATTAATCACCTCAATGAAAGGAGGAGTGAGTGAGTAAGGTGTATTGAAAGGTATTTTAGTTACATCATGGCATGTCAACTTGGGGTGTGAGAAAAGCCTGCAGTGATGCAGGTTACACACATTCATCATTTTGGTGAAACCCTGAAACCCAGGAAAAGACTGGTGCAGACAAACCCAGAAACAAACAAGGGGGGTTACCAGAAACCAAACCCTTGTACAACTGGGCCACCAATCACTCACATCAACTGAATGAGTGAACAAACAAAATTATTACCCATATGGTGAAACATAACCAGTGTCATATATATGTCACATATCACTTTTTCCTGCAACCATTGTTTCTGTGTTTCATCGTCTGTGACGTCATTAAACAATTGAACGTGTCGTCAATTAAGTGGCCCGTCACACTTGCCTACCATGTTTTACTGCACAAGTGTACATGATAAAATGGATAATAAAGAAATTATTACACTCAAGCAAGTGTGTCATGACTTATTCGAAACTCGTGCAAAATTATGGATTATGTGCAAAATTTCACACTCGTTTCATATGACACACTTGCTCGTGTAATAATCTCTATTTATTATATGATGAAAAATACCCATACCCTGCTGTGAGACCACTAACTTCAGACAGCAAGGGTTAAGAATATTGGCAAAACATATCAGACTGCTATACACTACAAAATACAGGATTCAAACCCAATACTTGCAGATCCAGGCACACTGAAGGAAGGCAATTTATCATATTTTGGCTGTCAATGCTTCTGTAGAATGAATAAGGTATCAAACAGGATTGTAAGCCACTGTTAACAATATACACTGTACATCATGGGACACCAGAATCTGCTTTTAACTGAACCCTAGGCCACACAACTGCCTAACTGATACAAGGATAATCAAATCAAGAAAAATGATGTTGCCTTGACATAGACAAGCATAGTATAGAACTAACCAGTAAATATATACCTCCAAATATCTCTGTCCTTACCACGACTCTTTTAATCAAAAGCCTAGTTTGAGGAAGGATTTCAACATTTTCATTCAAGTTCAAAAGATCAAAATGCAGATTGCATAATACTCCAAAACTTGTGAGCAACAGTCCCAAACTAACTGCCATAAAAAGCTCAATCAGTGAAGCAAATTTCCATTTCTTCAATGAACTTGACTGTGGGAAACCAGAGAGACTGAAGGACTTCTCAGACTCAGAACAATGCTGGTCTGTTGACAATGTTATTGTTTCTTTGAAAAGGTTTTCTGATTATTGAACATGTGAACAATGAATTCCAGTGTGCCCAAGATGTGATTGCTGGTTTAACTGCCTGGGAATTAAGCAAGACCAAATGTGTTAAGAAAGGCTTCAACAATATGTTCAAAATATGCAAGATCTTCTTGCATTTATAGAGGAATAATTGAATAAAATGGTGTGCGCACTGAGAACACCAAAAAATGAGCACACTATTTCATGTTTTTCCTTAATTAAATATAATATGATATTGAGGTCAATTCTTGTAAATTAATTCACATGATTAGAAAACTATAATAACTTAACAGACTGCTTATATTATCATTGACGGAAAAGATTACCAACAACACAGATACAAAAATCAGGGATATTGATCAGTACAACAATGCAACACAAACCTTGCCTTCTCTTTGATCAGCCAATCAGAGTACAGTAGTTGGCATGTAGGCATGGTTTATTCCTTTAAGGCTTATGGGAGCGAGTGAGTGAGTGAGTATAGTTCTACGCCGCTTTTAGGAATATTCCTGCAATATCACGGCAGGGTACAACAAAAATGGCCTCCACACATTGTATCCATGTGGGGAATCAAACCCAGGCCTTCGGTATGATGAGCAAACACTTTAACCACTAGGCAACCCCACTGCCCTTTTAGGCTTATGGAAACATACATACATATAGCTGATTTAGCCAATCAAATGCTATGGAATCACTAGCAATTGTTTCATTAGAAAATGCTCCAGTCCACCTCATACCGAAACCTTAAATCAAAAGGTTTTATCCAAAGCATTTCCCTCTGCAAATATACTCAGCATCAACATTGAGGGACGGAGATAAAAGTATAAAATGTACATAGAAAAAAATCATATGCCACTTCATCCGGAATGAACCATTATTCACCTACACTGAATGCTACTTGACATGTATTGCACAAGCATGGGCTAACCCACTAATCGTGTTCAATTGTGGTTTTGTCTAGATTTTTCAATCACCTTCCATCTTGCACTACCCCTTGTTTTAGTGAGTCTTTTTTCCACCATTTCCCAGTTCCATTAAAACATCAAATCCATGTTATATAGGCATAAAACAAGATCTTTAACTGTTAATCACATTATCAACATCCCCAGACCAACTGACGCTTGTTGGCATATGTTGCTGTTTGACACCACACATACACACATGACCCTTCACTACTGGCACGAGTATGTTAATATGTCTTCCTGAACCTTATCACCAACATAAAGTCAGGAGTCTGGGCTTCAAACAACTTGCCCTCACTGTTGATGTTGATCACACTTCCTTGTACGACATCAAAAGGAATAGGCACACTGCAGAGTAAGTGGGTGTGTCAGCTTGACCTAAACACTAGTGTTTGGAATTGGTTGAAATCTCACAATTGATGATTGCTTCATTACCAACGAACAATCATCAAAAAAAAATTGGTTAGCGTCATTTTTCAGATTTTCCTATCCAGGTTATTACTGCAGAAAAGTATAACATGTTGCAACGTGCTACATTAAAGTGATGACTAATATATCATGAACATAACCTTCCTGGAGTCTTAGAGAAATATTCAGTCATGACTTTTCAGTTAGTGAAGTGAGTTTTCTAAGAAATAAACATGTTTTCAGGCCCTGTCAACTTCTAAGATATGTTCCATTGTCAAGTATTTCAAAGACTAAAACAGTAGTTCCAAAATCGTTTATGTTCGATTATGAGAAAATGTGATTGATTGCTTGGTCGTTTGGTCACTGCGACCAATCTTCGATTATTTCAATTAATTGGGACACCACTACTAAACACATCACCCAATCCTACTAATGAAAGTATAGGATATGTGGCAAGTCTAAATTACCACAGTTCCTACAAATGAAGAAAATGTCTGGGATCCTGTTTATTCATGAATATTCATGAATATGTTGATTTCTCCTGCAAAATATGTTTGATTTATCAAAATAAGACTAGATGTTAGCTTTTCATTATTCCAGCAATAAACCCAGGAGACAACGCTGGTTTGTACCCATGTTTACAAAATAAGAGTGAGTGAGTTTAGGATTTGAACCTGTGACCATGAGCTTATATATGTCAGCAAGACAATGATTCCAGCGATGTAAATATAATTGTAGGTGTTTACTGGGGACACCAGAAATGGGCATAGATCCTACACATTGAGGCAGCATTCCATAGAGATTGGTATCAATCTACATGCAGTACTGACTGACTGACTGAGTTTAGTTTTACGCCGCTTTTAGCAATATTCCAGCAATATCACGTGGGACACCAGAAATAGGCTTAACACATTGTGCCCATGTGGGGAATCGCTTTAACCACTTTAACCACTAGGCTACCCCACCGCCCCTACAAAATAAGAACCATCTAGGATTTGAACCTGTGACCATGAGCTTATATCATGTCAGCAAGACATCTGATTTCTGTAAAAGGAAATTAAACAGCCACTTCTCGATGTAAATGATTAATTGTAGGTGTTTACTGTGTATATTTTATACAACCTCTTGTTTTTGAGTGCCATAGATCCTACACAAAATGGAGGCAGCATTCCATTGAGTGGTATCAGATCTACATGCAGTAGGGAATTCTATCACAGTAACAGCTTAGCTTTAACATGACCCCTCAGATCCTTCACAGAATATCATGAATATTCCAGCTGGTACCCATGATGGCTGCTCTGGCTGCTCTAACTGCCCACAGTGTGAATGTGTACAATTGGTCATTTAAGTACTATCCATCATCCATCATCAAAATCAGAAAAACATTTGTGCAAAAATCAGAAGTGTTAAACACAACATCCTTCCTGTTTTCTTGTGTTTTATGTCATGTTTATGTCCATATTAAATATCCAAGTCACAGTGAGTAAGTATGGTTTTACGCTGCTTTTAGCAATATTCCAGCAATATCATGGCGGGGGACACCAGAAATGGGCTTCACACATTGTACCCATTTGTGGAATCAAACCCGGGTATTTGGCATGAGTGAGAGAGTTTAGTTTTACTCCGATTTTAGCAATATTCCAGCAATATCACGGCAGGGGACACCAGAAATGGGTTTCAAACATTGTCTCCATGCAGGAAATCGAACCCAGGCTTTGGCGAGAGGATCGAATGCTTTAACCACTAGGCTACCCCACTGCCCCTACAGTATCCAATCTTGACTTCAATTAGACACATGCTGTTTAAAGTAGTCGCTCTCTAACTTACCCAGTCCACACAAACAACATCCTCATTGAAACATGATTGTCAAATAACAATGATAACAGAGACAACAAAGATTTTAGTGCAACAATTGGAATTTTGAAGGTTGTTACTTTCTTTCATTATGGTTGTTACTTTCATACTATCACAAAAGATTTGACTTTTCTAGATAAATTTTCATTTTATCCCTTTCTTGACTAACAGAAAGTCTATGCAATTTCAATGAAATAAACAGCTCTGTTTCTAAAACAATCTTGCTAAATACAGTTTTAAACCCAACTGTAAGATACTCCACAAACACGTTACTACCACTGTGCCAGACAGCTGTCAAATGTAAGCCTATTTGTTGCTATATTGAAGCTCTGTTTATTTCTATCCCAGCAGTTTCCTACACAGCTAACAGTCTTGTATGATGACATGTTTACAGCTAAGTACTGACTTCTACACCACTGTCTGCATGAAGGGTAAACATTGACACCATATTGCAAGACTGTAACACTGAACAGACCTATGGGAACATCATCTCTAGCACATCACTTAGTGTATGTGTTTAATGTATATGAGGTGGGACTACTTTCCTATAAACTAACCACATATTTGCATCGTACTGTACAATGAATACATTTAGTATGCTGTTAGCATGGTTATGAAATATTCATCTGTGTCTAGTAATTGGAGCACATTTTTGTCCACAAATAGAGCATAATCAAAATCTGGCCCAGGGTCACCACAATGAGATAAATCCAACTATACTTAAACCCATTTGGCTGACATTTATCCCAGAAATAAACTTATTGCATTTAAAACTATATTCCTACTTAACAAGTCCTAATTTCAGCCAAGAGTTGAGCACTGACGCAGCAATCTAAAGTCACAAAATCATTCTACACGAGTTGGGACTTCTCTTTCAATTTAATCTGTTTCCTGGAGACAGACTATCAATCTCCATAAAATGCATGTTAATCCCAAATGCTCTACTTATCCAGAGCATTTATTTGGTGAATTTCAACCACTAGTACGACAACTAAACACTTTTATGTTCCATTATCAAATGGCATCAATCCATGAGGATGATAGTTTAGTGGGATATCACACCGTAACCAACATCAAAGGACTGGACAGCAGACTCAGATTCCATTTGGAATCACAGATCTGCTATAAATCTGATTTTGATACGGCAACATGCATCAACTGGGAATTTGACACTGAAGTAACTCTGTGTTTGTCACCAAATATGTAATACCAATCCAATTTGGAATGTATTCCAGTTACATCTCGGCATCTGCTTGATCTGGGTGGAAAGTCAAAGTGATGAGGAATACACTGAAGTCAAAATACTAAAGCACAGTGTTCACGAATAGCGTCTGACCCTCTGACAAATCCAGCAGATTCGCCAACGGTCCGATAGAAGTCTACAACCTGCCGGCCCCACTGTCTGACTGTATACTTGACAATGACTTTCACTGAATTTGTTATATATATGACATGTGCCACCTGTTTGCTGTTTATAAATCTTATGTTTGTTAATAATTTCAATGCCAATTATAAGGAATATTAAATCTGAAATGTGTGTTCAATTTTATTCTATGGGTCATGTGCATTTTCAATGGGTCAGACAGACATCTGAAACTACAGGACCCAATGTCCTGTTACTTTGAAACACCATTTGTGAACACTGAAAGCATACCAATTTTTTTTTCATAAAAAGTTGCTGTTATTGATTGTGCTTTATTATTGACTCACCAACTTTCAGAATGCCAATCACACACTATGTCACAATACAATGGATAAGGCCACATACTTCGATGATGACAGAACTTGATTGAATGACAGGTTATGGAACAAAACAACTCATTACAAATTGTTTTGCTACAGTATTGATGAAACTTAGTATTCAAGTATTATCCATAATGCCAAGCCAAATGGCGTGTATATTTTTCAAATTTGGGATTGAGAAAAATGTTAAGTACAATGTATTCATGTGCAGCCCACACTCCAAATGTTTTACTATTGTCATTCCCCTGGCTTGGACTCACTGACGAGCAGCCATGTTGAGTATCTCAGTTCTGAGATACTCAAACATATCAACAGACGATACTATATTATCAGGAGTTTGACCTGGATACAACTTGTTGTCTATATGTAAAAATAATATAACTATCTGTAGCAGGAATGATTCTATTTTATCAAATACAATGTCAAACATTCTTACCTGATAATGAATAGTCGTTTCTTCTACTTTCACTGTCACGAATTAAATATGCCCCATGTTCGTTTTCTGGGGATAATAACTTCTTCTCCGCTTCTACTCGCTTGATTTTACCAAAATACCATCTGAAAAAACAAAACCCAACAAAACAATAAATACATAGTTAAATAAACATTGTATTATGACAACAAGGAGCTAACTATGCTAACCCTTCAATCAATCTTAACTTCCAACATTCACAACTAATCTCTCATACTTCCTCCACTAAAAAATTGAAACCGAATGTTTGACAATAGATGAAGAAAACACCTTTGTTTGGAAACGTGTCAACAAGCAAACGTCCTAAACACATCTCAAACATTTGGGACAAAAAAGCATTAATTAAACAAGGCATATATTACTCATGAATCATAGAGTGAAAATACAGATATGTACACACAAACTTCAAAGACATCGGTAAAACAAAACTACTGCAATTCACGTGTATGTACGGTATTTAAAGTTCACAGAAAAGGTTTGCCTTGAACTACATACAAACCTACACAATACACAAGCCTCAATTATTCTTTCCAGCAACTAGTAAACAGCGACAAGTGGAGGAGATTGTCACAAATATTTGCAACGTCTCCATCGAATGGCAAGAACAAACAGGGGAATACTTCTACCTGTCTGTCTGGACACAACAGCACAGCTTCAGGTTGGGCCTGATCCGACCCAGCGTCCAGGGCATGGCTTATTCAACACAGCCTCATATATATTCAATTTACGTCAGAGAATATCTCTGCTTCAAATAAGGGCACAAAGTGTTTCATTGACGAAAATTACAGCTGAAAATTCTTATCCGACCCAGTGTCAAGGGCATGGCTTATTCAACACAGCCTCATATATATATTCAATATACTTCAGAAAATATTTCTGCCTCAAATAAGGGCACATCGAGTTTCATCAATGTAAACTACAGCTGAAAATGTGGTCGTGGTCCCTGTATAACATGTCTTGAAAATGCTACATCACCTTGAAACATGAATTCATGAACCATAACATAACTTTCCATAACCATTCCTTGTTAATTTTGCAAAATGAACTCTTAAATTACCACTGACTTTGCAAGATATGTCTTCTATAAAAACCTCATGACCATACACCTAAAGCAAGCAGTTTAACGCCAAGCACTGTACACTTGAAATACACCTTCTTTAACAACTCAGGACCTTAGTTCCATATCTTCAATCTTTCATTATACTGGAAATGAAACACACCCCAATACATCCAGAACTCTTAAATTACCACTGACTTTGAAAGATATGTCTTCTATAAAAACCTCATGACCATACACCTAAAGCAAGCAGTTTAACGCCAAGCACTGTACACTTGAAATACACCTTCATTAGCAACTCAGGACCTTAGTTCCATATCTTTAATCTTTCATTATACTGGAAATGAAACACACCCCAATACATCCGGATTCATGTAAACTATATTGAAACATCACCCACTGAAACCAACACATCATCACCTTCATATATACAGCTGCAGTGTCATGGAGACCAGTTTAATTCACAACAGTCCTCTGTAAAACACAACACTGAAACCGGATCTCAAAGGAACCTCTCAACATGCATGTTTGCCTTTCATACAAACACTGAACAGGAAAGGCGGGATGAACAAAATAATAGGTGGAGCCTTTAAACAAGGTAACAGATGTACCTAGCTGGAGCATACACTGCGATTTGTTCAGCTAGAAATGACGGTAGAGACCTGAGACCGAACAGAGAACTTGTTCCTCAACAGAGCAACTGAAATCTTTTTAACAAAATTCCACAGAATGGTCCAAGATTTTCCATATCTAAAACCTGTTACCACAAATTTGATAATTACATTGATATTTCTAAAATCCCTGTCAACAACTTGTCAACAAACTAGTTTGCTCATTTCTCATCAGTTCTACCACTAAATCTGAACCATGCATACCTATTTCTATGGACCTGATGGTTTAGAGTATTTACTAGTAATAAACGAAGCAAAAACAGAATGAGACAGGCAAGCAGAGGAAATGTCACAGCAAGCACCATATCCAGATGGAACATGGCCTTCAAGCAATTGAAAACAACCGCAACACTATCTAACAGTATCCAATATCACGCCATGCAAGAGAGCCTGGTCTTGGTTCAGTGAAGGAACACTTGAGCTACGACAACTGATGAACAAGTTTCCCCGATAACCATTGCTACTGAATCTGTTTATTATCAACAGCTAGTTTCCACACTGACTGAGAATTATCTTGTCATGTCTAAAGTTCACATAAAACATATGCCTGAAGCTGACATGGGTGATTATGGACAGGTTCAATACTCTGATGCCAGATATGCAACTGGTGTTTAAAACTCAATACCAGAACTGTGGTGGTAGTGCTTAGCTCAAAGCTGCTCCAGGCCAGAACAGCTCAAATCTGCTCAATTCAAGAACTGTACTGACGGACAAGAACAAATCCATACTGGCTGTTAGGATGTATAAAACAAGTCCTGAAATATCGATTGGATATCGCAGTTTGTTCCTTGAATCTCAAATGGTATAATTATATCAAGTTTCAAGTGAAGATACTCAGAACACAACAGCTAGCTAATCAATAAATCCAGTGCCTGCATATTTCTTGAGACCCTACCATTGCAATTTAAAATATATAATATACAAAATCTCTGAAAATAGACACTTGGAAGAACACATATCACACAGCAAAAAATTCCCTAGTAAAAGATCTTTCTATGCTCGGTGTTCCCGATTCAAAGGCAAACAATCCACAACAAATATCAGGTTATTAGACAAACTTCACGTCACTGTCATCTGATAATTGCTAGTTCCATATAGATTGAACATCCAAGATAAATATTCCTCTGATCAAGAATATTGGAAGTTACCATGGTTACATGTGCAAAAATAAATCATTTCGCTTCAGGTTTCCGTAAACCAAGAATCATTATCCACTGAACTCACCACTCACATATTGTTCCTAATCCACAACTTACATCTGAAAAAGCAACTAATCCCAAGAATAAATCTTCAATAACAAAACAGGTTTTCATTCCAAACACAATGTCCAAATCTTCAGGCAGCGAGTGCAACAATTTCAGACTAAATCATTGAAACCCAAGACACCAAGGGTCAATATTCACCCAGGCCACCAGAATCCAATCGAACAACAATACCAAACACAAAATCACATTTCAAAACCCGAACCACTCATCTGACCATTACACCAGAAATGATCTCCAGAAGACTGTCTCTGTCCAACATCTGTCCAGTGCAATCCTAAATATAACCAGTGTTACTGTCTGGAGGTAGTGGACACATGATGAAAAGCCACACAGAATCATGTAAACAGCAGGTCCCTGGTCACCACCTGTCCACAGTGAGTGTATTGACCAGCTACAACTGCCAGTGTACTCTGTCCACTGACCCTACACCAGCAACAGTATCGCCCTTGTGGTCCAGGCTTTAAAGGGAAACTATCATTTCCTTGGTAAACAAATTTGCAAACTCGCTGTTTGAAATTGAAAGTCAAGCGGTCCAGGCTTGAACAATGATGTTCACATGTAGAAATGTTGTAGAAGCAAACTTTGCATTCTTTACTTTGTAGACTGATTTCAACGGGTGATCATACTCAGTGAGTGAGTGAGTTGCGTTATATGCCGATATATGCAATATTCTAGCAATATCATGACAGGGGACACCAGAAATGGGTTTCACACGTAGTAATATGCCCATGTGGGAGTTGAACCTGGGCCTTTTGGCGAGGACGAGTGAAGCGGCTTTAACCACTAGGCTACACCACTGCCCCTAAACTCAGTGAGTAAGGTGGCAGGCAAATCAAGCATCATATCCCTACAGTATTTGTGATCTAGACTATTATAAGGAATAAAGCTGGCGATCCAAAACATATGACACAGTTCCACACAGCAACAAGTCAACACGGAATCTATATTAAACATCCCACAATTCACCTAAATATTACTAAAAACATGTAAGACAATATGTTCTGCCATATACTCACACCTGTATTGATTCATATTTTCATCCTGTATAAATCACACGACAAATTACAACAGCAGTAGAATGACTTAGAAGACAAAATGAGTGAGCGAGCGAGTTAAAATTTAACATCACCTCGGCAATATTTCAGCCATATAGTGACGAGAAATGTCTTACATAAACAATAAATATAAGTTGCTAAATAATCAGTCATCAAAGGACTGTAAACTAACTACAGTATCACAGATGGAGTCTAAAATTAGCATGTACATGTAAAACAATTATATTTATGAAGACAATACAATATAAAAACGAGCTATAAGTCGCCAACAACTGAAGGTAGATCACCATACTAGGGACCATGGGGACTTACAGTGCTTTTGCTACTCGCATGGACCCTAGTTGGATTAACACCATCCCTTCAACTACTGGCGATTGTAGGAACATTTAGCTGACAGTCAAAATAACAAAAATACTATGTTTTAAAAATCTGATAAGTCTAAATTTAACTTTGAAGTTTTGGGACTTACGTACCAGTAGACAAAATGGATCCTACCTACATTTATATAAACATTTCACCATTATGCAATGTATTTTCAGTATAGCACATCACCATAGGTATTTCAATGTGTTATGAAAAATGCCATGTTGGGTACAATTTACTACACATATATATGAAGTTTTGTGATTATGTTAAAAGCTGCAGACTCACTGTCAAACACTTTAGCTCCCAATACCTCACAACATACAGACCTACAGATAACTTCTTGGGTCATTGAGTTATGTACTTGCCTGTGTTCATCTCAACTGGGTATCCTAATTTTTCCTTAGAGTAACCAAATAAATTGTACTCACCTCACTCAAACTCAGTTGGGTATTTTGCCATTTTCCGTTAATTTTAGAAATATAATAAAGTTTAAATGTTAGTGTTTGTTATTTATATTTGATCTGTAATATGAGAAACGATAAGAAAGACTGCAAGTTGTCAAGTTCATGTCCTGAAATAGAACCTCTCAATATACCTCAGTTATTTTATCTATCCACCGGTATGCAAGCTAAGATTTGACATTTTTGTGTGTACATATGTAAGATCACATTTATTGAGCATTTACAAAAATTCAAGCATACTTGTACGCAATAGACTTAATAGGAATTGAGTTTTCACATAAATATTTCATAATTTACGCAGAAACACAGCTTATCTGTACCTCTGAATATATGTCATAATACAGATACAAGAATGTGCAATATATTGCGACACATTCTGTTCTGGCCAATACACAGCCCTAACCACCATCATGCCATATGTAAATGACATATAAACAATGAATATAGTATTTTAAGACTGGTCACTGCAGTTATTTTCCTAATATGAGAGGATACTGTCAGAAACGTTGGAAGAATTCAAAGTGTTAACGCCCTATGAGATACAACAATTGCTGTAAGAATGTTGCAAATAACATGATACACATTGTAAATGAAATATTATTACAGATATGTTAGAGGGACAATGTGTATTACAATATTCCTTGTCAAAAGTAACTGTAGATGGCCATCAGTTCAAAACTTCCATTTCAGCAACATATATTTAACAGTATGAGTCACTACTGTAAACAGGCATGTGATATATTCCTATATACATCAACAAAGAGGATTATTAGATACCTACATTCTGTGCCCGGTAAATGCAATATGATACCGTAAATACTGGCTATTAGATATACTGCTAATGTCGTGTTTGGCTTCGAAGTTGTACGTAATTTATTCACATATTCATCAAGATGATCAAACATTCTTTTTGAAGGTATAAAACAAGAAGAAGCCCAGTAGTTGACACCATCAGGACGTGAAGCTCCTAGATCTGGCACAAGCCCAAACATGTCTCTTGACATCTTTAAACTTAGATATAAATATTGATGTATAGACACCTGTCAGCTTTGATTACCAGTACAACTGCTTCTGGACATTGGCTTTGGGCAGGTGGCGTTAGCCATTTAATGTATATTTAAAACTGAGCACAATGGGGATTCTAATATACTACTGAATTTTATATTACTTAACATGTCAAGGCTATTGAAGAACACCCAATGCATTCACATTACTATCATATATTTGTCAGCAGAAACTAGGAAAATGTCAGATCTTTGACTGCAAGACATATCACAATGCCTTCACTGGCTTAATCATGTTTATGTGTAATATACTTGATGAATAAACTTGACTTTTAAAAGTATAATTACCATAAACAAAATGTTCAGAATTATGAAACACCAATGCGAATAGCTAGGTTTGTCCCATAATAAATATATAAACATCATGTCTAAATAGCAAGGATTGAGTGAGTGAGTTTAATTTAAGTCCCACCAGCAGTATTTCAGCCATACACAAGGGTTTAGATCTCACAACCACACAATACACTCGTCTTCAGAATAAGTACCCGCTTATTTTGTCATGCTTGAAAACTGTCAATCCAAAATTAACTCATTTAAAAAAAGGTGACCCTAAGCTGCTAAGCAGATTTCACACAATTTCCCACTGAAAGCAGGCTGAGCAAGGAGCTTGTGTTAACAATTCAAGATGAGTCATCTGAAGATGAAGATTATCTCCACATCTTGGGCTTGGTTCTTGAGTTTCCTTCTGAAATAATATAAGGTCAGACAGCTCCTTCTGTGCATGATTTGCAGGTCTTTTTGTCACCAGGGTCCAACACTCAAACTAGTCAACTGATTTGAGAAGATTTTCTTAAAGACAAATAGAATTAAATACATGGTGGGCCAGCAGCTCGGGGGTTTTAGTTGTCTTCCTGACTAATGGATGTTACACACCATACCTAGTAAGGCTAACAGCTGATCTGTTGCAAACAAAAACACCTCAGCAGTTAACAGCATTAACTTTTCTTTCTTTTTTATTCTCATTTAGTAAACATTCAGCTTAATTAATTAGAACGAAGTAAAACAATTCAAAACCCTTTTTGTCAGCAGCTTTGTGTCTAATAGAGATACAACGAGACCTGTAGATTCAATGTGCATATCCTTTAGACCATAGACAAAATTCTGGTCAACATGATCGAACATTATTTTAACATCTTGACTGACAGGCAAAAAAAGTCTGATGAATTTTTCTTACAAACAGAACACAAAATCATACACATGTCACACTGCCACTAATCTCCTGAGAAGCACCTGTTTAATCCATATTAATCCATACTGAACCAACACATACTAGTACAGCAAGACAATACTTCCATGCAATACAATATGCATCTTGATCATGATACACAAACACTTGACACCAATATCATTATCAAGTTGTTGTATCAAAGGACTCATTTGTACCCTAAAAGTACATAAATAATTATTAATGTTAAAGTTCCGAATTTCAGCTGACACATGACTGCCTCATTAGATACTGAGATGAAAGCAGAAACCACGGCAATGCAGTAGTAACTGATCGCAGTCCCAGTTGTTGCTACAGACACAGTGGTGAATACTGTATGAAAAGGGGACTAGGGGCACTAATCTGATGCTTGAGTATCATAAAATCTGTCCGTTTTGTATGTTCAGGTCATAACATCAGGTCATAACAGCCCATCTATATATAATTGATTGATTGAGTTTAGTTTTATGCCACACAGCAATATTACAGCTATATGGCGGCTGTGTGTAAATAATCGAGTCTGGACCAGACAATCCTGTGATCAGCTGCATGAGTATCAATCTATGCCATTGGGATACGGTGACATGTGTCCACCAAGTCAGCACTCCTGACCACCCGATCCCGTTAGTCGCCCCTTACGACAAGCATGGGTCACTGAAGATCAATTCTAACCCGATCTTCACAGGTCCCATATACTAAATAATGAATTATAAACCATACAAGCATGTCCAAGTGAACATGAGTTTCACAGATGTTTTGATTCATACCATCTTCTTCAAATGCATACTCACTCTCAATCTGATCTGGATTTAATTTGATGCACAACCTAATGACAATATTCAATGAAAGAAATCCTTCAAGCATTTGTAAATAATCGTAACCAAGCATGTTAAATGAGAAGAAGAGCAATAAACTTCACCTATGAAGTCCGACACCATATACCATGTAAGAATAGAAACAGCCCTGGAGCTTTAACACCATCTGTTGTATTCATGTATAATTGATCATAAGTATGACAGAACACTGTAGGCAGACTGAACTACAGCGACAGATCACTAATCTAAGTGAACTGATACATATCTGCACAATTAATGACCTGTCTTTGCAGGCAGATATTTAACCACATTCAAAGGCCGATATTGAGCATTTGATGTTAAGTCTGCAGCAAATATTTGTAAAATTGCAGCAATTAAGTAGAATCCTGTATAAATTCCTCCCATAATCATCAGAAACTGGTCTTCAACCCTCGTAATTTATGTATTTCAGTTGCTGGTGATCTCCAGCCCGTTTTTTATATTGTATTGTCCATAAAAGTTTGTTTAATTTTACAGTTACTAGTATTAATTCTCCACCTGTGATAATGTAGTTATTTTACTGTCCTCCGTTGACAGGTTTTTATAATTCAGTTGCATTTATTATTAATTCATAATTAATTTCTAACTTTTCGAAGTCACGATATGGCTGAAATATTGCCGATGTGACTCTAAATCTTAACTCATTCACTCACTATTTCTGCTATATTATAAAGGTTAAAAATCATTTCTATTCTACAAAAACTTGGTTTTACTTCCATGGACAGTAACAAATCCAATATGTGTTTTCCTTGTTTATAGTATATCCTAAGCACACTACTTAGGTAAGATGCAATATTCCTTTATTCTTGCACATAACAAAATAATTTAACACTTACTATATCTCTAATCTTTATGGTATGCACAAAGCATGTTTATTTCTGACAGGCATGTGCCTAGAATTGCAGTATACTGATGAACTGACTGATTTGTAAACCAATAATCATATCCAAACATATTCATTTTCAAAATTCGATTTAAAAACATAATGGACTGATCATGTTTCTTGAAAATCTTGGTGAAGATTGTCATCAATACATTGATGTATAACTCCTGTATTGCAAAGAACTTGCATTTATTATATGACAAGTAATATAGATGTAAAAACTTGAATAATGACAGAAACTGTTCAAGAATCAGTTTATCCAGATTCTCTAGCATTTCTGGGTTGGAAATAAATACAAGAAACTGCAGTGCTCCTAAATATATTTCTCAGAGTTAATCTCCCCGTACCATATCCCACCTTTGCTATTTGAAATTTGGAAAACAACTGATTCATGGGTGTGATTTACCTGCGAAAAGGAAGAGAATACAAACTTCTGACATAGAAGTACTGCATCAGGATATTATTCGCTTGAACTTGTAAAACAGAAGTACTGTATGAGGATATTATTCGCTTGAACTTGTAAAACAGAAGTACTGTATCAGGATATTATTCGCTTGAACTTGTAACACAGAAGTACTGTATGAGGATACGATTCGTATCACACCCATATCGGGATATCATATGGCAACCTTGCTGTATTGTTACTATGTTATACTTCTAGTTATTTTCTGTCAATAAACATGATAAACTTTCAACTGCAAAACATGAACACACACTGAAAATCCCAAATAAGGATTTGGTCAAAATATTCAAACTAAAGGATTCTGATTTATAGGGTAACTAATAGACTAACGCTTAGTCTCTGATTATCAGAACATATATAATTATGATTGTAACAAATAAACCCATTTTAATTGAAAAGGAGCCCCAGTGAGTTGGGAGATTCCTGAACCTGAGGAAATCTAGACTTGCTTCATTTATGGCTTAGCATTGCAGGGAGGGTTGTAGGGAAAATAATGTGGCTCTGTGGGACTGACTAGGTAACTGATTGCAAACATGTTATTTGGGTGATGCTTCTCAAATAATATATGACTTAACACATCAAAAACCACATCATCTAAATAATAAATACCAGATTAGATTGAGAAATACCTCGTACTCATCACGATTTCACCTATTTAAAGTGGTGACACACCTTTTCTCTCATTCAAAAGCCGAGTTAATGTGACCAACCCAAATATGAGACATTTAGGTCAACTGTTCTATTTTCATTATAACAGAAGGAAATTTGTAAGCATGGCTAGGTTTGTCATTATGCTGAGTTGAATGTCCCCCACAACTATGCATGTCTAATTCTATAATGGGGAGCGGGGATTAGCTGATGTGTGTGGGTTGATTACATCAGTACTAGTGTGTAGTACTTTGAACTGTATGTCACCATGGTCACTACTGCTACATGGACTAGTCACACTTCCTTATGAACCTGTCGTCACCTCTCTTTGTACATACCTACTTACAGATGTAAGTTCATTTTAGTGTTTTACAGGGGTGGAAATAACCCATTGCCTGATGTCCCAGTCCAGTGGGTTTTTTTCTGTTGGGCAAGCAAATTTGTATATCATGCTGAACCAGTGTTCAGTTGACTTTCCAATGTCAATTATGTTGCTTATTTAAAAGAAATCAACAAGAAAATGAGCCAGTATAGTGGAAAAATTATCAGGGCAAGTGATTTTACATGTGTCACTGTACGGAGTACACTAGCAATTTTAAAGTTATTTCTACCCCTGGTTTTAGATGGTATGAGCTTTACTGTGTCCAGATTATTTGTTTGTTTTTTTGTAGTTAAATGGTGGATTCAGTCATATTTCAGCTATGTGATGGCAGCCTGTATATAATCATGTCTGTTCCACACAATCAATTAGATCTGGCCACCAGGGCATGTCTGACCACTCGATTTGTTGAGTCCTTTCATTGTCATACAGCTGTAGGCAGCTGGGAACCTATCATACCTAGACTAACGCTTCGTCTCTGAATATAAATTATTTTGATAGTAACAAATAAACCCATTTAAATTGAAAAGGAGCCCCAGGGAGATGGGAGATTCAGAACCTGAGGAAATCTAGATTTGCATCATATAGGGATTTAGCATTGCAGGGAGAACTAGGCATTAGGGAAAATAAGGGTTTCTGGGACTGTGAGAGAGACTACTATTATACTATTACTACTACTACTACACTTTAAGCGCTTATATTCTAAACAAACTAAAAGGAAACGCAGTATTCCATAATTTCTAGAACACTACAACTGTTATCATATATACTTTTCTGCTGTACAAACCTATAACATATCTCAATATCTTTCGTTGCGTCCATTGTCAATTTTTATGCATATAGGATGCAGGAATTCGCGTCCAGTAAATCCCTGCTTTCCTAGATTTACCTTAAAAATTCACTGGCCACCAGGACCACTGCAAATTTATCATTAGTCGTCCTGATGAATTTTAACTAGCCAGGGACCACAGGACCAGCGTAAATTTTGCACACTGGATGTCATAAACAAGACAACTAATATGTCATCTTGATATTTAGTAACACATACAATAAACTGATTCAGAGTCATTGTAATACTACCGTCTCATGATTATGGTTGTACATATCACTTACTACAATAATCAATAAAATTAATGGCACACATGAGATACATTCAGATGTTTTGTTTCCTTGTGTAATGCTTCACTTGTTACTATTTCTGAACTGAACTTCAATTACAAACAAAATAAACCTAAATTTAACCAAAAGACTCATTTCTCAAGATCAACCAGGAAAAGGATTGCCTTAGTGTTCAACCTAGCTGTCTCCAACTATCTTCCTTCTGAGACTGCAATCCCTTTTAAAAACTGAACCTCGGCCTATGGTTTCCTTATTGTTGCTAAAATATCACAATGATGTGCATGTTGTGTCATGGCGTAACTTGACAAAATATTCATAATTTTGACAACACCTTTGTCATGGGTGAAAATACAGAATGTTGACAATGGCTAAGGAAACACTCATGCCAGTTATGGCCTGTGTGTTTTGCCAGTGTTCGGATCATAACATCTTATTAGATGAGAAAACATCTGATTTCATGCAGCCAAAACTGGCACCAGAGTCACATAGCACATTGTGTTCATGGGGCTCTTGCTAACCCTCCCTTACTATTAACCAAAAATTAGAATGGACACCGACCAATTTTACCATGTCAAGTATTTTGCAGTCAATGCATCATCACAAGGACCAGTCACAAAAAACTGAGTCAGCTCCAACCTCTGTCAGAAACCAACCCTGATAACATCCAAAGACTGTTTCTTAACATATTAATAAGTTGACTTTACTCAAACTACCATGACACCAGACTTCACTTACACGCATGAAGGATAAAGTTTATCACATCAATAAGTAATACTGTTAACATAATTATGCAACCAAGATAAGCTGCAACTGTCAACAATAATGATTTGTCATCACTCGTTCCCCTAAGAGACTGTAAACTGAAATATTGTCATGTGAGAGAAATTTGATAGGCCCATTATTTATTTTGTCATCCTGCCTTAGATTCCAGTTTTAAACACAACATTAATATGGACATCTGTGTTGTTCCCTCATGAACACTCTTGGTTACTGGACAACAGATGACATTACAGTGAGTCATACCACCTGCATAAGCATTGTATAACAAACATACATTAGCAAACGACAGTCATACAGTCAGATGCCCATCTGTCAAAGGCGCGAACAACCAACCACAACTACACCCCACTGCATCAGTCACTTGGCTATGATAAACATAATGGATTTTCCAACAAGATGACACAGAGATTAATTGTTATCCATGTGGCATTTATACTTAACTGACCTTTATTCAGTGATATTTAAGAGGATATACTGTTGTTAACAATCAGCATAGTTATCATAGTGGCTGACTATAGCTGTTGTTGAACACACCCTTTTAATATACACATCTCATCTGACCTCATTCAGTTATATTGCAAGGGCGGCTGATAATAAGTGATCATACTTACGGTTCTGATTCTAAACTCTTTAACTTGGCCACATAATTGGACGGTATATATCCCTTGTTTTTAGTAATCTTGGATCTAGCATTCCACCAGTCCCCTTGGGTATCATCTAGAATTTCTAAGTGTTCTCCTTTCCTAAAACTCAAATCCTCATCAGTCCTTGCATCGTAGTCGTACAATGCAACAAATATTTTACTGGAGGATAGAGGCTCCCCTAACGATTGTTCTGACTGATGTTTTGGAGACTGTGCAATCGGAGATGCTGCCGACTGGTTCACGTTTGTCACAATTGATCCCCCAGTGCTCGACACGCTCACAGCACCATTTTCCGACGCTGGTTTCGTGCGTTGAGGGGTTTCCACTCCTCCATTGTTGGTTCTGGGTGCTGGGGAGTGATCGGAACCACCGAAACAGTTTCCCATCTTTTATAAAATTGTGTAGCCAAACGAAAACGGTAATCCAAGTGAAATGATGGACGTTCTCAGCCCTTACACCCGGCCGTGGTCCTATGCCATCCTCGTAATTTATCCGCAAGGGGAGACGATCTCATTGACATTATTCAGAAATATTCGTGATGATCTCAGCCGGCGCCGAACAACTACCTTTAAATGTACTTCCGCCGGAAAAGGTTCGGCGTAAAGAAAGTGCATATCGTGTTATCAAAGAAGAATATTTAACACTTAATCCGCAGAGCTATTGATATAGCAGTAACTTATCAACTACCACTACTACTGAGAACATTACAGGAACATAAATAAAATCAAAACAGTGGTGCAAGGTGCGAGATTCATACGCCCTGGGTTAGTCAGTCCCCTCCATGTAATTTGAGTCGAGCAATTTGATTGGTCGTCAGCTTTGGAACTTTCTCTTGAAATCATTACCACTATCATCCAATCAACGCATCTGTCACATGCGAATTAGGTCAAAATTAGATCGAGCTCTTCCTGAAAATCATTCGATTCATTTTTATTGATTGACATGCCATTGCACGTTGTAATCTGAATTGTTAATGTACCCAATAGCTTGAAACTGGTTGCTTATTATTGTGTTATTGCAAATGGAAATGCAGTGTAAGGATGAATGTTCTTAATTATTTAAATGTGCACAAACAATATTTTGGGCGAATTGCCTAAGTAAATGTATTCATATTTCAAGGGAAATACATTATGATTTTGCGAATAGTTTATGCATGTAACCATTTACAACTTCATGATTTGGGTATTATCGAACGATAACAGAACGAACTTATACACGTTCAGCTGTGTGTATTAATTAATTAATAAACGAAATAACAAATTAAAGTGTGTTGAGCGAAGGATGTAATATCAATTTATCTTAAGTCTTCAAAGGACCAAATGTTAACGGTAACGGATGTTTTTACGTTCTCGTGGGAAATAATAGATTTATCCAACATATACTTGCTATTTAAACAATTGTCACTGACAGTACCCATTGTACTGAAATGATTTCTGATTTTCCTCCACTGCACATGTTCTCTGCTTGTTTCACGTTAATTAACAAATAACTTGGCATGCGTTGAATATCGACCGCTTCTTGCGTAACCGGTAAATTCCACTCGAAATCCTTTGTAATGGCCAGGTGGCTTATTGTAAATGTCACGTCAAGTGAAAGAACTAACGGATATCAACACGTGCATATTGCAATCAATCAACTGCAAAATGGCTGCGCTCGATAACGCGTCCCAAACCAACAATTAACAACCCCATTGTAATTTTTAACAGGTGTGAATGTGCGCGCGCATTAGCAATAAACAGATAACATTATTTGTAAATTAACATTTATTTTGGATTTCATTTCTTTTCTATTTGAAAGAATTTTTTGTAAGGGTGGTTGATATGTATATCATCTCAAAAAGATACAATAACCTGTATCTTCTACATCTATCTATCCTAAATATGTTCTGTTAACTGTTTCACCTGTATTATCCGTAAGTCTTTTTAAACGTGTTCCCCGCCATGATATTGCTGGAATAGTGCTGAAAGTGGCGTAAAACTAAACTCACTCACTCACTTTTTTAAACGCGTGTATTTTATTTAAATAGTGACAGTCATTGCATACCAAACCTATATTTTTGTTCGACAAATCATTATGACGTAGACTCAGTTTATTGATAGTGACCTCCCTAATATGGTGCTATAGCGACGATTCGGTATAGGTATTGGTATTTACTAGTCAACTGTATTAGGATCCATACCCAAAAGTCGCTATGGCTGTTTTCCATAAGGTGTGTCTACACCGTGCCATCGCAGCAGCTTGTAAAAGATAAAATTCATTGCTTTTGGAGAGGAACATTATTCGGTACAAAAAATTTATCGACCCAGACTATGTATATTTTAGAAACCGTTATACGTTAAAACTAACATTGCATTGCATGCTGTTTTGTAATCCCGTAAGCAAGGCACACAAAACAGCTAATGGTCAAAGGGACATAATACCGTTTAAGTCACATAAAAGTTACTCCCCTTTAATTATACGAACTCGACTTCTTCACAGAAGAGTGCCATCAAAACACAACATGTGCTTGTGCAATGTGCGAAATAATTGATTGACAACTGAAGGTAACGGTCGTCTAGCATATGGGGCAACATGTCATCGTCAATAAAGTGTCATTACGAGGTTCTAAATGTCCCGCGAGATGCAAATAACGAGGATCTCAAGAAGGCGTACAGGAAATTAGCCTTGAAATATCACCCAGGTATGTACATTTTGACTGTTTTGTTTATATTTTGCGTACACGTGCTTCGATGGAGTGTTTATTTGTAAGTCAGAACGAACAGGGTGTTGTGTTCGAGGTGAATATCCATAGTCAGATCCCTTTGTATTGCCAAACGAATTACGATGTCAACAGCTTTGTAATTTACTATAAAAATAATGACAGAAAATATAAAAGGGCTTTTCTTTCATAAAAAAATATAAAAACACTGTATAATATTTTTTGAACATATGGAACTTCAGACTTATCAGGCAAACATATGGTACGGGCTGCCGAACAGTTATCACCATATTTTAGCAGTATTTACAAAATTACTATGCCTTTCGTTAAATTAATGAAACAGAAATAATTGATACTTAATTAGCTATTCACCGATGTGTCCAGCCCATTCATTGCTGCGCCAATCGTGTTTTTATACAACACGGTGGAAGGGAATCATGGCAGTATAAATAGATGTTTTCTCACAAGTAACTGTAACAGTTATCGCTATTTCAGAATTTCTCATATCATTCGTGAAATAATATATGTTTAAAGTAACCTTGAATAATTAATTGTGTGACTACTTGAGTGTTGTTAACAGTAGATTGATAGGGAATGAAACAATTAATGACTTTTGTGAACTTGAACTTGCTATTACATTGTATATAGATCGTGTGACATCCCCCCAACTAAGTTAAAATTTTGTATAAGGTTCATAACTTCATCTTTATTTTTTTCTCTTCTGTTACTTACTGTGAAGAATTTTCTTTTGCTGTCCTTTATTGTTGTCAAATACCGTGGGGAAAAATACCGGAACTGTAATTGACCGGAACTGCGCACGTGTCATACTCATGTATTGGCGATAACTGTAATGTGTGGATAACTGATCAGCAGCCAGTAGCTATGTTCGGAAAGTTCTACACAGTGTAATGTGAAATATGGTTGAAGACTGATGAATTTTGTGTAGATGTTTACAGTTTGAAGAATGCCATCTTGACTCAAAATATCTTTGTTCTCTTAAAATATTTTTTCCTTGCTTTTCCATTGTAGTGTTAGAAATAAAGATCTCCTAAATGTTCTCCCTTTATTTGTATCACTTCTACACACCATTCATAGACTATAATGTGAGGAGTAATTAGTGATGACATTTATTTCGGACAAGAGCTCTCACAATATGAGGAATCAAAAGTAATGACGCTTGTTTTTAGACAAGTACGCTGACAATTTGAGGAGTTTTTAGTGAAAACAACCTTTGTTTCCAGACCCAAACCCAGACAATTTGAGAAGACTGGTGATGACAATGTCTGTTTTATGACAAGATCTCTTACAGTAGTAGGAGTGAGTGACTGACTGAGTGAGTGAGTGAATGTGGTTTTACGCCGCTTTTAGCAATATTCCAGCAACATCACAGCGGGGGACACCAGAAATGAGCTTCACATATTGTACCCATGTGGGGTACAGTAGTAGGAGTCCATGTTGATGACAACATGTTTGTGTTTCTGACAAGAACCCTGACAATGTGGAGCCTGCGTTGATGACAACATGTTTGTGTTTCAGACAAGAACCCTGACAATGTGGAGCCTGTGTTGATGACAACATGTTTGTGTTTCAGACAAGAACCCTGACAATGTGGAGTCTGTGTTGATGACAACATGTTTGTGTTTCAGACAAGAACCCTGACAATGTGGAGCCTGTGTTGATGACAACATGTTTGTGTTTCAGACAAGAACCCTGACAATGTGGAGTCTGTGTTGATGACAACATGTTTGTGTTTCAGACAAGAACCCTGACAATGTAGAGCCTGTGTTGATGACAACATGTTTGTGTTTCAGACAAGAACCCTGACAATGTGGAGCCTGTGTTGATGACAACATGTTTGTGTTTCAGACAAGAACCCTGACAATGTGGAGCCTGTGTTGATGACAACATGTTTGTGTTTCAGACAAGAACCCTGACAATGTGGAGCCTGTGTTGATGACAACATGTTTGTGTTTCAGACAAGAACCCTGACAATGTGGAGTCTGTGTTGATGACTTAGGCTCAGTATTATTTCGTTACACTGCTATACTGGAGTCTAACAAAACCTAGTAGGAGGTTGCATCAGCTAACCTTTTTGACTGACCAATCAGAACACAGCTTACCAAATCGCGCTAAGTTAACATTCGCACATACCGTTTGAACCTTTACCTCCAAAACTCGAATGCTATTTTCCGCATGATCGCTTCCGAGTGATACACGCAGGGAGTAAACAGTCGCTGAAAATAGCGTTTTTGTCAATATTCAAGGATGTCATCTTGCGAAAATATAAGCAAATAATAACCATAACATTAGAAACCCATAAGAGTATATGCTGCAGGTCAAATATCTGTGTTTTATGCGGATTTTCGTTTGTTGATAAATCAATGTCAGCGACCAGGGAAGAGAAAATCCAAAAAATGTTTTGTAAGTCCCGCCGAACCCTAACAAGTAGTCGTTGTCTGATTGGTTAAATCCGTTCGGCTGTCCCACGTTAGACGGTCATAGGTCGCTCAAAGGTTAGCTGACGCGACTTTCTCAAGGGTCTGTTAGACTCAGTATAGCAGTGTAACGAATAATACTGAGCCTAAGTTTACTTAGACTGGAGTTTGTTGATGACAACATGTTTGTGTTTCAGACAAGAACCCTGACAATGTGGAGGAGGCCACGAGGGAGTTCCGGCTGGTGCAGCAGGCCTATGAGGTCCTCAGTGACTCCCAGGAGAGGGCGTGGTATGATAAGCACAGGGAGGCCATCCTGAGGGGAGGTGAGGCACACACTTCTGCTCTTGATAACACGAATAATCGCCTCAGATGATATCAGATTAATTACCACCGTGTTTTGAAAGTTTGATAAAAATATTAGGACTTGTCGTTCTAACATGCTGGCAGACATTCACCCCCTGAATTCTTGACTTTATGTAATATGATACACTTTATTATTTGTATATAAGGCGAGACCAATTTTATTTCTTGTTTTACTGATCTGCCAGTCATATTTTTTCAAGAATAAGAAAAATTAAGTGAATACTCTTTGAAATGAACGTGAAACCTAAACTCACTCATCTTATATATTTAGTTGATATAAACAAACTAAAAGAGTTAACATGGAAACTGATGTGGGATTTTGCTTTGACTGATGATTAAAAAAAAAAAATTCCCTTCTGCCTTTAGGTTTTATGAGGACGAAAATCCATGAAACAAGAAATAAAATTGGCCTGGCCAAATGAAACTGTTTCTTGCACAAGGCTAGTTTGAATCTGTCATCACCGATTTTGAGGATTCTTTTCAAGTCTTGATTACATGGTTTAGTTTCATAGATGCTTTGTCATTGTGGTCACACAATAAGAAAATCCTGATTTGGAAACCAATGTTACGGAGAAAAATATTCTTTGATGGAGTACTTGGATGTCGATCGTTTGTCTCTTTTGTACATGAAGTGGTGGGGTAGCCTAATGGTTAATATATAAATGTTAAAACCTGGTCACGTCAAAGGACCAGGTTTGATTCCCCACATGGGTACAAAGTGTGAAACCCATTTCTGGTGTCCCCACCATGATATTGCTGGAATATTGCTAAAAGTGGCATAAAATCCAACTCAATCGTTGTGTATATATCAGAATGAAGTCACTCTGTGTGAACTAGTGTGATGTCTGGCTACAGGCTTAGGTCGTGGCGACAAGTATGAGGACAACTCCCTGGATGTGTTCCAGTACTTCAACTCGGCCTGCTACAAAGGTTTTGGAGATGAAGCTGAGGTAACTATGATAACTCGATGAAGATGCCAGGTCTCTCTGAATTTAACACTGACAGTAGGCATTGTGTCACAGGCTTTATTCATTATATTAGTAAATGATTCAGTACATGGAGTATTGTCCAATCAAATAGAATGGTTTGGTAAGTGCACTGACATAAAGGTAGGAAAAGGACTAGGGCCAATTCTGAGACCTATCAAGTTTGATTTAAGAAACCTGCTTTTTAACCATACACAACTTTCATGATGTATACACATGTCCCAGTACTTATACCGGTCTCTGTACTTGTCACTATACCTATTTCTATATTTTATACTTCTGTCACTGTACTCCTCCGTATACCTGTGCAGGGATTCTACGCAGTGTACAGAAAAGTGTTCCACACTCTGGCAGAGGAGGATTATCCCTTCATGGAAGACAAGGACAGCGACTACGAGATTCCAGAATTTGGGAACTCGGAAAGTTCCTATGAAGAGGTATGAGGGGGGATAACTCCTTGACATTTGATTATTGTATTATTGCTGTAAAATATTTGTAATAGCTTTTCTATATTTCAAAAACTACCCTAAAATATTTTTTATTTGAAACAGTTACTCGGGCAAAATCACTCTTAGCAATTGTCCGCATAGTAATCTCCCTTTGACCATTTGTTTTATCATCAGTGAACATGTCTATTTCCAAATGGCCATGTACACTTCTTAGGTATTGTATAGTAGATACTTTATTTTGTATATGTTTATTTGTAGTCATCTGATTTACCAGGTCATTAAAGTTTTCAGTACACCTACAGAATACCGGATACCTTTTATATTGTTTAGTATCACGTCACCCTAACGCTAACCCTAAACCTTACCCTGACCCTGACCCTGACCCTAACCTAAACCCTAACCCTACCCCAAAACCCCTACCCTACCCCTAAACCCTACCCTACCCCTACCCTACCCTACCCCCTACCCCTACCCTAACCCTAACCCTACTCCCCTACCCCTACCCCTACCCTACCCCCCTAACCCTACCCTACCCCTACCTAACCCTACCCCTAACTAACCCTACCCTAACCCCTATCTGGTATTCTACTCTAACCCTAACCTTTAACCCTACCCCAACCAAGTAAACTCGCATGCTTTCAAAGATGATGTAAGGTATCTGGTATTCTGTAGTCTTACCAAGTTTTCAGCATTTTGAACCATCATGTAGTGTTGTTATGTAAACCATCCCCATTTAATGAATGTTCCCAGATTGTTCATCCCTTCTATGGTTTCTGGACCTCCTACTGTACAGCCAAGTCCTATGTGTGGGTGGAAAAGTATGATACTCGTGAGGCGCCCGACAGATGGACTCGACGCAAGATGGAGGCGGAGAACAAGAAACAGAGGGATGCAGCCAAGAAGGAAAGGAATGAAGAAATCAGGGTGAGAAATGAGGACATATTTGATACCTCTATGATATTAAGGATGGAGAAAACTATGGCAGTGTAACTAAAGCTGCCATTTCTTCAAGACTAATACTGCCATATAGCTGGAATATTGCTGAGTGCGGCGTAAAACTAAACTCACTCAAGAGTAATGTAGAGGATCTGTTGTCACTTGTGAGAGTGAGTGAGTGAGTTTAGTTTTACGCCGCACTCAGCAATATTCCAGCTATATGGCGGCTCACTTGTGAGAAAAGGATAATTGAGTGAGTGAGGGCGAATGGCTTTCTTAGTTCCAGTCTGGGAAGCCTTTTGTAACTGTGCTTAACGTCAGTTTGCCACATTCCACTAAGCACTCATTCTAGTACATATCATGGATCGACCGCCTCCGTGGTGTAGTGGTTAGAGCGTCCGCCCGGAGAGCGGATGGTCGCGGGTTCGATCCCCGACAGCGTCATACCAAAAGACGTTAAAATATGGTATGGTACGGCATTAATGGGTACAACAAGGACTGGTCGGCTCGGAGTCAGTATAATGTGTCTGAGTGGGGTATTCATGCTTCACTGTGGCATGGTATCTCAGTGGGCTAGCACTATAAAACCAGCTTAAGTCTGGGCTAGTACAAGCAGCCGACACATCCACATACACACGCATGCACGTCGTCATATGAGCGAAATATTCTCAAGCACGAGGTTAAACCCAATTTCACCTCACCTCACATATCATGGATCACTTTTCTGTTGTTAGGTTGGTGGCTTGATCTCTAGCCATCATATACCACAAAATGTTCCTTAAACATTAAAGGAATAAAACAAGGACTGATCAGCTCATAGTCCATATCATGTGGTTGCTCAATGGACTATCGCTGTTAGACCTTACACATGTTTGTGTGAACACGCACAAGCACAAGCATACACACATGCATGCATTTCTCAGCATGAGTGTAATGTCCTTGAATGTGTTCAATCCCATTTCACATAACCAACTTGAAGCCCTTCAGCATTGCCCCTGTTTGTGGATGTAAAACCTCAAATATGGTATGACATTGTACATTTTGTCATGTTGGGGAGTGAAGATGACGATGCCAGTGTGGCCCCAAACGGTTTGTAAGTTGTCACAGTGTCATCATGCTTCATCAGTGTTAGATGGTACTCGGGCGGTGGGGTAGCCTAATGGTTAAAGCGTTGGCTCGTCACGCCGAAGACCCGGGTTCGAATCCCCACATGGGTACAATGAGTGAAGCCCATTTCTGGTGTCCCCCGCCGTGATGTTGCTGGAATATTGCTAAAAGCTGTGTAAAACTAAACTCACTCGCCTCGCATCGCATCGCCCCATGCCACACCCCACCCCACGCCACGCCATGCCACGCCACGCCACGCCACGCCACGCCACATGGCGTAAAACCAAACTCAGTACGTCAGTCAGTTAGATGGTATTCATGACATCAACCACAGGTTTGTCTGATCCAGTCTTGATGAGGAGCGGTGGGGTAGCCTCTGGTTAAGGCAACCGCTCGTCACGCTGGAGACCCGGGTTCGATTCGCCACATGGGTACAATGTGTGAAGCCCATTTCTGGTGTCGTGATATTGCTGGAATGTTGCTAAAAGTAGCATAAAACCATTCTTACTCACTCACTCACTCAGTCTTGATGATTTACTATCATACGGTGAAGTAGGGCATCAGGAATATTATGGAAGATATATTTTGCAGGAAAGACTAAATGCACAGTTTCATGAAAATAGACCCAAAATAGTCATGACACATGACTATTTTTGTGTTCAACATAGTTTGAAAAGTTATACAACTTTTGCTCCCGTGGGTATAAATAATATGATTTTTGTTTCAGGCTCTCGTGGCATACGTTCGGAAGAGAGACAAGCGTGTTCAAGCCCACAGGGTAATGAGCTAGGCCTAGATTTTCACAGCTCTGTTAGCGCTAAGATAGTCGTAAATGCTATACATTAACATTAACTTACGACTATCTTAGTGCTAAGAGATCTTCGAAAATCTTGGTCATGGAGTTTAATACACCTGGGAGGAAACTAATTCTATTAAGATCAGATCTTAGTGCTCACTTAATCTTCTTAGAGCTTTTGTGTAGTGGTAGGTAGATCTGATGTTAATGAAACTGGCTGAAAATAGGATACTAGTCTGTCATGTTTGTTTGTTGTGCAAACAATTAGATGATACATTTGTAGTATTCCTGTGAAATGCCTTGTAAGTAATTTTGTGTGCAGGAATAAGAAGTTACTTATTATTATTACAAGTTGGTTATGTTGCCTTGGAGATCAGGAAATAACAGCAACATTGAAAAACAGGACATCCTTGTTGAAACATTTCTCCAAAATGTATATACCATAAATGCAGCAGTTTTCACTCATTTTGAAGAAGCAGGAATATGCTTGTTGTAGATTTCTTCACTCAGCATGCTTATACAGACAAATAGAAATTAGAGACATGATCCTAACTGTAATGTTAGTTTGTAAACTGAAATGACTGTGACGTTTGTATGATTCTTGCTACAGAAACGGCTGGAGGAGAGAGCGGAGGAAATAGCTCGCAAAACTAAGGAACAGCAGGGGAAAGAGCTGCTGGAGAGGAAGAAGTAGGTCCTAATGATGAATTACACGGGACCAGTGAAAAATGTCGATTTAGAGGGATGTCGGTTTAGAAGGAGTTTTTAGAAACTCATGACAAGCACTTAACATGTGATTTCACCAGTCGATGAATCCACTGAACAAGTAATTATCTATTTGATTGGCATATTAGACGTTGGTCAGTAATTAGCAGGTAATCAACATCAGGCGTAATAGTATTACACCTTGGCAGGTTACCTCTCATACAAGCGTGTTGATTGCTAAATACACATTATGTTTTGGCTGATGCAATTCCTTGTGAAATTAAAATGTCAGTATAGAGAGAGTCAATTTGCACTAAAAACATGTTTTTGGACCGGATTTGAGTGTCTGAATTAGGATTAGACGGATATCGGATTAGAGGGAGGTTCTTATATGGTTTTATATAGGGACAAATTCAGGACCAAATAAATATGTCGGTTCACAGGGAATGTTGGTTTAGAGGGAGTCCACTATGTATAGTTCCCATTCTTATTGGTATTCTGGGTTAGACTTGCCCACAGCAACTTATGCTTGTGACTGAATGGATCAGGAAGTCAGACTCGGTGAATCAGTTAAACATTGTACCCTGACAGATCAGGAAGTCAGACTCGGTGAATCAGTTGAGCATTGTACCCTGACGGATCAGGAAGTCAGACTCGGTGAATCAGTTGAGCATTGTACCCTGACGGATCAGGAAGTCAGACTCGGTGAATCAGTTGAGCATTGTACCCTGATGGATCAGGAAGTCAGACTCGGTGAATCAGTTTAGCATTGTACCCTGACAGATCAGGAAGTCAGACTCGGTGAATCAGTTGAGCATTGTGATGGATCAGAAGTCAGACTCGTGAATCAGTTGAGCATTGTACCCTGACGGATCAGGAAGTCAGACTCGGTGAATCAGTTGAGCATTGTACCCTGACGGATCAGGAAGTCAGACTCGGTGAATCAGTTAAACATTGTACCCTGATGGATCAGGAAGTCAGACTCGGTGAATCAGTTTAGCATTGTACCATGATGGATCAGGAAGTCAGACTCGTGAATCAGTTGAGCATTGTACCCTGACGGATCAGGAAGTCAGACTCGGTGAATCAGTTGAGCATTGTACCCCTGATGGATCAGGAAGTCAGACTCGGTGAATCAGTTGAGCATTGTACCCTGATGGATCAGGAAGTCAGACTTGGTGAATCAGTTAAACATTGTACCCTGACGGATCAGGAAGTCAGACTCGGTGAATCAGTTGAGCATTGTACCCTGATGGATCAGGAAGTCAGACTTGGTGAATCAGTTGAGCATTGTACCCTGACGGATCAGGAAGTCAGACTCGGTGAATCAGTTAAACATTGTACCCTGACGGATCAGGAAGTCAGACTCGGTGAATCAGTTGAGCATTGTACCCTGATGGATCAGGAAGTCAGACTCGGTGAATCAGTTAAACATTGTACCCTGATGGATCAGGAAGTCAGACTCGGTGAATCAGTTTAGCATTGTACCATGATGGATCAGGAAGTCAGACTCGGTGAATCAGTTGAGCATTGTACCCTGACGGATTAAGAAGTCAGACTCGGTGAATCAGTTGAGCATTGTACCCTGACGGATTAAGAAGGATTGAATCAGTTGAGCATTGTCGGATTAAGAAGTCAGACTCGGTGCATCAGTTGAGAATTGTACCCTGACGGATCAGGAAGTCAGACTCGGTGAATCAGTTGAGCATTGTACCCTGACGGATCAGGAAGTCAGACTCGGTGAATCACTTGAACATTGTATCAATTATTTTCAGGCAGCTCTCATTTATTTGGAATTTGCTTAGTATGACATTAAACAACAAACAATAAATGGGCCCATACTATCTGACATGTGAACTTTACACAAATAGCACTTATGCTAGTATTGTCGACAGGTCAGTACTGGGGAGTAGTGGTTGGATCAGTCGTTCTTCTAATGTGCGATGGTACGTTTTACTGAGTTCTGTCCCTTATCACTAACATGTTCCACAGATCTTGGTTTGAATTCCTGGATTCGACCTTATACAATAGGGTAGTTAACTGGTCGTGGTGTGTGTGTGTGTGTGTGTGTGCGTGCGCGTGCGTGCGTGCGTGCGTCGCGTCGCGCGGCGTGCGCAAGGCGTCGCGTCGCGCGCGCGGCGCGGCGCGGCGCGGCAGGCGCGCGCGTCGCGCGCGCGCGCGCGCGCATGCGGCGTATGCGTGCGTATCGCGTGCGTGCGTGCGTGGTGGTTGGGTTAGCCTAGTGGTTAATGCATTCACTCGTCACACTGAAGACCCGGGTTCGATTCCCTACATGGGTACAATGTGTGAAGCCCATTTCTGGTGTCCCCTGTCGTGATATTGCTGGAATAGTGCTAAAAGTGTCGTAAAACCAAACTGACTGACTGACTCACTCATGAGTGACTGAGTTTAGTTTTACGCTGCACTCAGCAATATTCCAGCTATATGGTGGCGGTCTGTAAATAAATCTGTACAAGATAATCCAGTGATCAACAGCATGAGCATCGATCTGCGCAATTGGGAACTGATGACATGTGTCAACCAAGTCAGCGAGCCTGACCACCCAATCCCGTTAGTCGCCTCTTACGACAAGCATGGGTTACTGAAGGTTCATTCTAACCCGGACCTTCACGGGTGTCAGTATATGAACCTGCGTTACTTAGGGATACCTGACCCATGAAGATCCAGGTTGGAATTAGTCTTGAGCAACCCATGCTTGTCCTATGAGACAACTAACGGGATTGAGTGGTCAGGTTCACAGAGTTGATGCATGTCATTATTACAGACCACTATCATATAGCTGGAACATTGTTCATGATGTCAATCACTGGATTGTCTGGTCTGGACTGCTGTCATATTGCTCAGTGCAGCATTAAACAATAAACAAAACATCCTTCCACCATCCTGCCTTCCAACCCAACCCCACATTAAGCTGGCATGCTATGATAAAAAAAGTATCACTAAAACTAATTTACTACATCACTGCAGCCAACCACATTAATTATTGACTGTTTGATGTCAGGCGGATGGAGAACTACAAGGAAACAGGCTGGTCTGCCATGTCGGCCCTGGAGGATGACCTCCGTCAGCTGGAGGCCAGTGTAGACGAGCACTTTGGAGCGGAGCGAGATGAGGAGGGGGGAAGGGAAGGTTAGTACTGGTTTACTTCTAAACCCCAATTATTTGGGTTGTTGCTCTACATATATCCTTCAACGTATTCGACATGTAGATTAGTTCTTGCAAGTAAGCTGCCACACTTGCATATGTATTTTTTCAATTGTCAAAATAAGTTCAAATTGTGTTAGCTTTGTAGACTAACATCTAGTCTCTGAAATGAACATATTTTATAGAAAAAAACAGTTCGTAAATTATGTTCATAAAATATAATGAAAAAGTAGCCCAGGGACTTTCTTCATTTTCAGACTAAACAAATCTGCAGAGCTGTAATTGCCTTGAAATTCTCAACACAAGCAAAATATTCTTATCACCCATCATGGGTATTGGGTATATTTGTTTAAGGTTCTGTATGAAAGACTTTTAGATTTGTGAAGTCTTCTTTCAGATATCCCCTGTGAAATTACATCTTTTCTTTCAAGAGTTATCTCCCTTTGTCCATGTCTGTGTTTGACGTAACAATAGGGCCTGTCAATCTCGTGGGGCACTACTTCTGGTACTAAGCTTGGTTCCCAGCTCCAACTTACCAATTGAGATACGAGGCGGGGGCCCACCTTACTTCGGTTTCAGATTTCCGGTGACAAGCATATATTCAAGAACCAGTTCTGGTTCCAAATTGTGCGACCTCCAAATATGACTTTACTAGACCGGACCAAGTGTACGTTGTTTGTCACTGGTCTCACAAAGTGCCGTGACCTACTTACGGGCCCTATAGTTTCTAACTTGTGTTGTGTTGAACTCTCCGCAGTGCTTGTACATGTTAAGGTGTGCAGATCTCGCCTCCAACCTGCCTCCTACTCTGTGACATTTGGTGATGCATGTGTACAGGGCGTGGAGGGATCCACTTTGTTTATGGTGATAACCTCATGTCATGGACAAGGTCCGAAATTCAGACATCCGTGGTTACTCCCACACGGGACGAAAGGTTGTATGCATAGACAGGTAAATTGTGACATCACTTCATCAGGTTGTAAGTAGAGAGAATATATACTATTGATGATGATGATGATGTTGAAGGTGTCCCTGCTGAGGGTGATGATGTCCCCATTTTGGAGGAGGAAGAAGAAGAGGACTACTATGACGACCTGTTCTGTATCGCCTGCAATAAAGCTTTCAAAAGTGAAAAGGCGTAAGTCTGCCAGTTTTTTAACTTGAAAGAAGTATTCATCTTTACTCACCCAGTGTATTATGTATCAGTTCTGTATTGATAAACACCCCATTCCCATTTGTAAACATGTCTTCATTGTGAACCGTGCTAGAGGTACACAATGCTAAAAATAGGTATCCAATCAGATTACACTTAATTACAAGAGAAATCCTGCTTGAGAGATGTGTAAATGACATTGTGGTGAAAAGGTATCATATGTTTGAATGGGGCATGATACACTTGCTTACTGATGATAAGTGTTTGACAATGCAAACATTTTAATGACTGACTCGGTGGGTATGTTACATTTGAGTCTGTGTTACTGTCATTTTTGGACAGTTTGTGTGGGGAGGTACTTGAGACAAGTGTTGCAGAAGATCTAATTGTTCCAGTGTTTTTTCTAGTTGGTGAAGGGGCGGTGGGGTAGCCTAGTGGTTAAAGCGTTATTTTGCGAAGAAGATCCCCACATGGGTACAATGTGTGAAGCCCATTTCTGGTGTTCCCCGCCGTGATGTTGCTGGAATATTGCTAAAAGCAGCGTAAAACCAAACTCAGTCAGTCAGTCTAGTTGGTGTAAGGATGGGGTAGCCTAGTGGTTAAAGTGTTCGCCTCTCATGCCGTAGACAAGGTTTGATTCCCCACATAGGTACAGTGTGTGAAGCCCATTTCTGGTGTCCCCGCTGTGATATTGCTGGAAATGTTGGTAAAAGTGACATAAAACCATACTTACTCACTCACTCACTCTAGCTTCTATAAAGGTCAGGCCATGTTGTGGTCATTCTATTGATCTGTTAATTTTTGTTTGATTTGAAACTAAACACATTTGAATTTTACTTAAAAACATTTTGAAAAATGATCAAGTTACAAGATTTGACCTACTTTCTGACCTAGGTATGCAAATCATGAAAAGTCCAAGAAGCACAAGGATCTTGTAGCAATACTGAAGGCACACATGGAACAGGAAGAAGAAGAGCTGGGAGAGATGGCTGATGGGATACCAGCAGCAGACGACATTGATCTGAATGACAGCTACACTCAGGACAGTAAACAGAAGTGAGTAAAGGAACTGTTTGAGAGGCATTCTAGAAGTTGCAAGTAATAGGAATGACAAGTCTTTATGGATGATCAACTTCTTTATTGTATGATAGCGACGTTTCGGTATAGATACTTATACCGTTTACAAGCAAGATGCGAAATGTTGCTATCACACAATAAAGAAGTTGATCGTCCATAAAGACTTGTCATTCCTGTGAGTAAAGGAGTTGAAATTTGTACTATTTTTTTAACCAGTCAAGTTTGTGAGTAGACTTATGCAGTTCCTACGTCCATGTTTAACTCTAGTAAAGTAGTGCAGTGGATCTTCCCAGGGATACCCACAAGAACAAGTAGGGTTACAGTGGCTTCACCATGGACCCGTCAGTCCCTTTTTTTGCTGTGCAGTGGTCAGCTTGTAATTTCTGTACACCTCCTCTGTGGTGTAGTGGAGTGTCCACACAGAGTGGTCAGTGGTTCAATCCCTGGCTATTAAGTTAAAAATGGTACTTTTTATTTCCCTGTCTGGTGCTCAGCATTCATGTCTTGGCGTCAGTGTAATGTGTCTGACTGGGGCCTCATGATATAAATGTGGTGTGGCATGTCAGTGGACTACACTGTAAAACAAGCACAAGCACTTAACACACATATGCTTGGACATTGGTATATAGGTGCAGTGTTCTCACCTCACCTCACCTCACCTCACCTCACATCACATCACATCACATCACACATCACATCACATCACATCACATCACATCACATCACATCACATCACATCACATCACATCACATCACATCACATCACATCACATCACATCACATCACATCACCTAATATCAACTCAACTCACCTCACCTCGCCTCGCGGGCGGTGGGGTTGCCTAGTGGTTAAAGAGTTTGCTCATCACGCTGAATACCCGGGTTCGATTCCCCACATGGGTACAATGTGTGAAGTCCATTTCTGGTGTCCCCCGCCGTGATATTGCTGGAATATTGCTAAAAGCGGCGTAAAACTAAACTCTCTCGCGCATCGCGATCGCATCGCATCGCGCGCACCGCGACCGCATCACCGCACCGCGACCGCACCGCACCGCACCCGACCGCACCGCACCGCACCGCACCGCATCGCACCGCGACCGCGACCGCACCGCATCGCGCACCGCACCGCACCACCGCACCGCGACCGCACCGCACCGCACCGCACCGCACCGCACCGCACCGCATCCCACCGCACCACCATGCTGCACCACATGATATTTCTGCATCACAGTTTCCACTAGGGTTCATATCTGTAAACAGAAGGCTACCAGGGGTACGTATCTCTTAGTCTATTACCCTACTATGACCCTTTCAATGTTATTCCAAGACACACGTGATGATCAACTTACTTTGTGAAATATTTCACTGTGATGTATTATAAAGCAAACAAGTGATCAACATCCATCATTAAATCCTGACAGTGCGATAAAATTATTAAAACAAAAGTAAGTTCAACTATTTTTTTATTACAAACAGCTGTTTATAGAAAGAAATATGTGACATGAAGTGATGTAGAAGTCATAAAGAAATAACATGATTGGTATGTTCTTTCTAAGTTGTATGTTGATGATTCTCAGTTTGATGCTACTCAATGGAATAATGACATAATAGCTCATACATGTACCGTATATGACCGACTATAAGTCGGAAATTTGATACCAGAAAATGTAGGTAAAAAATCAGACCCGACTTATACTTGAGTTCATTAATCTACCCAAAAAATTCGCCACAGTCTGCTATAAGGGTCGTGATTGGTCAAAACCAGACACGTGACCTAAGGCAGCAAATCATATTACGGCAATGGATACCGTCCTCGTAAACGAAAACCTTTAGATTTAGACGAAAGTTTTGGGTAAAATAATGCTATTCTGAACATATTAAGCAAGAACTCGCTACCTATACATAAGTTATGGGATTTATTTGACGTATCGTGCTAGGTTTTGACCTGTGACAAAAATGCTTCATGCATTTATTTTCGCATTAAACATCGTGTCCAAGCGTGAAGATTGAGGCAGCGATACCGATTCGTACGGGGAAAGGGGCCGACTTATACTTGAGTTACATGGTTTTGGCAAGAATTTAGAGGGTTGAGAAAGGGGCCCGACTTATAGTCGGATCCGACTTATAGTCGGTCATATACGGTATACTACACAAAAACAGTGAAGAACCACATGATTGTTCCATCTTACTTTGGTTATCCTGTCATGGCACCAACAGCAGTCATGTATGTATTAAACAGGTTTTGAACCAAATTCTTTCATACAACTATAGATATGATATGGCATGATAGATCAAATAAAATGAAAGAATCAGGTGGTCCTCAACTTAATTTGAGTAGTATATGTATTCTGTTACATACTACACAGGCTGGAATAATAGGGTAAATCTCATCTACACTTAGACAATACTATTCTATATATACATCTCAACACAGAGTAAATAATAAAATGGAATGATGTTGGTCTATACTGTATGATTGATGCCATGTTAAATTAATGTGGTTGGCTTGTGACGGACATGCAGATGTAACACGTCACTTCAGAAGATCTTAATGATGTATTAATAAAACCAGTTTGCTTCCTGTTCAAGATGAAAAAAAATTGTCACATTTTTTAGTACAATAAAGGGGTGGTGGGGTAGCCTAATGGTTAAAGCGTTCCCTCAGCGTGCTTAAGACTTGGGTTTGATTCCCCTACAGTGTGTGAAGCCCATTTCTGGTGTCCCCCGCTTTGATCTTGCTGCAATATCACTAAAAGCGGCATAGAACCTCACTCACTCACTCACTTACTAGTACAGTAAATAGTTTGAACATTGTTTCCAAGTCAATTAGTTTGGTTGAACTAAAATGATTGAATTTTTTTTGTATGCCTCATTTTTTTACAATTTGTATTTGTATTTGACAGGAAGTTGTTTTTGTTGTATGTCTATATTATTTTCTACTCTGGTTGGTAAAATTCTTAAACAAATAATAAGAAAGAGTTGTCTTCATGTGGTCTTTTTGGAACTGACAGAAGAATACTGCTATTTTAATGCAGTTTGGATACAAACCATATTCTGTCTCTCCTAGGTATACTATATTGCATGGAACAAAACTAGTTAGGTGAGGTCTTTGGCAAAGGTTGAACAGTAAAAGTAGCGTGGGTTATTTTTTAGTTGTTTTTCTATTCTTTCTTTATTAGGTTAACTCCCTCATGATAGTAATAACTCTATCTAGTATATGTGTTCCATGTACTGGCTCTATCTAGTATACTATACTTACAGACAGACTGACTGACTGAGTTTGGTTTTACGCCGCTTTTAGCAATATTCCAGCAACATCACGGCTGGGGACACCAGAAATGGGCTTCACACATTGTACCCATGTGGGGATTCGAACCCGGGTCTTCGGCGTGACAAACCAACGCTTTAACCACTAGGCTACCCCACCGCCCCTATACTATACTTAACATACTGGCTCTATCTAGTATACTATACTTAACATACTGGCTCTATCTAGTATACTATACTTAACATACAGGCTCTAATCCCACTTTGTTTGTTCTATGATTAACATATTTATTTACAGGGATTTATCTAAACTTGCCTAAATGCTGATATGCAGTGCCAGATCTAAAGCCAATGGCATCAAAATTCTTTTACTGGAATTACAAATTCTCTGATATTTGTAGTATTAGTTTAGACCAATGATAACCAATTATATGCTTTTCTTGAGGTGACAGAACGTAATAACAAAAATAGAGAATGGTCGAGGGCAGTTTCACACTTTTACATGGAATGCAATAATTCCTCCAAATTTCGAAAAAAAATACAAACTTAAAAGAAAATAATGATGATGTTTTCTTGGTTTGGTTGCCATGGCACTTATTTTGGTGGCATAGATAAATCCCTCTTAAAACATACATGTATTTACAAAAGTCAGATGATAAGGCACTGTTCATAATTTACGGCTAGGGTGGTGATGATGATTTTAAGGGGTGTGTGGGGGGTGTCACCCATTTTGTTCTGGGGAGGTATGGGGGGTCAGCAATTTTGTACACATGTACTGGGGTGATCAGCAATTTTGTAAGTAAAAAATATTAAATAATCATGCTTCAAAATTATGGGAAGGGGGGTCATTGATTTTGTACATGACATGACATGGGTGGGGTGGGGTGGGGTTGTCACTTACTTTGTAATGCACGTAAATTTTAGGGGTCCCATTGTACCTGCTTCTCCATAAAAATCATCATCATCATCATCATCATCACCCACACCCACCCCACCCCACCCAGGCATAAATTATAAACGGTCCCTAAGGCTACATCAACATAAACATACAGCATAACCTGATTATCATTTTCTTAGAATTATATCATATCTACAGCATGTTGTACTGGATAAATAGTACATGCAGATGTGTAGCAAAAATGTTGATTATATTCAGTTATTGATGATGGTGAGGAAATATGTTTGAACTTTTTTCAGTCATTTAGTAAATGTATGTACAATATTAGTACAGCAATTTTTCAAACATTTAGAAGATATATTATAAGTCTGGACTGAAATCTATCATGTCATTAATCATTATTATTGGTTTGGAAATTTCATTCAATATCCAACACATCAAAAGCTTAATATGTAAACTTTTAGACTGTTCACATTCAGACTTTTACTATTGCATATTTGGTATGAGTAATGTGGGTGCAAGAGGTTAGTTATTTGAGATCAGTTTGACTTACTTCAATATCCATGTTGAAGACAATCCAAATATTTCAGGAAAAGAGTAATTTAAAAAAAAACCCAGTAGTTTAATGTCACACATTGAGATACATGATTTAAATAAGTTAGTATCTTTGCAAAGGAATTACCACTGTTTTTAGTGCAGGAAATCCATTTTTTTTTTCAGTAATGTGTACATGCATCAGCTCATAAAATCATCAGGGGTGGGTTGCATAGCCCTCTTCATCTTCCTTTTCAAAACATAGTAAACATTTACTTGAAATGGTCATAGTCAGTACATAAATGCAAACTACAAAGTACTTGCATTTATCTAGTCAAAGTTCCCAGCTTGTGATCACTAAATGCAGCCTTCTTTCTCCAGGAGTCTCTATTACTACTTAAGCCAGGTTAGGTTTTGTCATCCTCAGAAGAGACTATTCTGAGCAACTGAGCATTTAATTTTAAAATTCAACATTTATAATTTGTTTAATTTTTGAAGCTGTTTCCTTTCATTTTGTCTTATCCATAAAAAGGTGAGCAAGTACTGAAGATTTGTTTATTCAAATTTGGTTTTCAGATTATTTGGACCATGTGAATACAAGCAATTATGTTATTTGATCAGAGTTACTGTCAAGATGTTGAGGATCTTTATTTTGATTGCAGGTACACATCACTTTGGTAATTTCCACTCATGACTTTTGGATTTGCTATTTTTGTTTGGGTTGATACTTTCAACTACAGCCTTTAAAACGTCATTGATTTTGGGATACAAATTGATTTTAGAGGCTGTCAATGTTTTTATGTTGCCAACTTTGTTAGTTGTCACGTACTTCTTCATCACACTTCTAAGTTTGCTTCTGATTGATTTCATCTGATCATCAATTTCCTTTAGCTTGTTCTGTCCATTTCGATACCTCCAACCAGAGTCATCAGAAAGGTCAAGGTCAAAGGAATTATCAAGGTCAAAGGAATCACTGAAACTTTGGGATGACCTTGCATCTTTTCTGTCCTCATTACTTGAGTAGCGTGAATCCCTGCTGATGAACTGAAGAGACTCCTTTGAAAGAGAAGATGTCATTCCTTGACTTGAATCAAATCCTCTGCTTTCATCACTGGTCATTGAGTCATAACTGTCTCCGACCTCCAGACGGGCGAGCTCTGGTCTTGTAGACACTCTGTCAGTCTTGACTGGAGCAGGTTGAGTGTAGCGATTGTCTTTCTGTTGACCTCGGTTATGTGTTTGGGATCTTGGAACATGGGACAGTTTATCTTTGTGAAATTCGAACTGCCTACGAGTCAGTGTGTGACCAGGAAAGTTTACATGCCTCTTATACCTCGTCTTTTCTCTAATACTTTCATCAGGATCATAATTGTTGCCTTGATTTACAATATCACCATCCATGTCAAGATCAGTGTCTTTTGATGTTGCATCAACTTCTGGCACGTCTAGATCAAGTTCATCATAATGGTTTTCAACTTTGCGGTATGTTTCAAGATCTTTTGGACTGACATCACCATACTGAGAAGTCATCAGCAAGTTGCCAACTTTGTCCTGGTGGTCCTCCAGTGCCATGTGGTGGTTGCTTGACACACTCTTCCTCTGGCGCAGGTTGTCCTTCTCCTTGTGCTTCTTGTAGATGCTGCCTTCTTTTCCTGGAGTCTAGCAGCCGATCTGTCAACAGGGATGCTGTAGTAGCTGCCAGTCATTTGAGTCTTGATGTCTGGGACACTCACAGTATCACTCCCAACTCCATCTTGCAGTGCAGGGTTATCTCCCTTCTTCGACAATAAATGGTCACCTGCAGCATCTCCAGCTGAAACTGACCCAGCATCACTTCCAGCTTTACCTTGCACAGCAGGATTATCTCCCTTGTTTGAAGGCTGCAGTAAGGGGTCATTAGCAGTATCTGTAGGCTGTATACTTGTATTGGATGTGTTAGAGTTTATGATGGGGTCAGTTGAGCTAATTGGGTTGGAGGTGTTTGGTTGGAGGTATTCTGCCTGAATGATAGGACTGCTCATGTGTGATGTAGAAAAGTTGGCAGAAAGTCCTGTGCCATCAACATACCTCTCAAACTGACTTTCACCAGTCACCACATTATCTCGATATGGTTCAATGTCGGTTTCATTGGTACCGCTAAGGTCATTGTCAGCATTCTCGAACTCAGTCTCACCTGCTTCGTATGTTTCATTCCCATCCTCCATGTTGATTCCTGGTTCTTTGAAGACAGTTCCATTGTAGGGGAATAGCTCCTCCAATTGCAGTGTCTCATTGATCTCTTGTAATCTTTCTTCAAGAGTTTCATTCAGGTCCCTTATCATTTCATCAATTGTTTCATTTCGGTTTTGTAAAATTTCTTCAATTGTTTCATTTCTCTCAGCCAAGATGTCCTCAGCTGTTTCATTTGCAATACCAAACATGTCATCAATTGTCTCATTTCTGCCATTCTGTCGATCTTGATTTGTCTCATTTCTTTCTTCAAACCCATCCACAACAGTGCCATTGGCTTCTCCCTGTGAACCATCGACAGTTCCGTTGCCAGGGTTCTCTGCTTCAGCGATGGTCTCATTTGTAGCTTCACCATTGATGCCAGTATTATTAGTGCTGTTTTCCCCATTCGCCAGAGGTCCACCTGCCCTGCCTGTTCCTTGGCCTCCAGGATATCCTGGTCCAGACCCTTGTCCAGGCAACCCACTGCCCATATTCCAGCGTGTACCAGGAACTCCACTGTTCATGCCCGGAAACTGACCACCTCTGCCTGGTAATCCCCAACCATATGGTCCTCTAGGCCTCATCCAACCCAGCCATCCCATTCCTCCAGGACCCCAAGCATAACCATATCCATTCCCGGCAAAATTTGGATTCCATGATCCCAAATTGCCGGCATTGGTCACAGGTCTTCTACCCATATTAAACAACCAAGGGTTAGGATAGCCTCCCGGGAAGACTCTTTCTTCTTCATGTTCAGGTTCATATTCAGCCTCATATTCATTCTCATTTTCGAATTGGTTGTTCTCACTGTTGCCATAGTAACCCCTTGGACCAAAATACCTGTGACCTCTGCCACCTTGACCTGGATTAAACATCCCTTCAGGGTTGTTGGGCATCCATTGGCCATTATTATTATACATGCCACTATTTCCTTCTCCAGTGCCCCCAGTTTGCCCTCCATTCTCTCCCACGCTAGGAGGATTTCCACCAACCCCTGTTCCTGCACTGCCACCTTGGCCTGATTCTGTTCTTGGGTTGCCAGGATTTCCACTGTTTGTACCAAGATGACCTCTATGTTGTGTATTACCTCCACTGTTTCCTGTATTACCACCAGTATTTCCGAAATTGCCACTGTTGCTTCCAGCATTGCCACCATTGTTTCCATCATTGCCACCATTGTTTCCTGCATTGCTGTCTGTATTTCCAAGAACACCACCAGTATTTCCAAGATTGCCACCATCATTAACACCATTATAGCCACCACTGCCCCCTCCATTTCCTGCATCACTGCCAGTATTTCCAAGATTGCCACCAGCATTGCCACCTCTGTTACCTGCTCTACCACCACTATTTCCAAGAAGGCCACCATTGCCACCATTATTTCCAAACCTGGCACCTGTGGTACCACTATTTGCAAAACCACCATTTCTGAAACCAGTATTTCCCATATTGCCACCATATCCAGTGTTGTGTCCATAATGTCCCCAGCTTCTATATCCTTGGTTGTTATGACCCGTATTACCTCAATCTGTCCTCCACTTCCTCCATTGCCTTGGCCAGTATGCATGATATTACCTCCATTAATCCCACCTGCACTCCCACCTTACCCAGAGTCTGCATGTAAATTTCCTCCATTAGTTCCAGTTTGGCCATTATTTCCAATTCCTGCAGTTCCACCATTCCAGCCAAGTCCAGTTCCAGAATTCTGACCATTCCAGCCAACATTACCGAGACTTCCTCCAAGACCTGGCCCACCATTGTATCCAATGTTATAAACATCATCATAATCATACAGTTCATGTGATATGTCAGCACTTTCCACCGATGTGCTGTTATCATCATTTTCCCCTGATTCCACAAGACCAGCATTAACTACAACTTGGCCATTAATCAGAACTTCAGTGCTGTTGTTTTCTGCTGAGTTAACTTCAAATTCTTCCACAACAAGAGGTTCGAACATTCTATGGGGCAACTCACCAGGGTCTTCAGGCAGCATGTGCCTCTCTCCCAATCTCTGGGTGTTCGAATTACCAGGCTGACTAGACATCTCACCAAACTGTCTGGTGCCTCCTGGAATTCCCATTCCTGAATTTCTGGCATTGAATCCTTGATCCGACTGTGGCTTATTGAACACTTCCTGACTCACATTCTCAGTGGAATTGTCCTCAGATTTGTCCTTGGAGGTGGTGTGCAGAATCCAGTCCTTCGATCCAGGGTCACTGTTCTGTGTTTGAGAATTGGTACCGGAGGTCACTGTTTCTATCTTTCTTGGTTCTGATGTTCCTAGATTCAACATTGCACCAATTTCAGTATACACACGTTGAAATATTGCCCAGTGATGAAACACACTTTCAGACATTGCAGAAAGCTTTTCTTGAATACTGTCAATCTGCTGGTTGGATACTTGAATCTGACCCAATGCATCATTAAGTTTAGTCTCCACAGGTGATAACGTCGTCGAGATCCCATCAGTCACATTCACAGAAACAGAAATATTTGTCTTTTCAGCAGTTTCTATCACAGATGAAGAAGTTTCATTAAATTCATGAGGCACAGTTATAGGTGCACAAGTGAAGATGTCTAACACAATGAGGACACATGCACACAGTAATTCCCTTCTCTCAACACCAGCCATCTTGCCGTCTGACCGTCTGCTGACGGTATTATGCTGCTGCAGTATAGGGGCCGTCTGCTAAATAGACAGACGGGCATGACAACAGTGATTAGTCAGCCATTGGAAGGAGTGGCCTCATGTAAAGGGAACCTGATATGCTATTGTCTGTCAATGTCAAAATTGTTCAGATTCGCCTGTTTTGAAAATAGTACATTTTTCCTGTTTCAGAAAGATTTTGCTTACAATTAATGTATTTTCCGTTTTGGAAATATGAATTGAGTGCATATAATAATAAAGTTTTGTTTATTGTCAGTAGTTCATGTTGTGTAATGATCCTCTTTTATAGTCAGATATGTAATTAATAAAGCAAATTTTGTCAGTGTTGGCAATCTTTATTATTTATATGATACCTGGATTAGTTTATGCAGTTATAATTACATATTTGTTTTTTTTATAGGTTTATTAACGATGTAGATTCATTCATTCATTCACTTTAAGAACTTAATTTACTTGAAAATGAAAAGTTGTATAACATTTCAGCTGTGAGTGTTTACAGATTCAGTTTCCTGTAATCCTTTGATATACCATTCACGTGAATCATATGAAGGTCACTGTATTAAAGAGCAGGCAACTCTGTCGATTGGAAACATTGAGAAAATGTTGAAATTGGTTGTCTGTCATTAAGGTCTGGTTAGATGACCAGCCTCTGCCGGTATGTGTGTGGAACAGACGTGTAAAGCAGAGCCGTGTAGGCAGATGTTGGCTGGTGTTAAAAGCAGACCTGTCAATCACTTGTTAAGCCAGACAATGGAAAATGACTTCTGCTTTTGCTGCCTTAGACCTTGCTTGGAGAGATATGGTTTTCCAAAAGTTTAACAAAACAACAAATTCTGTCAACCTGTTGAACATCGTTCATGGCAAGTTTGAATGCTTGCATACCTTTTATGTTTCTAACACATTATTTTATTTTGTCAAGACACATTACCAAAAAATCAGTCTTACTAAGAATTGCTTCATCATAAATGAAAAGTGATGGAGAAAAAAAATATATATATGTGTGTGTGTGTGTGTGTGTGCGCGCGTGTGTGTGCGTGAATCCTGCATTATGCTTGAACATTTTTTGTTCAAAGTACTTGCAATGAAATGTCTGCTCTCTTCCACATCAAGCTAACAAGTCGTGACTGGAATACTGTTGACTTGTCAATAAGTCCAAATCACTCATTCAGTCATGCAGTAGGGAAACCAGGAAGTATGTGTACATGTGTACACAACAGTTAAACTATTCATTTTACATTTCAGACTCTCCAAGAAACAGAAGAAGAAAAGGAAGCAACAAAAACAGCAGCAGGAGGTTAGACAAAATAATTAATGTGGAATCAGAATTGTGTATTGAGATTCTACTTCTCTCATCAACTCAGAACAAGACAGATATACCGTAACAATTTTGTAGCCTGTTGCTGTCATGGCATCTCATGCCTACTAGTGGTATTGATTCTGTGTTCGTGAATCTCTGAAATACTTTGAAAGAAAATATTTGCAAAGACACATCTTACACTGTTCCTGTAACTGATATGCAGTGTGTGGTAAATTGATTATTAATTTGTGGGGGGTTTGTAGATATGACCCTCCAGTTTTTAGGTTTTGATTTTTAGTCTTGTGATTCCTGAATGTGTTGCTTCATTAGCTAAAATACAACAGTTCAAGTTGCAATGTGTACAAACATACATACCAGCAGACGTCAATAACTGTGAACTGATTTGTTTTTGGATGAATACATGGTTATTTAAAATCGTTTTTCTTTGTGTTGAAATCCAGGAAGAAGAAGAAGACATGGAGAAGTTAGAAGACAGACTTGGTGATGTGGATATCGGCACCGAGGATACGCCAGACAGGTAAAGGCAACCACGTGGAGATCACTATACAAGCATATATGTTAGGGGTGACTATTGAGGGGGAAACAACTATTGCGATAGCTATAGTCTATTGCGACATACTATTGCGATAGCGATAGTCTATTTCAACATACTATTGCGATAGCTATAGTCTACTGCGACATACTATTGCGATAGCTATAGTCTATTCCGACATACTATTGCGATAGCTATAATCTACTGCGACCAGCTATTGCAATAGTTTCTTCTCCTTGAATTGTCTCATTTGAAGTCATTTCCCAAATTAATGTATAGTTTATATGAAATATAAACAAGTTGAAGTAGTTTCAGTCTCTTTTAATAACTGACAAGAAACTTGAAATCCAGACGAAGTAAACAGTTAAAACATAAACTCAATGAAGCTGCAAGTCTGCACCCAAACATCCTGTATTTTGCACTGTGTATTTATCAACGGAAGGTAATTACTAAACTATCAATAGTCATGCATACTATCGATGCATCAATAGTTTTTCGTTTCTACTATCGATTAATTGCTATCGGAGACCCAACAATTGCTATCCATCGATAGTTCGATGCATCGTTACAGCCCTAATATATGTCATACAGATTTCACGAAAATGCGTGTCAGAATTCCTATATTTCCTAAACTAGAGCAAGGGTAATACACGTATAAAATTCGTACGCAATGTCTGTAAAGTAACCATGACACAGAAGTATGGGTAATCATTTCTTTATTACTCTTTAGTTCTTAAACATTTTGTGGTCCCTGTAGCAAAATCCATTGATTGATCACATCTCCTGTCCAAAAAACAACTATTGTTGAATGATGTCTTCAGCTATGAGGTCAATTCAAGTATGACGTCATGTGACAATAACCCATGCTTGTCGTAAGAGGCGACTAATGGGATTGGGTGGTCAGGCTCGCTGATGGGTTGACACATGTCATCGTATCCCAATTGCGTAGATCGATGTTCATGCTGTTGATCCCTAGATTGTCTGGTCCAGACCCGATTATTTAGAGACCGCCGCCATATAGATGGAATATTGCTGAGTGTGGCGTAAAACTAAACTCACTCACTCATGTGACAATAAGTACTTTGCCATCCAGATTACGTAAATCATTCATAGATTTGTTTAAAGTAATATTTGCACTGATGCACATACTATTTTTATGAACTTGGTAATGGTTTAACCCAATGGGTAGAAATTCAGAATATACAGCACAGTTCGCTTGCCTTTCTAAAAAGACCAAACCCAGTCTGAAATCCATGTTGTATACAACATTGCTGACATATTTCTCCGTTTGACTCCAGCACATCGCAGAAACACAAGGCCAAGGAGGACCCTAGCGGTGACACACCGGAGGTAGGTTGTTGTAGGGAAATAGTCCCAGATGTACAGACTGACAGTACCTGTAAGCCCCTATTGTCTCCCCAGTCTGGTGACAGGTGATGGGTGTCCTACACGGCAGAGGTAACCCTAGCTGTGTGAGAATGGGACCCCTGGAGCTAGGGAGGAGTGCCCTCTGCCTCATGCTGGGGGATGTATGGGAAGGTGACTTTATTGATGACATGAAGGGGGGATGTCATGTTGGAGTTTACGCAGGCAGGTCATTACTTTAGTAGCTTTGTGAACTTTTGAGATATTGCAGTTATTCTACATTGGGCACTGAAAGTTTCTATTCTTTTCAGTGGGTTTACAGATCTACTCTTCTCCTCTCTCTCTACCCACCCCCACCCCCCACCACCCCATGAAGATCCAGGGTAGAATTGGTCTTCAGCAACCCATGCTTGTCGTAAGAGGCGACTAACGAGATCAGGTGGTCAGGCTCGCTGACTTGGTTGACACATGTCATCGGTTTCCCAACTGCGCATTTCGATGCTCATGCTGTTGATCACTGGATTGTCTAGTCCTGACTCAATTATTTACAGACCGCCGCCATATAGCTGGAATATTGCTGAGTGTGGCGTAAAACTAAACACACTCACTCACTTTCCATCTTCATAAAAGGTAGCGGGGTAGCCCAGTGGTTAAAGCATTTCCTCAGCACACCAAATGCATGGGTTCTGTTCCCATCATTGATACAACATGTAAAGCCCATTTCTTCTGTCCCCAGCAGTGATATCGCTGAAACCACACTCGCGCATATTTTACAAATGTACTTGTCAAAATGTGAGGACAAGGTTCTTATCTAATAGCTGTAAGGAAGTGACTCTTGATTTGATAAAGCAGTAGCCTACCCTTTTAGGTTATTATTTACTTATGATACTAGTAGGTTTCTCAGTAGGATAAAAGAAGCAGATAAAGCTGGCATCTGATGAGGTCATTTATTAATGAATGGATAAATAGGCTTCCATTGATAGCTGAAAAATATGTCATTGCCCTTGTCTTTCATCTATCAAGTCAGAATTAAACATCAGGTATCTGAACTCATTACTGGGATAATTATTGTCTAAATAATAGTCTTGGATACGTAAATCAGTCTGTAACTGGGATGCAATGTAGGCCTTTACCGAATGTGGGCTATACTGGAGATACAATGACAATGACAATGACATGACAATACTTTATTACCCCCAGGGGATTTCTGTTTACATTTGAGACCGCCTCTGTGGTGTAGTGGTTAGAGCGTCTGCCCGGAAGGTCGCAGGTTCGTTCCCCGGCCGCATCATAACAAAAGACGTTACATTATGGTACTTGTGCCCTGCCTGGTGCTCGGCATTAATGGGTACAAGGACTGGGCGGCTCGGAGTCAGTATAATGTGTCTGAGTGGGGTATGCTTAACTGCGGCATGGTATCTCAATGAGCTAGCACTATAAAACCAGCTAAGTCTGAGCTAGTACAAGCAGCCACACATACACACGCATGCACATCGTCATATGAGCGAAATATTCTTAAGTGCGACGTTAAACCCAATTTCACCTCACCTCACCTTTTACATTTGAAAGTGATTTGTGAATCAGTTGTATTGTGCGTGTAGGCACACATACATGATTTGGGACCTATAATTGAAAACTTAATCAAAATATGTCTGAAAGTGTTCAACAAAACCATGTAGACAGCGGGAATATTGCTGGGTTTTATGTCAAACAACAAACAATTAGCACTTGAGTTGCCATCGTGTTTCTGAAAATAGCCCGTCATGCTTTCTGTTGTATAGGCATGTACAGGCAGCAGAGTGGAGGGAGATGTGGGAGGAGCCTCTGGAGAGAAGGATGCAAGTGATGTCACACCAGGTGGAACTAGTCACACGGACAGTTGCCATGGAGATGTCACGGAAAACACACCTGCAGAAAAGTCAAAGCCAGATGGCAGAAAAGCCAGCAATACTAAACCTAAAGAGGTGAATACTCAATTTAGTGAATTTTAAACCTGACTAGGTAGATCCTAGACCTAACCAGGTGAATATTAAATCTAACCAGGTAAATACGATTCCTTCTAAGTGCAATACAAAAGCAAAGTGAATATAAAATCTAACCAGAGTGAATACTAGATCTATGAATTTATAAGTGAACTGGGTAAATACTAGACCTTACCAAAGTAAAAATACACTTAATCACATGAATACTAAACTTATCTGGCTGAACTCGCTAATTAATCATGTGAATGCTTGATATATTCAGGTAAATTTAAACTTAAAGTGGCATTCAAACAGCAAACTTAAGTTTGACAACACATTTCAAAAGTGTTACACTTTAGTGACATTTGGAGCGATACCATTTTGTAAGTCGAGTTGACCAGACGACCAACATATCACGTGACAATTTTGTTGACTGCGATTGGTTGTTTCTGAACAACAAGAGTTTGAAAACACTACACATGTCAAATCTGAGTTTGACAACACCAAAAATTTGATGGAAAAGTTGTTGAGAATGGAGACCAATCCTATTTCTCAACAACAATTTGACAACTGAATTGAATTGGTGTTGGTGGCGAGTTGTTGGAATGTTCACATTCTCAAACTCAAGTTTGGCATGTGAAGGCCGCTTAACACAGTGATTACAAGACTTAACTAAAGCAGTTCAACTTTTCCAAAAATCACAGATGATCTCTCATACAGTTGTTGGTTGAGCGAGAGAAACTCTGTGAGAAGTGATATACAAGATGGAGCTAGTGAAATTGCTTCCAAGACAAGTTTAGGAGATGATTGGGTCCTGAATTTTGTCATTTTTTATTAGGGGTACACTTGGTATTCACTGGAATAGTACTAAAATGTGTTAAACCCAACTCACTCACTCACTCATTATCGCCTGGGCGATTTGGTAGTCTAATGGTTTATAGCGTTTGTTCATCATGCCAAAGGCCTGGGTTCAAGTCCCTATATGAGTACAATGTGTGAAGCCCATTTCTGGCCTTCCATACCATATTGCTTGAATATTGCAAAAAGTGGAATAAAACCCAACTCACTCACCCACTCATAATAATTGTGGGTGTGATATGGTGGTTCTGTTTGTTTCAGGTGTTCAAGTGTAATGTGTGTCGAAATCAGTTTGGGACGCGGAATAAACTATTTACTCACATCAAGGAACAAGGTCATGCGCTCCGAGTTACAGACTCTGCAGAAGAAACCATAGAACGTCCCAGCGGCAAGAAGAACAAGAAGAAAGGGAAGAGATGACGAGAGCCATTTTTATTTTAGATCATTTTATTGTATCATATCTGTATATGACTCATTGCTGAATAAAGAATATAAGATTGAATATAGCTGCGAGCAGCGATGTAGGGCTCCTTGGATGTACTTCTTTGGAGCCTTGTGCATCTCTCACATATCTCATGAAAGTAGTAATGGTATTAGTTAATATGAATCATATCACTGCTAGTTGAATGCTCTTCGACTGGAAGTACTGGGAGGTCATTAAATCTCGATATACTCATCAAAAATCCTATTTTCGTAGATTAAATAATATCACTTAGGTACAATGAATATCAAAACAGAAGAACCCTTTGTTCAAACAGTCAGAGAAACAGAAAATTTTGTGGCCTGAACTAAATAATTTGAAAGGTTCACTGTGACTGACATTATGTGAATTTAAATGTACGTCACATGTAGCTGACAAATTAAGTGATTCACATTTAACGGTCAGTAAACACAACTCATGTGCCATTTCCACGGAAAAGAATGACATTTTTCGTGCTCTTTATTATGGTGCATTGCCTACTGATAGAGGTACCTGGCGAGAGTTTAGTGCGGATTTTTCTGCACTGTTGGTAGACACACCATTTCCATCTAAATATCAACAGCAACCAAAAGACATGTCGACCACTTAAGCACTTTCGTGCTCTGTATTTTCGGGTAGCGTTTATCAATATCCATAACACTGTTCCTCTCACGCTGACACAAGTGAACATGTGGTTTTACAGCAATTAACGTACTCCAGTAGGGGGTATTCTCGGGACGTGGACATCCTAAGTCGTGTAAAAGCAAAGTCTAGAAAAATGTGTCCACTTTGGGTTACTAAGCCAATTAACGCCAGACAATAGACAGAGTTTGTGATTGCAAGACTTCAGGCAATGCTAGACTGCGTAATTATAAGGAAACGAAACAAGGGTTTATTTACAGTTTTAATAAAATTATAATACACTGTGTCGGCAATGACGCTAATGTTCCCACGGTTATTAAACATCGACAAATCTCAGTTTCATTTGGATCAGCGTGGGGTGGTTGTGAGAGGATGTCGTTACCTGTAGATACAGTTGATTTACAACACTTGATGCCACGAACACCAGTCATTTCTTCTTCTCTTCAGGATTCTGTATGGGTGTCAATTCACGCAGAAATATCTTCCGCCTCGAAATGTCAGAAGTAATTTGTAATCTAACTGTAGCAACAATTTCCTGACAGTGATTATTACTCACCTAGTGTGTACACTTATCGGAGTGAACACATTTTATGAAATCAGTCAACACTACAAGCGATTTCTGAGTGAACTCACTCACCTATCATAGTCACATGCTAACCACGCTTACCAGAGTGAACTACCAGAGTGAACAGACTCACGAAACCTTCACAATTCCGGTAACAGTTAGGATTTTAACACTTCCCGACCAGTTAATCCCTTACTTAAAACAGACGACATCAAAGGAAACCCGTCTGTCCACGTCCTGAGAAGACAGACAAATATTTTCCTTAAGTCTCACCTCATGTAAAAAGTACAGAAGTGGCATATATGATAAAAGGTACACTATGGATTTAGCCGCATAAAATAAGTTTTCTTCTTTGAAGAACGCAGGTTTTGGCTGTAAAATAAACATGTTCTTTAAATAGTAAAATCATTTCTTCATTATCACATAAATCTAAGAAGTTGGGATAGCTGGAAACACATATGGCAATATAAACTTTCACGTAGATCATCGTACAGCGCACATGCCAACAGTACATGACGTTCGACTTAAATCTTATCACTACATTGAAAACACACTCTTTCATTTACATGCATATTTGAATATCTGCCTGTTTCCAACTTTAGAGGTGCAGAACCGGATCTAAACTTGGAAAGGGCAGATCGATAGGAAACGCGGCATTTGCACACTTACATAGCTTTCGCAACCATACACACTTCTCTCGCCTCCCATACCTGCGTGAACCACGCTTTGCAGTGGTAGTCTCTTTATTGGACATATCATGAGGGGGAAATTAAGCCGACAAACAGTCGCCAAGGTATCCCATGCACATGTTGATATGTAGATATAGATGTAGATGTTATGACTGCATACTTACCTATTACTTTTCAAGTGCTATCCATGCTGACACGGTGAATAAAACGTGCACAACTTGTCTGCGTTTGTGTGGAATCGATAACAAACAGCGCGTTTCAAGGAGCGGCTATAATCGTCCTCGCGCTTTTCTTCAGACTGTCGCATGTTTTGCACGGGTAATGTGCCGTGTGTCGTAAATGTGTGAGAAACTCTTTGAAACATTCGGCAATGTATCCCTGGGCCTTCGGTGATGTAAAGTACTGCCATATAGCTTGAATATTGCTGACTCCGGCGTAAAACTAAACTCACTCACTCACTCTCACGCTGATGCAAGTGAACTTGTAATTTCACAGCAATGAAGGTACTTCAGTAGTTTGTATTAGTATCCATTACACTGTTACACTCGGGCTGTTGCAAATGAATAGTGAATCGAGAGCAGGTATATATACTGGAAATACACCTAACAGCTCGATAAAGGTCACCTATGAAGTTTTAAAATCCATTACAAACAGCACCGAATTGTTAGCACAAAGCGTATTACTCTTCGGGCATTGCAAAGTCGGCGCCTGGTCTTCGTTGAACGATTTTACTAGCGCTTACTTCAGCTAGACCAGAGTTTCCCCACAGACCACAGCTACAACTTTTACCCTGACCCAGAACGCTCAATCATTGACAATCTTTAGAAGCTGCCTAAAGACATACCCCTTACAAAAAGATTCAATTACAATGAAGGAATAGCACCTCTACTGCAGTGTATTTTAATTTTGTGTAGCGCTAGCGCTCGTCATTGTCAATTGAAATTTACATCGTCTCCCATATCTGCACGTGGACCACGCTTTGCAGTGGTAGTCTCTTTATAGGAGATATCGTCCTTTTGCGCCTTCCTTCAGACTGTCGCATGTTTTTGCACGGGTAATCTGCCGTGCCGTAAATGTCGATGAAACTTATGACACATTCGGCAATGTATCCCTGGGCCGTCGGCGATAAAAGAAGTCCCTATTTCGTTAAATCTGTCCAAACTTTGGGTTTTGACTGTAAGTATTATCTATGATGACTGGTACGTTGTTGAAAGTCTGTTTGCGTCATATTTAGCGTGTTCAGCCTAGGAGTTGTGGGTGAGTTTGTTTGGTACTCTTTTTCTTTCATTTGGGGCTCGTCTCAAACAGTTTTTTTCTTTTGGCTCCCATACATTGTATTCACACGGATAATGTTGAACGTCTTAAGCGCTTACAGTGACTTTTGACATTGGACCAAGAACAGAAAATGTTTAACAACCAAAGGCCACTTCAGAACAAGCGTTTAAACTGTTGTATGTGCTAAGTTTAGTTTGGCACAAAATGGCAAAGAAGCCCGTGAAAGTTTTTGAAGACAACTTTTGCCCAGAAGTAGCGTCCAACATGGCGGCCATCAAATACACATAGCCACATTTGACGATGCTACTGTGTAGTAAGGTGCATAGACACAAAGTATGCAAAGTTTGAAAGCCGTAGCTTCTTGAAGTTTCAGTGCAGCACATTTTGGGAGGAAAGTAGTCAGCATTTTGCTTGAAAACATCACTGCCAAAACTTCAATCCAAAATAGCGGCCAAACGGTGCATTTTAGCGACTTGAGCCGTCCAGGCAAAGTTTTGGGAGAAATAGGAATTTTGTTAAATCTGCCCTTTGCTAGGGTACAGAATGGCATTTTATTTGCTGTTATTTGAAGTAGAAACATATATATAATGCCCTAAATATGGAGAATCTCTTTATTTGTATACTGTAGATCTTAATACCATACCTCCTGAAGTCCACAGTACTTAGAATGATAAAATATTGTGTTTTTTATTGTATAGTAGCATGTGTGCTAATACAATCAGCCACCGTTGTGTTCACCTTACTTAGATCAGGGCCCCGTTCCTCAAAGCGATCGTAGCGCTACGACTATCGTAAGTCTATGTTAAAGTATGGGAGTTACGATCATCTTAGCGCTACGATCGCTTTCTGGAACGGGGCCCAGGCTGTAGAGAATCTCTTGCTTTGTATACTAAAGATCATAATACCATGCTCCCTGTAGTCCTCACCACTTATATAGAATTATGAAATGTCATGGTTTTTAATACAGTTAAACAATGTTGTGTAGAAGTTGAGGGGACCAGTGCAAATACTTTGAGTTAACACTTAGACACATCTGAAATATGATGAAAATAGAAAGAATGCAAAGAGACCAAGCTTTCATTTCCAGACAACCACACCAGGGCGGATACAGTGTTTTGAGAAAGGGGTGCACACTCTTGAGAAGGGATGGGGGTGTGTGCACACACTTCATTTTCACGAGAGTTTCAATAGTAATTTAATAAACTTTCAGGTGAAAAGGAGGATGCGCACCCCCTCTGGATCCACCTATGCACACATCATTGTCACAATGGTGTTTGACTGTTCTTTTAGAGTAAAGGCAAGTCACTCCAGCAATAACGAATATTGCTTACAGTAATGACAGGAATAGCACTTCACAAGAATATCCTGTGATAAACATTGAAGTTCCATCATACCATTAGAAACCTGTGCAGATCCGGGTTGGTCTTCAGCAACCCATGCTTGTCTCCCCTGTGAAGATCCAAGTTAGAATCGGTCTTCAGCAACCCATGCTTGTCGTAAGAAGTGACTGACTGGATCGGGTGGTCAGGTTTGCTGACTTACATGTCATCCTATCGGAGTTGCGTAGATCGATGCTCATGCTGTTGATCACTGTATTGTCTGTTCTAGATTCAATTATTTACAGATCGCTGCCGTTGTACTAAACAACAAACTAACAAAGATCATATAGTTACAATTGGGGGTGGGGCTGTATTCAGCTGTGTGTAGTCAGAGTTGTAAACGTAGTTATATTGATTATGTGGGAAGCATATAAGAATCCTCTAGTAAAGATTGCTTTTGCAATATAAATAATTCAAACAAAATACAAAATCGACTAAAACAAAATTTATTTCAACAGTAAATCATTACAAATCAAAGTACTTTAAAGGTATAACAATCTGTGGATGAACAACTTCATACAGTGACTCACAGTGAAGTGATTAAACTTCTAAATGCCTCTCAAAGAAGTTAAATACCAAGGCATATCTATCAACATTTAAGATGACGAAAACTATTCAGTAGAGCATTATTTTGAAAAAGTCCCAACTCCATGATCAAATCTTTCACTATCAAGAAACAAAGTGTGGTCTTACAGTCTGCATTAAGAAGTATTTATATATTCACTGACAACCACTTGTACACACATTCAGTTTTCTCTACTCAACCACACACACTCCAGCTGGCTGATCACACGGTCCACAACTCACTCTTTCAACCACCCACTCTCACTCATCCACACACCACCCATGCAACAACTGACAACCATGATCCAGTCATTCATTCACCTTAAAGATACCCGTTAGAATTGGTCTTCAAATAACCCATGCTTGTCGTAACAGGCAACTGACTGGATGGGTGGTCTGGCTCGCAGAGTTTGTTAATGCATGACATCGTATTCCACTTTCTTAGATCGATGCTTATGATGTCATTCACTGGATTGTGTGATCTAGTGCCGATTATATGACTGCAGTCATTCAGCTGAATTAGACGTATTGTACAGTTAAGCTGCAAAATAACAAACTATCCATCAGTCATGTCGGTTGGGCTGAGTATTATAGAATTGAAACAGAACACACTGTATTCCATGATGAAGACATCTCCATCTCATCAGATATAAGTGCGCACTACTGTTACAGTTTTCCCAGAAATTATTGAGAAAATCTTTGTTTTCTAATACTGATAATAGAATTTTAAAATAGGTGTTACATTATGTAGGAAGGTACTCAATATGGGAGGCAACTCTTGTAGGCTTAAGAATGAATCTTACTACGTCAAGAGTTATCTCCCCTGGTGTTGCAGAATGCTTCCTTTGTTGATTTGACAGCGGAAGAGAAAATAACGCTGGTTCTAGATGATTTTGAATGGGGTGTGACTAATGCAAACGGTGTCCCCCGCCGTGATGTTGCTGGAATATTGCTAAAAGCGGCGTAAAACCAAAACTCACTCACTCCTATAGGCGCCATCACATGGTTGGAATATTGCAGACAACAAGCACCATTATATTTTTACATTTTGTTTATCACAGATTTGCTTCGATCCTCGAGTTATGTTGTAAAAACGTATCTCCCCATGCTTAGAGTCTAAGTAGAGGTTAACTTTTTTCCTCATTAATGAGAATGGGGGTACGCTCTTCGTCGACGACGACCTTCTTGTACATGCAGTTCTGTACGAGGAACACCACGTCGAACATCATGGAGAACAGACCGAGGCCAAACTTGGTGGGGTCGCCGATGATGGAACCCCAATCATCTGTCAACATGGGGAAATTCAACATCAGATTGGAACAGACAAAAAGCAACATACAGACCAACAGGCAAGAAGGTTCAAATACATAATTTGGTTCTCATAACGCACACCCCCCCTGAAATGACCCCCGTTCCAACACTTGAAAAAATCTACTTTCAGGAACGAATTTTCAACTCGTATTTTGTCTTTGCAAACTGAATGTCAAAAGTCAAGAAACAGAAATATTAAATGGCCCGACAGTCTAGTATACCTATATACAAGGAAAAGGCTTAATTAGCTTCGAAAGAAAATGTTATAGCAGTAAATACGTATATATTTGCATGTAAAAGAAAAGTGACTGCGCCATGCCTAAAATCCTTTAATTTGATTTTTGTGTATTTTATCATACACATGTATTATACAGAAACAACGAAAACTCGTTTTCAATGTTTAAGTTTGTGGGTTGATAAGTTCTTTAACGCCACACTCAGCAATATTCCAGCTATATGGCTGCGATCTGTACATAATCGAGTGTGGATCAGAAAATCCAGTGATCAACAGCATTAGCATCAATCTACGCAATTGGAATACGATGACATTTGTCAACCAATTCAGCGAGCCTGACCACCCGATCCCGTTAGTCGCCTCTTACGACAAGCATGGGTTACTGAAGGTTCATTCTAACCCGGATCTTCACGGGCATTCACTGTTTAAGAACAATGCATCTTGTTATCATTTAAGTAAAACATATGTTCTGTTAAAAGTAAAATTGTGAGCTGTATGATAGAATTTATTATGTAAACACTTTTCATCCCGCACTCTTCCCTTCCGTATAAATAGACCGTGATATTGCTGAAATATTGCTGAAAGCTGCGTAAAACCATAATCACTCATTCATAAATACACCCATGTGAACCGAAGATGAAACGTACCGCTGTTTATGGAGAGAAGAAACATTTGTAGAACACTGAACAGTCCCCCTGTGAAGTCGCATGCCACTGCCACAATGCTGAACCCTTCTATAGACTTGGTCTTGTAGATCATGTACGCCTGCACAAGGTAAAGCAAGATTTGGCTTTTTATTCCATGTACTATCTCTTAATTATGATGATAACACTTGACCCACTGGTTACCATGACATCGTTCCGGAAGTGATGGCGCCATCTCACTTTTGCCAATAAGTAACTGCCCACAAGGTTTCTCTCGCATATGATTGTAATTTGATTGGACGGTTATTTTTAGTGTTATGTTATTCGAATCAGAAACAGTCATGGTAGAAAATGTGTTAACGGTATTCATTGTAATAGAGTCAAATCACACAGTGTAAGACTATTCTTATAACTGAAAGGAGATATAACAGATTAGCTTAGAGGAAGAAAAGGCAGGCAAAAGAAAACAAAACCCAAATCACCGATAAAGTTGTTACTGAATGGCATCAAGCACCATACAATCATATGACCTACGACTATCAGGTCCGCTAGGCTCTCGTTTTTTCAATTCCCAATAACACCACGGATACCGGGATTGCTTTTATTATCGACCGGTGTGACGATTCATCGATACGCATCGATGCATCGATCCATGGGCCGCCGATACAGTGAATCGATACAAAATTTTACATTGTCGTATATCCTGATACGATAGTCAAATGGGCCACGATACATCGATGTTTAACTTTGAATATGCCGAATCGCGATATGTGTCAAGATATGCTGTTTTTAAAATCAGCACAAATTTCATTCTATTATGTGACTGCAGTGACAGCATCCAGCAACATGCAGATATTAAAGATGTTTTTGATGTATGTTTTCTGTTTATAACAGTATTATGTTTTATTTATTTTGTACTTGTTTTGAAAAAGTGCCTAATGTGACTTTTTCAAATTAAAGTTTCTTTCATTTAAACATTGTTTTTGTTTTGATCTTATGGTGTTTTATAGTTGGTGTTAGAATTAGTATCGTGATACGTATCGTATCGCCACCCATATATCGGGATTCGTATCGTATCGCAGCTTTTGTGCACAATACTTTGACAATATATCGTCATGACTAAATTCTTCTTATAGTGATGTATCGTATCGCAGGTTGTATGCCAATACCAGCACTAAGCAGAGCACAACAGGCCGCCAACCTTACATTGCTGCATGAACAACCTTCGATATATAATTTGACTTGGCAATCACATGAAAGAAGACATTTTCTTTGTCGTTTTGTTACAAAACAAACGAATCTGTCTGTCGTGTACCTGTGGTGAGTATTTGATGAGCGTGATGCCCAGCTTGATGTAGGAGAAGTAGTACAGGTAAGTCAGCCAGGTGATCTTGCCGGCCACCGCAACAAACAGCGTGATGACCAGGAACAGATAGATGAGACCTTGTATGGCGTGACACACCTTCGAGATCTTCTGACTGCCTCGCTGAAACAAAGGAAGATACCTATAAGTATTACGTATCAGTATTACTTCATGATAATGAAACATGAGTGAATGAGTGTGATGGGTTCAACTCCTCTTTAAACAGCATATACATGTATACCACGGCGTGTGGGAAAGTCATAAGGTCTCAGACCTTTACTTCTGTGTTGGACCCGTGAAGGTCCGGGTAGAAATTGATCTTCAGTGACCCATGCTTGTCGTAAGAGGCGACTAACGGGACCGGGTGGTCAGGCTCGCTGACTTGGTGGACACATGTCATCGTATCCCAATTCCGTAGATCGGTGCTTATGCTGTTGATCACTGGATTGTCTGGTCCAGACTCGATTATTTATAGACCGCCGCCAAATAGCTGGAATATTCACTGATTTTGCTGAGTGCAGCGTAACTGAATCAGGGCGAACCTGGATTCACAGGTTTCTAAACGCAAACCCGGTCCTCATGCCACCTTTACCAAACATGCAGTTGAGCCCACACCTAATACACATGTACACGGGCACGGAATCGGAAGTTTTTCGTAAAACAGTTAATCACGGTCTGTCAGCTTGAAGTGATTCGCGTCTTAAACACTACAAATTAATAGAACATATATGAGCACGGGTGAAGTGCGGGCGAAGTGCCAAGGTTCTGGGAACTGCGGTACCCTAGCCGACTAGACTGCCATCGTCCATTCATAGACACAAGAAGAAGCCCAACTTGTCCAAGTGAACCAGTACATCTCCACATAAGGGACATCATAAATGTTGCACATTATTTTTAAGAGAATCATGAAGCGTCAACAGGACTTACGTCATATATGAGGCACTGGATGACGATGAACAACGACAAGACAAAGGCGTGCAGGGCGAAGAATACGTCATTCAGTTGCACTGGGTTGATGCCCCGGGGGTGTATCACGAAGTATTCCGCCTAGGGTAAAACAGAAAGGTCAGAGAGTGAATGTTGTTTTCCTCCACAGTCAGCGATATACAAGTACATCACGACTACCAAAAGAATACATACTGTAAATATATATTATATATATATTCTGCTTCCATTTACCGCTAATAGCGCATCTATGTGAGTGAGTGAGTTTAGTTTTACGCCGCACTCAGCAATATTCCAGCTATATGGCGGCGGTCTGTAAATAATTGAGTCTGGACCAGACAATCCAGTGATCAACAGCATGAGCATCGATCTGCGCAATTGGGAACCGATGACATGTGTCAACCAAGTCAGCGAGCCTGACCACCCGATCCCGTTAGTCGCCTCTTACGACAAGCATGGGTTACTGAAGGTTCATTCTAACCCGGACCTTCACGGGTCGCATCTATGTATCTGCAGTGTACATCTCGTACCCAGAGTGTGATGTAGATATAGGTATTTTCTGTTGTGACTTGCAATCAGCCAGGTATGAGTACCTGTATTGATGGTATCCAGAAAAGCCCACAGTTGTAAAGAGCATATGCGATGAAGCTTGTCATGTTGTAGCTGATGAAGTCAAGGTTGAGGCCCACGACACTGGAGATTATAGCAGGAATTTAATAACTGTTAGCTCTCGATGACATATTTACTTGTAGTGATGAAACTGTCGAGGGTTCGGTATTCAAGCTGGGCCTTCTGTATGAGGCACGAAAGTACCCACATCAAGGTTCTGGTGTATGAGTGAGTGAGTAGAAGAGTTGATGAGTGTGCGGTTGGGAGACTGGGTGAGTAGAAGGCTGGATGGCGAGTGTGTTTTGAGTGAGTGAGTTGGTTGTAGGGCTGATGAGTGGATTTGTTGGTGAGTGAGTGAGGAAGAGGGGGAAAGGGTAGGTGGGTTGGTAAGTGGGTGAGTGAGCGGGTACGAAGGTTGGATGGTGGATGTGTTTAAGTGAGTACGTTGATGGGCTGATGAGTGCATGAGTAAGTGGATTTGTTGATGAGTGAGCGAGGGAGGGAGCCAGCGGGTGGGTGGGTTGGTAAGTGGTTGAGTGAGTCGGTTGGAAGGTGGAGCCGGTAGGAAGGCTGGATGGTGGAGTGGGTAGGAAGGCTGGATGGTGGAGTGGGTAGGAAGGCTGGATGGTGGAGTGGGTAGGAAGGCTGGCTGGATGGTGGAGTGGGTAGGAAGGCTGGATGGTGGAGTGGGTAGGAAGGCTGGATGGTGGAGCCGGTAGGAAGGCTGGATGGAGGTGGGTAGGAGGCTGGATGGTGGAGTGGGTAGGGAAGGCTGGATGGTGGAGTGGGTAGGAAGGCTGGATGGTGGAGTGGGTAGGAAGGCTGGATGGTGGAGTGGGTAGGAAGGCTGGATGGTGGAGTGGGTAGGAAGGCTGGATGGTGGAGTGGGTAGGAAGGCTGGATGGTGGAGTGGGTAGGAAGGCTGGATGTGGAGTGGGTAGGAAGGCTGGATGGTGGAGTGGGTAGGAAGGCTGGATGGTGGAGTGGTGGAGGAGGCTGGGAATGGTGGAGTGGGTAGGAAGGCTGGATGGGTGGAGTGGGTAGGAGTGGTGGCTGGCTGGATGGTGGAGCCGGTAGGAAGGCTGGATGGTGGAGTGGGTAGGAAGGCTGGATGGGTGGAAGGCTGGATGAGTAGGATGGAGGCTGGATGGGTGGAGTGGATGGCGGAGTGCAGGAAGGCTGGATGGTGGAGTGGGTAGGAAGGCTGGATGGTGGAGTGGGTAGGAAGGCTGGATGGTGGAGTGGGTAGGAAGGCTGGATGGTGGAGTGGGTAGGAAGGCTGGATGGTGGAGTGGGTAGGAAGGCTGGAAGGCTGGAGTGGGGTAGGAAGGCTGGATGGTGGAGTGGGTAGGAAGGCTGGATGGTGGATGGAAGGCTGGATGATGGGTGGAAGGCTGGATGGTGGAGCCGGGTAGGAAGGCTGGATGGTGGAGTGGGTAGGAAGGCTGGATGGATGGAGTGGGTAGGAAGGCTGGATGGATGGATGGTGGGTGGGTAGGATGGCTGGATGGTGGAGTGGGTAGGAAGGCTGGATGGATGGAGGCGGTAGGGAAGGCTGGATGGATGGTGGAGCCTGGTAGGAGGCTGGATGGATGGTGGAGTGGGTAGGAAGGCTAGATGATGGAGCCGGTAGGATGGCTGGATGGTGGAGTGGGTAGGAAGGCTGGATGATGGAGTGGGTAGGAAGGCTGGATGGTGGAGCCGGTAGGATGGCTGGATGGATGGTGGAGTGGGTAGGACGGCTGGATGGTGGATGTGTTCCAGTAAGGCAGTAAGTGGGTGGGCTGATGAGTGCAGTATGAGAAGATATGAGAAAATAGAATATATTCTCCAAGAAACTGACATGTATGCATAAGATGTGAAGCAATTTCATAAATTATATTTTTTTTAGTTTTAACTTCATGATGGTGGTTACCTCTTCCTTCTCCAGTTGGTGTAGACTTGGGGATAACCAGCCAGTGTCCAGGCAACGAAATAAATCCAGCCAATTACAACCGAGACAATATTCAGCGCGGAGCTCTTGATGACATCTACCCGGATGTAAAGTGACGACAGGCTACGGAAATATATGAATCATTCAATACAGTTTCGTTTGTAATTTTGTCACCTTGAAATGCTCTGAATGAACCGTCCTTTCAACGGTTTATATCTTAAGGCTTTTCTGTGTTATTGTAGAAGTATTCTAATATAAATAAATTACAAGTTACTATATATGTGTTTTTACCTTTTTTCACACTTTCAAAATTTATTCCATTATTTTAGTGAACAAAAACCGCAAACACCAGATAACACCATTTGGCTTAAAAAACTAACGATGCTTAGCGGTGAAGGGGTCCTGGATATTATTCGTATCAGAACAAAGATAAAATACACCGGATGACAGGTAAATATTAAAGATTGTCCCTATTTCACTATCCATAAGAGCTTCACACTGAGAAAATAACACCATCTCAAACGACATATTGAGTTAACTAACTTCATGTAAGTTAACTATTAAAAGTATTCTTAAACAGGAAATTTGTATTTGAAACGTCGCCCTTTGATTTTGTTTTTAACACAAGAATTTCTTACTCTTCAAACTCTGGTGACGTTGAGTTGACGCCGACAAAGACGTGGCCAGGGTTGACGCCGGAGATGTGGACATGTCTGCACAGCGGGGTGCCCCTCCTTAGCGTTAGGTTATGAAGGGGGGCGACAACCTCCCTGTCATCTGAGAAGAACACTCCTTTTCCAGTGTCATAGGTGAACAACAAGATGGCCGTCTTTGACAAGGACTGTCTGCGACAACAATAGAAGGCATTCAGTTACATACAACCCGTTATCCTTTTGTTCAAGTGTTGGGAATTTGCCATAGCTTTGACAACATCCCACCGTCAAGGGTGCAGGTCATCATGCAAAAGAAGCAGTTTCTGTAATAAATACCTGCCCTTTGGTTCTTCTCCCAGACAAGTCGTAGTCCCTGAATAAATATCATTTTGACAGAAACAAAATTTCTTTTAAATTGAAAAGGAGCCCCAGTGTGATGGGAGAATCAAAACCCGGGGAAATCTAGACTTGCTTCATTTATTGCTTTAGCATTGCAGAAAGGGTTGGGTTGAAGGGAAGGTAATGCGCTTCAGGGACTGTGAGACAAGTTTCCCTCCCTGGACTATGATATTTTTTCGTTGTTGGAGTGACAATTATTTCGGAGGATATCTTTGATATTTTTTCTTTGCAAATTTCGCTTTTTACATTTAAAATTTCGTTAACATTTCTGTTCACGCTTTAATCAGGACTGACAATCAAGTCTGTGTCACTGTCCCTGAACCAAAGTTGCCTTCCACCCAGAGCTCACTGTATTATCTGCAGTCCACACTGAATGTAACGGAGTTTGAAGTGATCCACGGTTTAGAGATTTCAAATGTTAAAGATTGTCGTTAACAAATACTCAATAACATAGGCAAATCTAAAAACACATAAATTTCTACATTTCAAATTTGGGATGTAGAAAAGAAAACAGAATTTCAGTTTCAGTACCGTTATATGACAAACCAAAAAACCGTGTATACAGAGATAGTAGCCATGTGTAATTGTACACTAGGATACTTTCTGGAAAGAAAATGCGTTTAATGTTTAAAGTGAGTGACATGCATTTGTGCTTCTCTGATCAGTCTCCTCAGTTTGAGAGAAAGTGAAAAATGATGCAAGTCTTTGATGTTCATCTGGTTACACCAAGGACCCTAACTGGTTGTATATTTGGTTCGACAAACATCGAATCCTGGCGGGGTTAAGAGACGCAACTCTGCAAAAGAACTGGGCCACCTGAGATATCCAGACCACCCGTTTCCCACCTTTCATGGAATGATGTCACATTTTTAGTAGAGCGGCATCAACTAGGATTTGTACTATGTTTTAAACACATGTCTCACAAATGCAGCTCTTCTACTGATCATTTCGGGATATATAGCCACTTTCCAGGACAAATAACGAAGTATATACACCGTCGCACAAGGAGACAGTCTAAGTAAACTTAGGCTCAGTATTATTCGTTACACCGCTACTGAGACTCAGGATAGCAGTGTAACGAATAATACTGAGCCTAAGTTTACTTAGACTGCATAAGGAGACAAAATGTCGGAGCCGGATACAAACTCAGATCCCGCGAAGATTCACTTCAGACAGCCAATATCCTGTCAGTACTGTTTTGATACTAGCTGTCCTGTTTAAGTACAGATGTTTGGGATTCCTCGTACCATAGTGTCAGTAGCAGGGGCGGATACAGCTTTTTGAGAAAGGGGGGGGGTGCACACTATTGAGAAAAGGAGGGGTGCACACTTCATTTTTACCCGAGTTTCAATGGTCATTTAACAAACTTTCAGCACAAAAGGGGGGGTGCGCCACCCCCCACCCCCCCCGATCCGCCTATGATGAGTAGTACGGTTGAAATAAGACCTCATAATTTCAATGTCCTTGTGGTGATGTGTATACGAGTGATAACGTTTAATAACAAACAAAACAAATATTACGCAAATATACTGTGGACAAACATCACAGATGAACATGCATGCAGGCTCAATACACACTAGGATTAATAAAATAAACATTGGGAGTCAATAACACAATGTTATCAATCTCAGATCAGGGATACTTCCTATAGATTACAACGGATCAATACCGAGGTCCTGGTGAAATGTCGTTCTCATCAATGTCGTTCGATCCCCGACCGCGTCATACCAAAAGACGTTAAAATATGGTACTTGTTGGTCCCTGCCTGGCGCTCGGCATTAATGGGTACAACAAGGACTGGTCGGCTCGGAGTCAGTATAATGTGTCTGAGTGGGGTATTCATGCTTCACTGCGGCATGGTATCTCAGTGGGCTAGCACTATAAACCAACTTTAGTCTGGGCTAGTACAAGCAGCCGCACATACACATACACACGCATGCACGTCGTCACATGAGCGAAATATTCTCAAGCACGACGTTAAACCCAATTTCACCTCACCTCACCTCACCTCACCTCTTTGGTGGTGTGTGGTCTTGTGCATATAGAGCCAAAGACACAAATCAGTTCAAGTTATGCAACGTTGGGCGCGGAGAGTCTATGGATGGGTGACCGGAGCTTGACTCCTATCAGTTTCTAGGACTTCTGTCCTGCCCCACAACGAAGCACATGTGACACATGGCAAGTGAATTTGTTCAAAACTGCCTCTGTTCACCAAGCAGAAAATGGGTACCCGGTGGGATGAGTCATATGACTACTAACCTTCTAGCGCCTCACTGACTGCTTGGGTTATCCGGGGTTATAAGAGGTTATTACATGACAGTTTTCCTTTCGCCAGTCATATCAGCTCGAGACTACCATATCAGCCCGAGGGCTGATATGGTATTCGAGTGCTGATATGACTGGCGAAAGGGAAACTGTATACATACCATTTTTATCATATATACCACATCAAGGGACGTTACTCTAAAACATACTAGGCTCCTGAAGTTTCGAGCGTTTGCGTGTATTTATTCCGTACCGGGCAATGCGGCTGCTATGGGTTTTCGACCCAAGGCTGATACGCAAAGAACAGTCGAATGTTGCTTAACGTCTTCTGAACAAAATATTTCAATTCTTCACCCTTCTTTGTACTTACGATAAACACAGACTGGCGTTACTACTGTGGCCTCCTTCAAGCGTAATGGTTTTAGGGGTCAAGGTCACCGTCACATTACTTCCTGAAATAATAACATGTATCATTATTCTGGAGATTTCATTTCATTGTTAGCATACTGTTAATTGTTACAGGCTTACAGTGAATCTCCTACTATTTTGAAAATGGGTTGACGCGGCGTCCAGGCTCATTGAAGTCAGTTCATTCCGATTTGACACCTCACGTCTTCTTGCATCGGGGGCTGTAGGGTAGCCTAGTGGTTTAAGTGTTTGCTCGTAACGCCGAATACCCGGGTTTGATTCCCAACATGGGAACGATGTGTGAAGGATATTTCTGGTGTTGCCAGTCGTGATATTGCTGGAATATTGCTACTTTAATTAGATGACACAGAGTGAAAACTACGAACCAGATCAAGGACATAATATGATAACGGCGTATGATAACTGGAGATTACCGAACAACCAGAACGCCAAGGGAATGCATTTAGCGAGGGAGAATTACCCTCATATATATGACGTTTAAATGTTAGTTCCTTAATGTCTCCTTGTCAAATGAATGAATGAATGTGTAAATGAAAGAAGGAAAGAACAAATGAACGAAGGAGTGTGAAAGTCAACATCAACATTTATGTGTGAGTGAGTGAGTTTAGTTTTATACCGCTTTTAGCTATAGTCCAGGAATATCACGGCGGGGAGACTACAGAAATGACGAACGAACGAGCGAACGAATTGTTTCAACAATGAAAGGTCACAGGTCTACAGTCCAATGACTTATGAAGTTGCTATTTGGACTCGAAGCAGAATGGGTACAATGTGTGAAGCCCATTTCTGGTGTCCCCCGCCGTGATGTTGCTGGAATATTGCTAAAAGCGGCTTAAAAACATACTCACTCACTCACTCGAAGCAGAATAGTGTGGTTTTGGAACTGTCGTTTGTAACCGTGGGGGACATATGCCATTAAGGGAGTTAATTTATCTGTAGAGGTACTTACATAAACGTACCGACTTTATGTATTTACTCATGAACAGTAACATTTATCATAAAATAGGAGGGAATGGCTTTCACCCCCCATTAGTTACACTGACAAATTCTCACTTCTGTTTATGCGTCGAAACTATGCTAAACCTGTCCTATGTTTTGTCTCGTTAGTAAAAGTGTGAGTGTGTTTCATGAAAGCTAAATCACGGCGTTGGACATCAGAAGTGGGCTGCAAGTATATCATTTCCATGGCGAGAATCGAACCTGAGACTTTGGTGTGACGTACGAACGCTTTAGCCACTAGGCTACACCACCGACACCTTATGGATTAACATGCAACGTTTAATGTAGTATAAATCGAAACAAATGTGAAATGTATCCTGCTTCATAAGTAGCCATCACAATCACACTCTATCTTTGATCATGCAAGGTATTAAGGTAAAAGTAATATGATAACGCTATTTATAATATATAGGTCAAAGGACATAGACGTCACATATATACTTTAGAAAAGTTCAGTACTACTTACCGTAAACCGCAGTGATCAACCCAATCAACAAATAGAAAAATAACTTGTAAATAAACATGCTTTTCATGAAACATCGACGACGTTCATTCTAGATAACGTCGTTATGTGAAAAATGTCAGTCATCACTGTAGCACATGACTGCAATCAATCGGAGCGTCAATACAGTCACGGAAACTATGTACCGCAGAGGTCAGATAGGTTGGGACAAACTGGCGTTTAAGGCATAAACTCGTGTAATATCTTTGGTATTCATTTCATTTGTGTCTACGTTCGTTTATGTATCAAGCGTCGGGAAGTAAAGAATATGTTTGCTTTGTTGTTCAACGCCGCACTCAGCAACATTCCAGCTACATGGCATCGCAAAAATCAAGCCAGTCAATCCAGTGATTGAAATCATAAGTGGGGCGGTCGGGTAGCCTAATGGTAAAAGTGTCCGGCCGTCACGCTGAAGACCCGGGTTCGATTCCCCACATGGATACAATGTGTAAAACCTTTTTCTGGTGTCCCCCGAGGTTAACGACCTGTCAATATAGAACGAGGTATACAAACACATATTCCAGCCCAGATGTCTTCACATACATTGGTTCTGCAATATATTTACATTGTCGCAAAGTGCACCAAAAGATTCTTTTCGATGTAGAGCCACTTTAAGCAGTTATATAATGATGTGTCAGGTTTAGGTGTGAGGGAGGCCACCCCATAGTGATGCAGGTCTTAGAGTTTGGCGAAACGACAGCGTTAACGACATAATTTTTCAACACGGAAGTACCTTGAGAAACTCCGGTTATGCTTTGGTGCAATGATATGAAACCATACCATACATCGATAAACACACGTGGAATTTACTGACATGGTTAGCCAGTAGATATTGACTGGCGTGTGAAGCTGATGACCCAGCAAAGCCATTACCATTACTGCTACTGTGATGGAGTATGTGCTTACACTCGGAGTATTTAAGTTGATCAAAGTTATCACTCTCATATTGCTTACATCCGCAGTTATCACGTGTATTCAATCTCCATTCTGTTCATAGACTGGGGATATTATACCACGATTGGAGGATGAGCACTGTCATGTAACCTGCAGCAGCTGTGCCTAATATTGCTGACATGTGACCATATCAGCTGTAGTGTATTGGTGACATGTGACTTGCACCAGCTGTAGTGTATTGGTGTCATGTGACCATATCAGCTGTAGTGTATTGCTATCATGTGACCATATCAGCTGTACTGTGCATTGGTGACATGTGACCATATCAGCTGTAACTGTGTATTGGTGTCATGTGACCATATCAGCTGTACTGTGTATTGCTATCATGTGACCATATCAGCTGTAGTGTATTGGTGTGATGTGACCATATCAGCTGTACTGTGTATTGCTATCATGTGACCATATCATCAGCTGCTGTAGTGTATTGGTGTCATGTGACCACATCAGCTGTACTGTGTATTATCATGTGACCATATCCGCAGTAATGTGTATTGGTGTCAAGTGACCATATCAGCTGTAGTGTATTGGTGTCATGTGACCACATCAGCTGTACTGTGTATTGTTATCATGTGACCATATCAGCTGTACTGTGTATTGGTGTCATGTGACCATATCAGCTGTACTGTGTATTGCTATCATGTGACCATATCAGCTGTAGTGTATTGGTGTCATGTGACCACATCAGCTGTACTGTGTATTGTTATCATGTGACCATATCAGCTGTACTGTGTATTGGTGTCATGTGACCATATCAGCTGTACTGTGTATTGCTATCATGTGACCATATCCGCTGTAATGTGTATTGGTGTCAAGTGACCACATCAGCCTCAATGTATACTAAAGCATGCAATTTATTGGATAAAAACTTCTTGCTTTGAGTGACATTTAGTTGTGGATTCTCATACTATTAGCTTGATAACAGTGTAAGAGTCCACACTGAAAAGTCGCTCTATGCAATAAACAATAAGTTGTTATCCATAAAGTAGTATACTTTATTATTGACTCTTTCAGAATGAAAATCAAACAATCTATTGTACACTGGAGTCATGTGCTATATACTGAAGTCATGTGACCTGCACCAGGTGTACTGTATACTGGTGTCATGTGATCTGTCATGTGACATGCACCAGCTGCACCGTATATTGGCATCACATGACCTGCGCCAGCTGTACTGTATATTGGCATGACTCCAATGCCCAACATCAAAAACAGAGGAAATATTACATGTTGTGATAATATTTATTTCATGTTTAACACATAAACACCTCATTACAATGAGACTATGTGTAATTATATTCTGCCCACTGTGTCACATATCAATCATTAACTGACATTCCTGTCAAGCGTTTCCAATGAGCAATACAAGCTTTTCATACCTTCTATGTACAATATGATCACTACCTGAATGATGTTGAATGGACACAAATCCACTCTAATTTATTGTAAGTGAGGAATTAATAAAAACCCAGGTATTTGGGCACATTTGAACAACTTTATCAATCTTTAATTAGAGATGGTTCTTATTAAAGGCCTATGGAATCACAGAAATCCTCAGAAATTCAACAATGGTTACAATATTCATTCAAGAAAGGCATCTGCAATTAAATATATACACACATACATTATTGTTGAAGCTTGAGCACCTGGAGTTCTGTTAACTGGGATGGGGTTAGCTTTGGTGTTGGGAGGGGTGGGGTGGTTAGGGTGGGTGGTGTGTTGGGAGGGGAGGGGGGTGGTGGTGTTGGGAAGGGTGGGTGGTGGTGGGAGTGGGTGGGAGGTGGGGTGGTATAAGGATTAGGATGTTGATAAACTTATCTCCATGTATATTGGTGTCATCTGAAGATCTTCCAGACCAATTGTTGGAATAGTCTTTGAAGATGACCCCAACTGAGACTGAACATGTATTTTGTATGTATATTACAAATGTCTATGGAGAAAACAGCAATGTAAGAGAAGCTTAGTAACTATTACCCAAAATTAATTTTTTACATTCATTGATACTTGAACAAAATTGATTATCACAAAACTGACAACACACTAACCTGTTTGTGAATGTTGTGCTCAGGATGCTTATTATGTTGATTCCATATTCTAAATCAAAATGTTGCGTAATATTTGTACAACAAAAGCCTATTATCACAGAGGCAGATAACAAGGACAATGAACAAATAATGATATCCAGCGGGATATAGATACTTATTCACCCCCATTGATATACATACATCCACAATTTGTTAAAATTATATATGACATTATAATAACCATCCCCATTAATGCCTTTATGAAAGAAATGTTTTGAATCATTAAAACGTGAAGCTCCATCATATCATGAAATATTGACTATAAAATCAAATCAATAAATATTCACAAGATGATCTACAAGAACCATATTTACAAATTCATTTTGACACTTAAAACATGTGCATGTAGAGGCACATTATCATGAGTATATTAAACATTCCTTAAATAACAATTGTGCACTTTAAGGGAACATTGGGTAAATAAAATATTTGTTGACAAAAACACATAAAACAATGGCTATAACATTCACAGTATTTTAGTTTAGGCGAGGGTATAAAAAGTGAAAATTACATCTGAAGAAAAAATTTCACATGCTTTTCATGTACTGTCATCCTAGTGCAAAACCTTTGAATTAGAACAGAAAATGTAGGCATACAGCATGTTTGGGATGGTTGGCCACTGGGAACCGGTGAAAGAACATCCGATACAGATTGATGAGAATGCTGCCAACATTACCATGACTTGTAGATAAAACCAAATTTCCATTTACAGTAATTGATGAAATAAACAGTTGTAACTAACATGAGTATGGCAATATGGCACCAAGGACATGCCCACAGGCAGCTTTATGGCAATATGGAACCAAGGACATGCCTACAGGCACAACACACTATATGGTTAAAGAATCTGATTGAAACCAGTCAGCAGATACTAGACCGAGGGTCTCAACAACCAATTGTGAATCTATAGACAACTTAAACTTTAGCTAAAGAGTAAAGTGTAATAAATGAGTTTCAACTGAAATTCACAGCCACACAGAATGTGTGCCTTGAATCTTTAGGATTAGCTTTCACCACTTGAGTATTTGTCTAACCATTCTCTTCTTAACACAGGTCAGATATAGATATAATTTCTTTTGCATATCAAGTAAGGCAATATTTGTTGAAGGGATTAAAATGTGTTTCTGAATGCAACATAAGAAGCACATCATTCTATCCGCTGGTGATAAGTAATCTATTAAAGAATGGCAGTTACTTTGGTAACACAGAAAAGAAGAACTAAACCATAACAGAAAATGAATATTGGTATAATATATCATGAACTATATATCGATATTTTGCTTTTGTGTTTAGATAGGCCATAAATCATGGCTTACCTTTGTAACATTGCACTCCTACTGGGCAGTATGCTTGTCCAGCCCTGAACAAGGCTGAAGAATGGCAGGTGTTGGTAATCTCATCCATCCACCTCATCACTGTTATGATAAATGATTTGTACCTGGCATAATATTATTATCCATGTACACAGACAATTTGATAAATCACTCACTTATGCCATCAAGGGGCAATGGCTGCCTTACACACTGGCAATGACTGCCTTACACACTGACAATGACTGCCTCATGCAGTGGCAATGGTTGCCTTACACACTGACAATGACTGCCTCATGCAGGGGTAATGACTGCCTCATACAGGGGCAATGGTTGCCTTACACACTGACAATGACTGCCTCATGCAGTGGCGATGACTGCCTCATGCAGTGGCAATGACTGCCTCATGCAGTGGCAATGACTGCCTCATACAGGGGCAATGGTTGCCTTACACACTGACAATGACTGCCTCATGCAGTGGCAATGGTTGCCTTACTGACAAGACTGTCTCATGCAGGGGTAATGACTGCCTCATACAGTGGCAATGGTTGCCTTACACACTGACAATGACTGCCTTATACACTGACAAGACTGTCTCATGCAGTGGCAATGACTGCCTCATACAGTGGCAATGGTTGCCTTACACACTGACAATGACTGCCTCATGCAGTGGCAATGGTTGCCTTACTGACAAGACTGTCTCATGCAGGGGTAATGACTGCCTCATACAGTGGCAATGGTTGCCTTACACACTGACAATGACTGCCTTATACACTGACAAGACTGTCTCATGCAGTGGCAATGACTGCCTCATACAGTGGCAATGGTTGCCTTACACACTGACAATGACTGCCTCATGCAGTGGCAATGGTTGCCTTACTGACAAGACTGTCTCATGCAGTGGCAATGACAGCCTCATACAGTGGCAATGGTTGCCTTACACACTGACAATGACTGCCTTATACACTGACAAGACCGTCTCGTGCAGTGGCAATGACTGCCTCATACAGTGGCAATGGTTGCCTTACACACTGACAATGACTGCCTCATGCAGTGGCAATGGTGGCAATGGTTGCCTTACTGACAAGACTGTCTCATGCAGTGGCAATGACTGCCTTACACACTGACAATGACTGCCTTATACACTGACAAGACTGTCTCGTGCAGTGGCAATGACTGCCTCATACAGTGGCAATGGTTGCCTTACACACTGACAATGACTGCCTCATGCAGTGGCAATGGTTGCCTTACACACTGACAATGACTGCCTCATGCAGTGGCAATGGTTGCCTTACACACTGACAAGACTGCCTTACACACTGGTAATGACTGCCTCATGCAGTGGCAATGACTGCCTCATACAGTGGCAATGGTTGCCTTACACACTGACAAGACTGCCTTACACACTGGCAATGATGCCTTACACACTGGCAATGACTGCCTAATGCAGTGGCAATGACTGCCTCATACAGGGGTAATGGTTGCCATATACACTGGAAATGGCTGCCTTAGACAGGGATAATGGTTGCCTTATACACTGGAAATGGCTGCCTTAGACAGGGGCAGTGGTTGCCATATACACTGGAAATGGCTGCCTTATACAGGGGTATTGGTTGCCATATACACTGGAAATGGCTGCCTTAGACAGGGGCAGTGGTTGCCATATACACTTGAAATGGCTGCCTTATACAGGGGCAGTGGTTGCCATATACACTGGAAATGGCTGCCTTATACAGGGGCAGTGGTTGCCATATACACTGCAATGACTGCTTTACATACTGGCAATGACTGCCCTATGCAATAGCAATGACTGCCTCATACACTGACAAAGACTGCTTTACATACTGACAAAGACTGCTTTACATACTGGCAATGACTGCTTTACACAATAGAAATAACTGCTTTATGCAGTGGCAATGACTACCTTACAAAATCACAATGACTGCCTCATATTAACTAAATTTAGGGTCATTAACATTGCTGTCCTTCTCATTAATAGCCTCGTATGGGTTCTGTCCTCGGTACAGGCAGTAGTGCTGGACCATGAAGAGGATATCAAACAGGATGGAGAAGAATCCAAGGCCAAATTTGGTAGGGTCACCAAATATTGAGCCCCAGTCATCTGAAAGAATGAAGTCATCAGGTCCAGATCATAATGGTCAGTTAAGTGAGTTTTTAGTTATGGATCAGTGCCAGGTATCCAAATATTTACAGCATTTAAAATGGTAGAATGATTATCCTGTCAATGAAAGATGTTTTTATGGTACATGCACTAAATCTTGAAAAGAATTTAGGTGTACTGTGAATATATTAGATAATTTGGAGCAGTCCTCTAATCACCATTTCTAGAATTCCCCCAAAGTATCACCCCAGTTCCATATGATTCCCTTCAGGCTGGTGAAATGAATGTCTATTATGTCTGGTACTGCTGTCTCGGCTCACTGTAATACTACCATCTCCACCTGTGCCCTGGACTTACCATTGTTATAGGCTATCAGGAACATCTGCAGCAGACTGAGGGAGCCTCCAGTAAAATCCAGGAGGACATTTCCAATGCTCCACCCCAGAGTCGACTTCCTTCTGAAGTTCATCCAAGCCTACACAACAGAAAGGCGGCATTAGATATTTTCAAATATTTTCCAAATTAAGCCCTAGTTTGTTCTTGATAACCATGACAGTATTACTGATGCCTCATAATGTTTGTTATCAACATTTTCACTTGAAAGCCTTCGCAGAATTTTCGCCTCAAAATAGCTGCAAAATTGCTGATGCAGCGTTAAACAATATTCACTCAATCACAGAAGTTACCCTAATTAAAATATTAGAAGTTACAAAAACATGAAGTGGACTTAAAAGATATTGAATAACCAGAGACATAAGTATAAACAACAATACAATGGCACACAATCAGCCAATGAATAAACTGTACACATACAATCACATCAACAATTGCCTATAATCTACATATTAAGGGGAGTTTCAGGCAGTATCTCCAATTACCTGAGGTACATATTTAATGAGGGTGACTCCCAGCTTGATGTAGGAGAAGTAGTACAGGTATTCCAGCCAGGTGATCTTTTTGCCGACCGCCACGAACAGAGCTATAAATGCGAACAGCCAGATGCCAACCAACAGCACAGTGCACACTCTCGAGACCTTCTGACCTCCTCTCTGAAACATCATCATACAGGTCAGCGTTTCCATTCACCACTGACAACTCATGCAAGTGTTCTTGGTTGTTTTAGAGTAAACATTTCCAATTGTGTTAGGTACAAGGTAAAGTGAAATGGGGTTTAACATCGTACTTAAGAATATTTCGCTCATATGACGACGTGCATGCGTATGTATGTGTGGCTGCTTTTACTTGCCCAGACTTAAGCTGGTTTTATAGTGCTAGCTCACTGAGATACAATGCCGCAGTCTAGCATGAATACCTCACTCAGGCACATTATACTGACTCCGAGCCGAAGAGTCCTTGTTGTACCCATTGATGCCAAGAGCCAGGCAGGGACCAAGAAGTACCATATTATAACGTCTTTTGGTATGACGGAAATTTGGGTCTCATTCCACAAAGTGATTGCACTATTACTGCTGTAAGTCTATGTTAAAGTAACTTATGGCCTTAGCATCACGGTCACTTTGTGAAAATGGCTCTGATCAAATAAATGTATGAGTTATGTCCCCTTGTCATAACTGGAACTGTTTGACTCTCCTTACCTCATATATAAAACACTGTCCTATTGTCACCACTGTGACAAATACTGCATGTAGTGTAAATATGACATCATTCAGCTGTACAGGGTTGACTCCTCGAGCATGTTGATGGAAATACTGTTGCTGAGAACAAAACAACAAAGATTCCTTCAATTTCATTATTTGAAGTAAACCAGTACATAGGTATGCAATATAAAACCTAACATAAAATCTTAAGATGTCTTTTCTACTTTGTGAATGAAATTCTTCAGATTCCTCAGGGCTCCAGATAATGTTTCAAATCAGGAGTATGTACTCCTTATGTTTTCAATATAGGAGTACTGGAAAAACTTAAGTGTATGTTTAGAGTACTGAATGGAATTTATTGACACATTGCTATTCTTGTGTAAACAGGTCAATAAACAATAAAACAATACTTTTTCAGATAAATACGTCTGTAAATGATTCTAAGAACGTACACCATTGTTGTGGTGCATATCTGCAACGTTTTCTAAATTATTTCCTGCCGTATCGTGCATATTTTTTATCCATACATACGTCGATACGGCTCTTATCTGGAGCCCTGTTCCTTATCAACAAAATTTTACTTGTTAAGCATGTTAAATTTTTGTTGATGGGGGTGGTCAAACTGGTCTTAAGATTTTTTTTCTGTGTCTGCTTGTACCACCAATACCTGTACTAATGCCACTTTATGATACTAGCCCATACAGATACCAAATACATCCATACCCACTCACACACAGTAGACATGCTACACACACTCCCCAGCCCTGTAATGTGACCTCGCTATCAATGTGTCGCAATGGTGACATGTGTAGTATTGTGATCTTCGTATCATGATATGCAATGTGATGTGACCTCACCATTGTTATATCCATCATAATGTGAGCTCACCAATTTTATATCCATCATAATGTGACATCACCAATGTTATATCCATCATAATACCTCACCACCAGATATCCATCATTACAAGACCTCACCATTGTTATATGTATCATAATGTGACCTCACCAATGTTATATCCATGTGTGTGACCTCATCAATGTTATATCCATCCAATGTTATATCCATCATATGACCATCACCAATGTTATATCCATCATAATGTGACCTCACTGATGTTATATCCATCAGGGGTGGAATGAGCCCAGCCAAATGGTTAAAGCGTTGCTATTACAAGACCTCAACATTGTTATAAGACCGAGGTTTGAATCCCCACATGGGTACAATGTGTGAAGCCCATTTCTGGTGTTATATCCATGATGTTGCTGGAATATTGCATTATAATGTGAAACCAAACTATATCATCAGTATATCCATCATAATATCCATCATAATGTGACATCACCAATGTTATATCCATCATAATGTGACCTCACCCATGTTATATCCATCATAATGTGATCTCAACACCATATATTCGCTATATTGTGAGCTCACCATTGTTATAAATTTTTATGCAGCCTCATCTAAGAATGTAGAGTTTTGATTGGTTCACGTGACTCTGATAAAATACCATGTACACCCGTCACGATCTGCGAGCAGGGAGTACAAAAGTCACATTATCCCGCCACGCCTCGGTGACCACGTGAAGTGAGAAAAGCGTGCATCGCCAAGTCTTTAGTAACGTGCGCTGCATTGAGGTCAATCGATCAGCTGGTGTCAACATGGCAGCAAGGAAACGTTTTGCCACAACAACTGAGAATGAAATTGATGCATATTGTTTTCTTTTGATTTAGTAAAAACATTCGGCTAGATAAATGCATTATCACATCGTGTCTCGGGAAATACAGAGTTTTATCAGTCCCTCGTAGGAATACAACCTTACGAAGGACTGATAAAACCCTGTATTTCCCTCGACACGATGTGATAACTTATAATATCCATCAGATTATAACCTCATTATCATGACATGCATTATAACATGACTTTATGTCTTGTCCCTGCAATACAACCTTACGAGGGACTGATAAAACCCTGTATTTCCCTCGACACGATGTGATAACTTATTATATCCATCAGATTATAACCTCATTATCATGACAAGCATTATAACATGACTTTATGTCTTGTCCCTGCAATATTGTAGAGTGTTATTGACTATAGAAACAGCAACAAGCTTCACACAAGAGGCAGGTGTGCTTCCCATTGTTCATGTTGACTCACCTGCACAAGAGGAATCCAGAACATGCCTACATTGAAGAAGCCATATGCCAAGAAACCAGTGATATTGTAGGACAGAAAATCGAAGTTTAGGCCAACCACACTGCAACAAAAAACAAATAGGTTATTAAAATTACTACTTTAAACGATATCATATGATATACTGAGGGAAACAAATAAGGGAACACCACCTCGTGGCAGTGATCCTTTATTCTCATATTTCCTCCCACAGCTATTCAAAGCTGGTGATGAAAAGTGGAAAATATTAAAGGAACACTTGAATTTTCCCGTGATCCTTTATTTGTTTTCTTCATATATCTGTGCATAAAGATTTGACACAATTTCAACAGGTGTTCACATCAGGTGAACTTTAGGGTCAGTCAGAAACACCAAAGCTTTTGAAATCTTGGTACGAGCTTGTAAAGTGATCAGATTTCAGTATCTTGTAAATGAATATGAATGACACTTTACAAATGGAAATGATAAAGGCCACACTGTGATTTTCATCAAGTTCTTGTGGATACTGTACACAAGGGAGCAACCAGAAAAGATTATTTGAGTTCTTTGTGAGGTTCTTTTTTGATAAATATGAATGTTCATATTGAGTTGGGTCAGGAAATGAACTTCACTTCCTTGATATGGAGTGAGTGAGTGAGTGAGTATGGTTTCATGCTGCTCAAAGAGATATTCCAGCAATATCATGGCAGGGGACATAAGAAATGGGCTTCACACACTGTAACCATGTGGGCAATCGAACCTGGATTTTCAGTTTGACAAACCAACGCATTAACCACTACTCCCACCTTGATATAAAGGGGGTGGCCAAAGTTTGCTCAGAGTTCGCCAGTTCAACAGTTTATGGACATTTTGTCAGTTGTTCATGCTGAGAAGTATAACATCAAATAAAAGATCTGATACTAATGAAATTGTGGAATTTGTGACACATAATTTCATTGTATTTACAGAAAGCAAAATAAATATTATAATCTTGCTTCAGATATTGTTACTGATTACACAAACCAATGGCCATATGGGTCAAAACTTCTGACTTCAGTCCAACATAATATGTTCATTGTTTTGAATAGGTATATTTCATATTCAGAGGTTTAAGAGTCTACAGGTTTTGGAGTCCACAAATGAACCAATCAGGACTTTTTTTAAATCAACTATTTGATCAAACTCTAAAACATAGCATTGTGCAAAATAATACACAGCATATTTCTGAAACCTTTTCATTCTATACATTAATACAGTCCAATTCAAAATAACATTTTTTTCGATTTTTTGTGTGCAATGCTATAAATTTGTTGTAACTTGTTCCAGATGTGAATTAACTGAAATGTTGAACTTTGAATGTCATGTTACATATACATGAGCCCCCATCTGAAATGCAAAACATCTTCCAAGGGAGATAACTCACCTCTTCCTCTTATAATTAGAGTAGACTTGTGGGTAAAAAGACACCGACCAAGCTACAAAATACATCCAACCAATCACAGCATTGATAACAGATAGGGCTGAACTATGGATGATGTCAACTCGCACAAACTGATCATCGAGGCTGTGAACAGAACATCAAGACAATTTGTAAAAATTTGGATTAAATCAAAATGAAAATAATGATGGTTCTGAAACCGAGAAACCATTCTATATATCTAAGGAAGCTAATTTGAAATACTGAGTATCCTTGATCCAATCATGCCAATAAGTGTCCCATGACCAACTTCAAAACCAAGCGATAAGTAATCCGTACGAATGCCCAAAGTACACGTATTAAGCACAACAATTTACAAGACAATCCACGTTTGAGTTTTAACAGAAAACATGGCAGTAGAGGATGGGTTTAAATTTGCCTAGCAACTATTATAAAAACATCTGAGATTCATCAAGATTGCTGATATCCAGTTTAATCAACAAACCCCCTTCCCTGTGCTAATGTTCTTAGCACCTTGGCCACATATTATGGCAAATATGGATATGTCTGAAGGAAATATTACCAGTGTGCAATAAAGTGTTGTATTAGCTGTGCACCTGTTTGACCACAATAAATTTATATTTAGGTTATCCTCTAAATATTTCTAAAATCGAGAGGCACAAGTTTTTAGAATATTTTTAAACAACCTATTCAACAAATTCAAGGCATGCTTATCAAATGTCAATGAATGTCATTCACATACAGACCCAGAAAGTATACACACAATAATTTCATCATTTGAGCAAATAAAGGTCACACTTAGAAGCATTCCGGCAATATAAGGATGGTCCCTAAATAAATAAAACAAGAACAGAAAAGCCAGTATGTGACTCTGGGAGTCAGGTGGGGATGAAAATGTAATAATATTGTTTATCAGTCAAGTAAACTTTACACTGCTATACTGATTCTAACAAACCCTAGTAGAAGGTCGCATCAGCTAACCTTTGAGCGACCTATGACCATCCAATCAAATGCAAGACGGATTTAACCAATCAGCGGCCCTCTACTAGGGTTTGTTGGACTCAGTATAGCAGTGTAATGAATAATACTTAGCCTATGTTTACTTAGACTGATTGTTTATCAACTAGCAATGTAACCATGGTAACCTACTCCTCCAGTCCTCAGCCGATGAGTTGACCCCCAGGTTCAGGTGACCAGGACTGACACCTGTAACATTGACAGTCACCTTGGTGACCTCAGTGGTCACAGTCACATTTGGAATTAGCTGAATCAGCAGTGAGTTCTCGGTATCTTCTATGTCACCATCACCAATCTGGTAGGTGAAATATACCACGGCACTCTTATTCAGTTTGTTGCTGAAACAGTCAAATCATATATTTAACTTAATCATATAATACATATTAACAGCACTAAACATGCTTTATGATATATAGACTGAACCTTCTAGACTGACTGAGTTTGGTTTTACGCCGCTTTTAGCAATATTCCAGCAACATCACGGTTGGGGACACCAGAAATGGGCTTCACACATTGTACCCATGTGGGGATTCGAACCCGGGTCTTCGGCGTGACGAGCCAACGCTTTAACCATTAGGCTACCCCACCGGCCCGAACCTTCTAGAGGTTATTCGGACATGGGTAGCCCTGATGTCTAAGGTAGTACAGTTAGCTGGACAGAGTTGATTCCCTTGAGCATACCAAAATCCCATGACCAAATACTGTATTGCGCTGATAATGTATCTTGAGTCTTTGTGAAGATCAGGGTTCAAATTGATCTTCAGTAACCCATGCTTGTTGTCAGAGGCGACTAACGGGATCAGGTGGTCAGACTCGCTGAATTGGTTGACACATGTCATCATATCCCAGTTGCGCAGATTGATGCTCATGCTGTTGATCACTGGATTGTCTGGTCCAGCTTCGGTCATTTACAGACCACCACCATATAGGTGGAATATTGCTGAGTGCGGCGTTATACAATAACCGAACCAGAAAAACAAACTTTGACCTACATCACTTTCCCCTCCACCTCAAGCTGTGACAACTAAAATACTGTTTAATATGGCATAAAACCCAACTCACTCAATCTAAAATTGATAAATATACAGTAAAAACATGCTCCCATGGATACTATCCAGATAATCAATCATCTGGAATAGTGAAGCATTGGTAACTATACTTTCCCCTGTATCTATTTTATAACAAGCAGTTTTTCATGATCATAAGTAAAGAAATCAGCCCAGTCAGTCCGCAGTTGGAAATATGTCACATGATCCATCTGTGACGTAATGAACAATGGATGACAATGACATCATCTTTAATTATTTGCAACAACTTGATATGAGAATGCTCTTCACAAACAATTACGCAATGGAAAATTGATGTGAAATATCCAATCAGCATGAAGCAAAATTGATATTAGGATCATTACTGGGAATACTGGCCCTATTGGTAATATTATCAGTTGTGACTGGTGAAAAGCATACTTAGTAAATCATTATCATTACAAACCCAACTGGAGTAAACTAGTAAAACTTTATGACACAACAATGAAATAACCCTTGGTGAGAAATAATGTCCCTTTTGGTAATATTCATCAGATTACGATTGGGGAAATGCAGACTTAAAAGTGAGTGAGTCAGTTTATTTACGCCACACTCAGCAATATTCCAGCTATATGGAAGCAGCCTGTAAATAATCGAGTTTGGACCAGACAATCCAGTGATCAACAGTATGAGCATAGATCTACACACTTGACATATGATGACATGTGTCAACCAAGTCAGCGAGCCTGACAACCTGCTCCTGTTTACTTAAGTCGCCTCTTACGACAAGGTTGGGTTACTGTAGATCAATTCTAACACGGATCTTCATGGGTTGCGGGCTTAGTAAGTCATTGTTACAAAATACAGCATGACAAAGAGATTACTCACTCGAGTTTGAGATCAATATGAGTCGTAGCCTGTGTTTCAACAGACAGGGATGAAGATGAGAATGTCAACTTCGATGCTCCTCCAAAAGCTGAAAAACATAAAGTGAAAAAAAAAGGTTCTTGAGAGGCATTTGGAAATTGGTCTTCAAGTAAAAGGCAAATATTGTGGATGACAACTTCTTCTTTACTGTATGTCACAATGTTTCTGGGCTATTCCTTGCCCCCCTCGTCAGGTGAATTGCCTTTTACTATAAAAGAAAATAGCATCTAACACAGATAAATGGTTTCAAATACTGAATTTTGAGCAATTCAGTGTACCATGTTTCATGCCTGTCACGATATACCTGAAATATTGATGGTGTGAAGTTAAACATTAACTCTGTCACCATGTATCAAGCCTGTGGTTCACAAATGTAAATGTGAGGTCATATAAAAACCTTTGGTCTTAATAAGTTAAATGGTCAAGATCCACACAGCTTTTACGTATACAACTTTCCAATTTACATGAAAGAGGAGGTTCTGATGATTCCACAAGAACTATGACAGACATAAACTTGAAGTATTCTCGTTAAATCTGATTACTCAAGTAATACATATGCTGTTACTACAATATAAACAAATGTGGACAAATTCATGACAATAGACATAAAACAATAAATAAATTAGAATATTTTCATATAGTTTCATTGGTTAACTCAGAAATGCTGTTTCTTATTTTATCACAATTCATCTGCTAAACATGTTAAAGTTAACATAACAGTTATAATACTGTACAATGAAACAATGTGAAACAGCTGTGCCAGAAGTTCCTGAATACACAATTTCAGCTAAAACATAGGAATAATCAGTAAATATAATGAATGCTTCACATTTTTACAGACTTATTTACTCAAATATCTATATTAATTTGATCACTTCAGTGGTTACTCTGTTCATGATTCAGAAAGAAAGTTGTTTCCATGACAACTGAATACCCAGACACTAGAAAATAATGTTTCATATTCACAATAATTATATGAAACTCCTAGGGTTTTAATCTGTTGTTTAATGCCGCACTCAGCGATATTCCAGCTATATGACGGTGGTCTGTAAATAACTGAGTCTGGACCAGACAATCCAGTGATCAACATCATGAGCATCAATCTACACAATTGGGATATGATGACATATGTCAACTAAGTCTGACCACCCAATCCCATTAGTAGCCTCTTGGGTTGCTGAAGACCATTTCTAACTCGGATCTTCACGAGTGAAGTTTCTATGGAATTTTGGCCAGTTATCAGTGGACAAAGGTATTGGCAAAATACCATCTAGGACCCATTTTCACATCTTAACAATTCTGTCACCATGGCAACAAGGACTACATTATCATTACAAATTTGAACATGTTGTAGGATGAGAGGAAGATGTAAGCTTGGTGTATTTCATGGACACTTTCAAGTTTATTCCAGATCAGTAAAGCTGGAAAACAAATATTTTCATTTGTCATTTGCTTGTATTGGTCTTTATTGGCTCCAACAACAGAACAGACTGACCGCCTCTGTGGTGTAGTCGTTAGAGCGTCCGCCCGGAGAGCAGAAGGTCGCGGGTTCGATCCCCGACCGCGTCATACCAAAAGCCGTTAAAATATGGTACTTGATGGTCCCTGCCTGGCGCTCGGCATTAATGGGTACAACAAGGACTGGTTGGCTCGGAGTCAGTATAATGTGTCTGAGTGGGGTATTCATGTTTCACTGCGGCATGTATCTCAGTGGGCTAGCACTATAAAACCGCTTCAGTCTGGGCTAGTACAAGCAGCTGCACATACATATGAACACGCATGCATGCGCGTCGTCATATGAGCGAAATATTCTCGAGCATGACGTTACACCCCATTTCACCTCACAGAACAGAACAGACTGACTGAATATGTTGAGAGGCTGACTATCATGCACTGTAAAGGAATCCAGGTAGTACGCAAAAGAGTAACCATGGTAACCCCAACATGATATTGCTCTGGACTGGCTTCCCTCCTTATTCAACCTCTTTCCACATGTTAGATATGAAAAAACATGTGATCGAGATAAAATACTTCCAGATAACTGAATCTGAATGGAGATGCAAGTTATTGCAAAAAACATGTGATGACTATCATTTATATGACGTCCATATCACTGTTGTAGCACGTGCTACTGACACAGCACAGTTATCATGTACACCCAGTCAGATGTGGGTTAATGAAACATATCACAGCTCCAGCACATTGTTTCCAATTAGTATGAAAACACTGTCATAGCTGTCAAATACTTTGTTAAAATAAGGATATGGTACTGACAAATTAGTGAGTGAGTATGGTTGTATGCCACTTTTAGCAATATTCCAGCAATATCACAGCGGGGACACCAGAAATGTGCTTCACACATTGTACCCATGTAGGGAATCAAACCTGGATCTTCGGCGTGACGAGCAGACGCTTTAACCATTAGGCTACCCTACCAACAAACTAAGAACTGACAACTAGATCAATTTGGGATTCAAACCCACATCCAGCAGACCTATGCAGCACATACTAAGACTCAGTAAGTTGACATCTTCGACCACTCAACCATTCATCTTGCTCATGTTTCTCCATTGAATGACCCTTAACGTCACAGACCACAATAATAATCTTTATGTTTTGCAAATTAGTGATGACATTTGTCAATATCACAAAGTGGCTTGCTCCATTACAATAACTGCCTTTTAGTGCAAGTCATGGCGTCTTAGGTACAGCCCTGCTATCTTAGTCAGTTATCTAATCTACCCTGATCTACCTGCAACATATAATCATCACTCTGTTCTACTCTTGAGACACTGTCACATGCTCTGCTAGGACAGGTTGGGATCGGCAGTAGACATACCAGGTGAAATATATTGTACAAGTTTGTTTGTTTTACAGGGAACTCAACAATACTCCCACAATATGACAGTGGCCTGTAAATATTAAAGTCTGGACCAGGCAATCCAGCGATTGATACTGTGAGCAACAATCCAAGGCATCGAGCCAGACAGTCCAGTGATTGACGTCATGATCACCGATCCACGTAACTGAGACATGGTGACAAGCAATCAGCCAAGTCAATGGGTCTGGCTGGCTGGTTTGTTGTTATACGCCACACTCAGCAATAGTCTAGCTATATGGCAGCGGTTTGTAAATAATCAAGTCTGGACCAGACAATCCAGTGATGAACAGCAGGAACATCGATCTACACAGTTGAGATACAATGACGTGTCAACCAAGTCAGCGAGCCTGACCACCCGATCCCGTCGCCTCTTACGACAAGCATGGGTTACTAAAGACCAATTCTAACCAATACTGGGTCTGGCCTGCTGATCCTTTTAATCACCACATATGACAAGCATCAGGTTGTTATGGGCCAACACTACCAAGAATGTCCATGGGTTACAGATATATATCCATGATATAAGTGAAACTTCTTTCAACCAGAAACATTATCTACAGTTATACAACATTATATTCTATTATTAAGGGGCTGGCCATATGATATTCTTTTGGGTGGCAGCCGTAATAGATAACTTTTAGATAAAAATAAAACTTCTGAAAAAATACCTGTAAGGGGCAAAAAGAAGATTCTTTTGGCTTTGACTTTCAGAGATTTTTGGGTTGTATTTTTTTTAACAATGACTGAAACATACATCACAAACAAAAGTTCTCAGACCCAAAATGGTCCTTATGTCCCTATGGTAACATTACTAACAAGAGAGCCAGAGAGAGTTTGGTTCCATAAAGCAATCACAATAGGGAACACACAAATATTTGGCTTCACAAACTGTATCATATGCAAAGAATAAAACCCTGGCATTTGGTAACAAACAAGCACATTTACTTTGTTTACTGCAGAGTACCTGAACATAGAATAATTAAATTACAACTATACAAGAGCCAGAACCCAAACTATTTATTCCCATAATTAATATATCCATAAGTACATACAAACATAAATGAAAAAGCCAGAGGCTCTATCATCTCCATCATCACTGATGCATACTAGAGTCATGAATGATACTTGATGTGAATATTTACAACCGCTCTTCCAATTCACTTATTTAGTTATACAAGCTATCTCTACGTACTAGTTATCAGTAGTTCCAGATATTAACCTGGATTGGAAATTTTTAAATTCAAGTTTGGAAATTCTACCAACATCTGTCGCTGACTTGATGTTGAATATTGATCTCTAAGCAGGTCTATACATACAAGTGGTGGTCTGATAAATTGAAATAATTGAAGACTAGTTGCAGTGACTAAATGACCAAACAATCCATAATTTTTTCTCACAATCGAACACAAACAATTTTGGAACACTTGTTTGTGTTAGCAATACTGTTCACAAGGTTGGTTTTCTCTGTGTCATTAAATCTATATTTCATAAGCACTACAAGCTTGTTCCAAGTCATGATTGAATTTATCTAAAAGACTCCTGGACATTTATGTTACAAACAGAAGTAATCCTTTAAAGATGTGAAATTCTCAAATGCATTTTGTGTAATTTGAAAAAAACAAAACAAAAGACTTCTGCATTAACAAACATAACTGGAAAAATTGATAAATGACGTTAAGGCCAGACCAATCTTATTTCTTGTTTTACGGATTTTTGTACGGAAAACCTAACGGAAGGAGGGAAAAAATATAAAAATAAAATGACCAGTCAAAGTAATATGCCTTTTAAATACTAAAAGTATTTTACTTTGGGGAATTTATGAAGTGTATATGGGGCAAAAAACAATCAAAAAGAAGTTTTCTTGTAAGTTTACATTTTTGGCCAATAAAAACATTAGGATTTTATTTTTTAAGCTGGGAAAACGGATTTGTATTTTTTTTTGTTATTCTTGAAAAAATACAACCGGCAAATCCATAAAACAAGAAATAAAATTAGTCTGGCCGAACCAATTATTTTCAATGACTGATCAGTTGTAATGAACCAATCACCAATTCCTGACACTACTACATGCCCCTGCTGTCCATGGATAATTATCTTCAATTTATCATTGAACATGTTGAAATCCCTAATCATAATTGGTTTAAGGCTTCTGAGCAGATTCAGTGACATGACATCAGTTCAGCAGAAATGCTCCTTACATTCATGTTTGGCAAAATGAAACCAATTAACATCAAGTCTACATACATACACCATGTACAATAGAGCAGAGACCGTAACATCTTCCTGACAGCAACCAAATCTCATTTGGTTTGCTTGTCACGCCAAAGACCCGGGTTCATTCCCTACTTGGGTACAATATGTGAAGCCCATTTCTGGTGTCCCCCACAGTGATATTGCTGGAATATTACTAAAAGCGGCGTAAAACTAAACTCACTCACTCACTCAATGAATCTCATTCTGCATTGTTCTAGGGTTTGAGTGCTTTTACTAAGGGAATCCCTAAAGGTGAAATTAATACAAAGGTGAGTCTCATAAAGTAAAGAAACAGTGTGGTGTGCTGTGGAGGAGTGTACTGCAAGATTTGATAATTAATCTAAATTGCAGGATCTAATATTTTGGTCAAGAATTAGATACAATGACTATACATGTTATATAATCTTGTGCATCCCTTGTGATGAGGAAGCCTAGCAGTTAAAGTATTCACTTGGCATGTGGAATACCCAGGTTTGATTTCCCACATGGATACAATGTGTGAAGCCCATTTCTGGTTTCTCCAACCATGATATTGCTGGAATATTGCAAAAAGCTGCATAAAACAATACTCTCTCACTCTCATTGGGGTGCAATATGTCTTTTTTCTGATTCCATTCTAAAGATTTGTTTTTACAAGACACACATTTTTTGCTTCATGTAAATGATATAATAGTATACTAAAATACCCTGTTGTTTTACTAACACTATTTATAGATCCAATACTGACACGACATAGTGATTTACTGAAATCAGGAATACTTCAATAAATCATGAAGTAAAATCTAGTGCTGTAAAGTTCACAGGGACTTCCCATGAGGAACATTTAACCAAGAACAGGAAGTATATAATTAGTGCTAATACACTATTGCTAATAGTGTATTATTGAGCCAGTATTTAGCCATATTGATGTACCAGTACTTGAATGTAACCACAAGGCTAGGTAGCACACATGATTATTTTTGTTCAGACCAAGCTTTTTGTATTTGCTTTACAGTTCTATGGACTGTAGTGAAATGAGAATAAATATTTCTGAATTTGCCCCTTTTTTTATCCAATATGTTACAGATGGGTTCACACTTTCTCAGTAACGTACAGATTCTATTACTTTATTGGGTTGAATCCCACTTGGGATTCGAACCCACAGTCTCAGAGTCAGGCACACAAAGTAAGCTCTAACCCACTGAGCCACCGCACACCTTCAGACATTGTACAAATTGTAGTGTGTAACCTCACTATTATTGCAGTGAGTTTGCGTGATACATTTGGATATTTTCGTGATATTATCAACTTCTGACAGGTCAATCACAATGTCCTAGAAATTTAACTGATTGAAAACTTAACCTTTGTTTGAGTATTGATTACACACCTTTACCAACAATACCTTCAAGCCATATCACACCAAAACTCTAGAAAAAGGCTTGATAAATTATACATTTGGACACATGGAACTGTGTCATCAGTCAGTTTTAACTACCGGCTACCCAACTGTCCAACTTTGCATGATGATTTAATACCTCCACCGCAAAACATGCTTTGTCTTACACAAGAGATAGCAACCAAAACTGGCAAGACCTTCTCAAGTACTTCCACAAGGAAGAAAAACTTGCTTTGTCATACAGTTCTGTCGTTCCAAACATTTACCATGTTTACTTTTCCTGAAGAGCTGAAACTGTTGGGTCACTACCCAATATATGAACTTATTGGAAAGTAAATATTTTGTCTTTGTAACAGCCCATACCATTGACTGAGGTCAATATATACAAGCATCTGTTTTTTTTTAACTTAGTGACTAATACCGTATATACATGAAAACCAAGTTCTATGGATAGTCAATTTCTTTATTGCAATCAGATCTGGTGCAATAAAGAAGTTGACTATCCATAGAACTTGGTTTCCTTTACCTATACAACTTCTAAAAATGCCTCTCAAATATGTAATACCATATAGATATTCAGCCCAGTGAAATAAATTATTAGTCTGGAGATAAATTACATTTTCTGTTTATTTAAAAAGCATATCTGAATATTCAGATGCATTGCCTTCTCACATGATCTGGCCTTTATGAATATTTAGAAGTAAGAAGTTAATAAGAACGTGTTGTCTTTAATAGCATAATATGAAAACAAAAGGTGACATATGTATTTGCACTAAACTACATTTTGTCAATGTTGTCAGTTTTATATTAAATATTTTATTTGTACGTTTTACAAGTAACGTTTCACCCTACGATTCGCCGACATGACTACTGTTAATATTCTGAACAAGCTGTAATAAATCTACAGGAAAAGACAAAAACTTCCTAATAATCTAATCCTGCATGGTGTGAAGTTCCGCTGAATACTTACACAAAATACCAAGAAACACTGTCCACACGAAAAGCCTACTGCCCGACATTTTGACTCCGCCTCATTCAGGTTGCCGACGATGTGATACTGTAGGTGTTTTGATTATCTGACTGTAGATATCTGTCATGTGTAGCAGTCGTGCTCATCGCTAGCCTGTCATGTGAAAAAAAAGTCACATGATTTGTATATTTTGATGTCTGTAGGTGGCGCTCTTCATTACAAAGGGTGGATAACTCTGAATCAACTCAAAATGTCTGCTTTACTCAGGTAACGTGCTCCGTATTTTATAATGTAATGTTATGTTACGTTTAAAATCAGTCAGTAACATCTAAATACTTTATAGCCGAGAGGATTGTTTGAAACTGTGAAAGTAATAGATGCAACACAGCTGTAATACGCTGGGGTCACTTTAAACATGTTGTGTACACGAACGAAGCAATCAGTCAATCAATTTGTGCCAATGACAGGTATTTTGATGGAATATTACAACTGATTAAAGACTTCACTCACTTTTAACAAAATGTAACTTTTCTGTGAACATGGTAAAAAATCACTAGTTAACTACTGCTACTGCAGTGTACAACAAAACAGGGTTATCATATGTCACTGAAATAACTTATTGTTTATGAAGCATCAACATGATCAACTCCAGAACATATGTGCATTGATATGATGCACACAATTCATCAATACTTAGCATGCTTATCCCATTTCCTTTCTCAAATTGCACATCATTTTTTTTTTTAACCAGTCCAAATCAAGTTGATTGTGACAAGGACCTTTGATATGGTTCATGACCATGGATGCTTTAAGATTCCTGTTGAAAGAAACCAATTATACAAGTCTTGGACTTGCAGATTAAACATTGTACAGTTTATTTTGAACCCTGCACATCTCACAAGACTTAGAACCCCATACATTATCACTTAAGAGTCCCGTGGAATAGAAAAAAGATGGACCCAGGTAAACCAGTGTTATCACGTGTGTTTGTAATCAAGTAGTCATGATGTAGAAGATGTTTCTGTATGTAGTACATTATATAATTATGTTTATGTATATAGTACATTAAATAATTATTTTTCTGTATGTAGTACTCTTAATAATTATGTTGCATATATATTTTCTAGGTCATCACGAGATGTATTATGCAAGGGCTGTAAGCAGCTGCTTGTATTTGCAAGTCGACCCAATTCTAACAAAGCAGCCATATGCCGGATAAACAGGTTTAATTATGCCAGGACATATCCAACAATGGTTGTGCAGCCTGACGGATCAACAATAACTGTAAGATACACTGAACCCAGGAGAATCATAAAGGTGAGTGAGTGAGTGAGTGAGTTTAGTTTTACGCCGCACTCAGCAATATTCCAGCTATATGGCGGCGGTCTGTAAATAATCGAGTCTGGACCAGACAATCCAGTGATCAACAGCATGAGCATCGATCTGCGCAATTGGGAACCGATGACATGTGTCAACCAAGTCAGCGAAACTGACCACCCGATCCCGTTAGTCGCCTCTTACGACAAGATAGTCGCCTTTTTATGGCAAGCACATGGGTTGCTGAAGACCTATTCTACCCCGGATCTTCACGGGTCATCATAAAGGTATTGAGATATGGTCATTTATCACATGGCAGGGATATATAACATGTTGGTTGGTTGGTTGACGCGCACTCAGCAATATTCCAGCTATATGGTGGCAGTCTGTAAATAATCAAGTCTGGACCAGACAGTCCAGTGATCAACAGCATGAGCATCAACTGCTTAATTCGGAGATGATGACATGTGTCAACCAAGTCAGCAAGCTAGACCCACCAGATTCCTTTAGTTGCCTCTTACGACAAGCATGTGTTACTGAAGAGTAATTCTAACTTGGATGTTCACAGGTCATATATAACATGTTTAAATCCCTGTCAGTTGTTGTGTGCACATTGCTAAATTTAATTGTTGTAAATGGTACCAAATGACTTCCCATATAAGTCACCATGCTTCAGTGACTCTTGGGAAATTCTCTGTATCGGGAATGTTTTCACTGAGAATGAAGGCATCCCATCGACATATTAATCTTGGAAGAAGTCATGATATTTATTTTTTATTTATTTATTATTTTTTTTCAACATAGATTCATTTATTAGAAAATGGGATGTAATATCTCCAGCATTGCCAATGTTATGACTTCATCTTACAAAGATGTAGTACTTCCATTCCATGGTGATTCACGATCTTGCATAGTCTACTAATCCCATCACATACTGTAATTCAGTATGTAAATATGTCTTTCTATGCATGTCGCCTTTAAGGCTCACAAAATGATGATTGTATCCAACTGAACTGAATATAAAATATACAACAAAAAAAAGAAAGAAGTCATTATAGCAGACTCATTTGCATATTTATCACAATGTTTTTCCAAGTTTTTTACTAGTATATCTCATTGATAACACAAGCCTTTATATTGGGTATGAAACTCCCAAAAAATTCAGCCAGACCACAGGTCTGGTTAGATGTCAAACTTGCCAGTCCTGACCAAAACTTACCTGCCCACAAAAAATACTAATTTAGTTAGTATAATTGAATTAAAACTTGTAAAATATTAATGATTTAAATTTTAACCCGACCGTCGGGCAGGTGAATTTGAGAATCAGGCAGTCCGTGTTGAAAATAACCCGTCCCGGGCGGTCTGGCAGGCAGGTATTTCAAATGCTGCTTTATATGATAAATTTATTTTGCAGAATTTTACTTACCCATGTCTAATGTTAACTGTATGAAATTTGTTTCCATAAGGTATCCAAGACAAGGATATACTAGCCAGACTTTTGTATTTGTTATTTCACCAGTTTTCGGATATTTTTTGTGGAACACTTTGTCAGCAGGTGTTGACAAAAGTATATCAGTAAGGACAATTTTTCATCAAGATATCACCTTCATATGTTACCATGTGTGCAGTATCAGTTACATGGTTACATTCTTCTTTTTGGAAAAAACAAATAAATTAACTGAAATTATATTATGTTTTTATATCCAATCAGAAAATTTTACAAACAAAAGCCATAGACCAAGAAATTAGAAAGTTTTGTCGTGAAGTATTGCTGATCATTCTCTCACCAGTGACATGAACTTTGTTTTCAGCTTCCTTTGGATCTAGAAACTTTATCTGAAGCTGACCGACGGAAGAGATTGCAAAGAAGGAAGCCAAAGAAAAAAATAGTGATAGAAGATGAGATAGAGGACGATTTTGATGCTGATAGATACAGCCACTTGTGGAAGAAGAAGTAGAACAGGTGTTCCATGCATTGTCTGTGTTTGTGTGTGGCTATGTACAGCTGAAGAAAACTAGTTTGAGATCAGTGTAGATCTATGCAAGTGACCATGAAGACCACATTTGTACTGTTAGTAATTGTGTAATGTGTACACTTCATGAAATGACAATCTGTAAAATAAATATTTTTAACATTTGACTTTCACTTCTTTGTCATCAGCTGTTTGAGTAACTGAGAAGGAATCATCCAAACAGCTGAATCATCATTAATTTCATGTTGTGTTTTAGATCTCCAGTCTATTATTATATATATGATGGACTCAGTCACCAGTAGTGCTGGTTATCACTCACAATATGCAGATCGACAATTGAAGACCGAGATCTTCATGGGTCACATCAAGTTACTAACACACTAAAATGAGTTCAACATTGATGAAACAAAATGTTTTTATATTGTTATATTATACACATTTTTATTGTATACCCCTTCAATGCTGCTGTTTTCAGTAATCAAATCTTTAATATCCACATGGACATACAGACTGTCATGTAAAGTTTAGGTCTCAGTAAAGGACTTCTATGAAGAAGATTACCTAGAGGATAGTTGAAAAGGTGGGGCTTATTGGAGCGGAGCATTTAATATGGCAGATACGATAGATAATTGTTGCCATTTTAAGAGCTCAATGATATCAGGATCAGGTGTGACATAGCTTTTAGCCAGTCGGGCTACCTATGCCTGAAAGTTACTAGTCTACAAAATCATTCACTAGCCTGATATTTGAATGTAGAAATTAAGCAAAAGATTACAAAATAGATGAGAATAAGATATTGTCGACATGACACAGGTTTCATCATTAAGCTGCTGATATGATGAACATTTTTATCAGGCCATAATCTTACATGATTTTTAGGTGTATTATAACTTATAACTTAACAAGTCGGAGAGAGTGATATATTTACAAAATGACCCTATGAAGATTCACTAGCCAGTCGGGCCAGTGACTGTGGACATCCACTGGCCAAACTGGATTTTTACTAGCCAAGGGCTAGCGGGCTAGTGGCTATTTCGCACACTGACTTCAAATACATGCACTGCTTTATTCTCACTTCAACTATGAAGTACCAAGACGTTTCAGTTCAAATATCTTGACACAACCATAACTGGACATTCGTAAGATATATAATCAAAGGCAAAAGTTAACACACTCATTTGTTTATATAAATGAGAAAGGGTTTATAATGCATATTAATATTCTTCATAATACACTTAATCCATAACCCAAAACGGGGCCCTGTCAGAAAGTTTTGTGGAAAAAAGACATAAAACGTACCCTTTAAAAAGTGTGGCTGTAAACCTCGAATCGTCACACAAATCATTGTTTAGACGTCGACGAGCCCGAAAAGCACAAATTTGGAAGAATCTGCTTGCATTATCTCTATGCAAGGCTAACTGAAAATGAAAGATGGCGAACCATTGGAATGCTTGAACCCGAACACCCCAGCACAATTTTGCACAGGACACCATATGCCGCTAGTCGAGACGTAATTAACACAACGCCGACGTTGCAGACCGTCCCCGAAGTGGCCGTCCACCTGTAACCACGTCAAGCAACTATCGTTGGATTCGAACCACCCATCTGCGCCAAAGAGTCCAACCAGCCACACTGACAGCCCGAACAGTTCCTGGTGTCAAAAGGATATCGCCAAGGACCATTCGCCGGCGTCTGTCTGCACATGTGACAAATTGTGACATCACGTCACCAACGTCAACGAATGCAATTTACCGGCGACGTGGTGAGCATCATGTTAGGAACTGTGTCCTTGAGGCCGGCCGTTTTGGCGGCGGTGTAGTAATAGTTTGGGGTTGGGTAAGGAGTGCTGGACGTACACCTTTGCTTGTCATCAATAAAAATTTTTATTAATAAACACTTGTTCTCGTGACTATATGGCTGGAAAAATGCCGATGTGACGAAAAGCCCAACTCAACCCAACTCAATGTAAATTTAACGGGTCTCAGGTACAGAGACCACATTGTTCATCCAGTCGTCATGCCGTTTCTCCAGCAGAATGGTCCAGCAATGATCTTCCAGCAGGGCAACGCCAGACATCATGTCGCCAGGATGCTTCAGCAGTTCTTGGCGCAGCACAATGTTAACGTCCTTCCCTGGCCCGCTAAATCCCCAGATCTGTCCCATATCGAACACGTCTTGGACGAAATGGAGAGGAGATTGAGACGTTTCCCAAATCCCTCAGTCACGCTTCAGGAACTCCACCAGGTGCTTCCACAGATACGGAATGCCATTCCACAAGACTTCTTGCGACGTTTGATTGGCTGTATGAGGCGCAGGTGTCAGGCATGCATCAATGCTCATGGTGGAGTCCAGGTGGACATACAGGTTATTAACTGTGTGATTTTCATTTTGACCTCATTAACAAGTGTCCACCAGAAAAGTTTAAAATGTGCCATTTGCAATCCTAATGTGGAATTATTTTCTTGCAATATTAAAAAAGTCTCATCATAAAAAAATCAGTTGTTAATTCACATATCTAACTTCAAGTCAATCACAATAACTTTTGTCTTTGAGTATATTTAGCAGGCCACGTGAGTATCATTAATTAGAACACATGTCTAGTTACATGTGTGTTTTCTGACTTAAAAAATAGCATTGAAGTTAGAAAGTGCTCTTTAATCAGATTTAAACTACAGTCTGAAAGTTAGAATATACCCAGAACGAATGAAAAGAAATACAACACAATAGTGCTACACAGAAATTTCATGACGTACAATTGTATCGTTATACATGTATTTGGGATTATTTCAGTACAATTGTGTATTACATGAGCATCTTCAACCAGGTGTTAGATACCTGTGTTTCATTTGACCTAGTCCGAAATTGCACTGAAGTGTGAGTGAGTGAGTTTAGTTTTATTCCGCTTTTAGCAATATCCAAGCAATATCCAGGCGGGGGACACCAGAAATGGGCTTCACATATTGTACCCGTGTGGGGAATCAACTCCGGGTGTTCGGTGTGACGAGCGAACACTTTAACCACTAGGCTACCACACCGACCTTGCACTGAAGGAAACAACAGAATGAGACAATAGCTGTATTTTAACACGACACTCTCCGGTTGTTCAGTGTTGTCATGGATCAATAGATGTTACTTACAGGTGCGCCACAAACTAACCTTTTGAGCAATAAATCTGCCAATCAACAGCTGCTCCCGTGCAGCACATGGCCCTGATACAATTGTCCATATACTCACAAAATCTTGTAAGAATCATCTTTTGCAAAGGGTAAAATGATAAGCCATTTTCCACATTCATTTTTTATGGTTTTCACTGAGCCTAATTGAGGAATTTATACAATATTTATCTTATAATACACATTATAACATCTTATAAGAATCATTTACTGCAGATGGTAAAATAGTCGGCCATTTTCAAGAAGTGATTTTAAATGGTTTTCACTAAGACTGTAAATATATCAAATATATTGAACAGTTTCGCCAAGCGAAGTTCGTGTCTTCTATGGACTGTTTCACATGTTAAATGAAGGGTGTTTTGGAAATACGCTTTCAAAGAAAGTTTCATTTAGGTCAATCAAAATCGACTATAAATTTTGAAAGTCACGTTATTCATTTCTATCCAGCAGTTTTGGATTACCTCCAATTTCATAGACCCGTGAATATTGCTGAGTGCGGCGTAAAACTAAACTCACTCACTCACTCACTCACTCCAATTTCATAGCGAATGTTTTACAGAAGGTCTCATTTACATAATCAAGTCTTTGGTAATGGTCATATGAAGAGCTGGAGAGCCCTTTAGATACCAACAGAATAACTCCACTCAGTTGATTAACGTATTATTTGCAAGATTATGAAGGAGTACTCGGAAGCCCCATGATACATCCTGAAAACAATAATAAAGGAAGCGGACCTAAAATATTTGCACAAACCCACGCATTCGTCACCATCGGCATCTTTTGGGAAGAGTAACTTCCCTTACAAACATGGCCGCGCCCATGAAAAATGTGGATCTTGGTTTTGTCGCAGATGATTTTGATCCAAGACTTTTGACAAGTCGTTTCTTTCCAAGTAAAGTTGGTGGTAAACCTGCGTGGCTGTCACTGTCTGAACTACCGCCAGTATTGTCTTGCCCGACATGCGGCGCACCATGTGTGTTTTTACTTCAAGTTTATTCACCCAGAGAAGAACAAACTAACGCTTTTCATCGAACAATATTCATTTTTCTGTGCAGAAATCCAAGCTGCTGTAAAGAGAACCATAATGGTAATTTTATTGTATTGCGGTCCCAGCTTGCCAGGGAAAATGATTTCTTTAGCCCGATACCACCAGACGAAGACAACCCGGATGTGGTGCCCGGGGGGTTGGGGAATGTGGGCGTGGCACTGTGTGTCGTGTGTGGATTAGCAGCACCCAAGCGATGTGGGAAATGTCATAAGGTGTCCTACTGTAGCAAGCAGCATCAAGCTCTGCACTGGAAGGCCACACATAAGAAAAGGTGCTGTCAGGAACCAGATGATGAAGGTACCATTATCATTACACCTCTTTACAACAACCAAGCTCTTTCAGTAATACATACTAGTTAAGTAGTACTATATCGACAATGAATAGATAATATTTATCTTTTTGTAATCTTACAATCAACCGGCCAAATCATTTTAACCATATACGAATCACCGTATGAAATATGGCCTGTCTGACAGCCAGAGAAGTCTAGACTTCTGACGGACGGTCTAAATTTACAGCTAGCCAGCCCGATGGTCTGATACAAATTTGAGATGTTCCATACATCTGAGTAAATTCACCATATATGGTCTGGTTCATCATCATGGCTGGTAACATTTTGAAGTTACCAGTCCTGATGTCTAGGCTGGACACAAGAAGGTGTATTTCATACACTGTCATATCACCATCTCTAAACTTTGATGACATAATTGCACATAACAAAGGCATCAGTGAGACAAGACAATAATTTTTCTTAGTTAGTAAACTGTCTTAGTCAGGTCCTACAGTAAAGACATGAGTGTAGCATCCCATTGTTGGAATATTGGCTACTATATTCTCTTCTCCATGTGAATTTTCCAAACAAACAAAACAGTAAGGATGTTTTATGTGAGCAATCACATTACTATCCCATAATTAGATATGTATTTTTTCAGTGTAAATGAAATCATTTATGATGATAGTGATCTTTGACAGTGTATGTGTAAGTTTGGTTTTAATTAATACACTATGTCAAACATGTTAATGTGAAAACATTGCTCTTTTCAAATGCTACATTATTGTTCTGCATTTTCTGCTTTAAACATAACGTATGAATTTCTGTCTTCAGTGGAAATCCCCAACCTGTTGTTTCCACAAGCAGAGTTGGTAATGGAGGAAGAGATTCAGCAGAAGGATGCCCAGGCAAGAGAAAAGTCGGAGGCAGAAAAGTTGCGAGAATATCAAGACCTCCTGAAGACCAACAAGGAAATTGGAGCATCTGGCCTTGATAAAGATGAGCTAGAGAAGTCAGCTGTGTCTGAGACAGAAGATGATAAACAGTTTGCCAAATTCAAGGCCAGAATTGCTACAAATCCAGATCAGGTAGAAGGGTTATATGCAGCCTATAGTTTGCTATCCACCGCCAATATGCTACAGTCTTTATAGAGAAAATGTTTGCTAATGTATGTGAGAACAAGCTATTTTATTATGAAGAGAGTCATCATTCTCATGGACCTGTGAGGATCTGGGTTAGAATTGATCTTCAGTAACCCATGCTTGACGTAAAAGGCGACTGACGGGATTGGTTGGTCAGGCTCGCTGACTTGGTTGATACATGTCATCGTATCCCAGTTGTGTAGATCGATGCTCATGCTGTTGATCACTGGATTGTCTGGTCCAGACTCGGTTATTTACAGACGGCTGAGTGCGACATCAAAAACAACAAACCAACCAACCAAATCCATGTTTGTCTGCACCAGACACATGCCTCTGGGTATGACTGAAGTGCTGTGTATCTGTCACCTGCATTACTGCAGGCATCACTTCCCCCAAAAAGTGAGAAAGCTAGGTAATCCTGCTGTCAATTTTCTCAAAGACTTACGCCTTGTTATTTATATTTTGATAGGTGTTGCGGTATGATCAGGATGGGACACCTCTGTGGATCTCTACCAGCCATAAGCCTCAGCCGAGTGACATACCTCCCTGCTCATGTGGGGCACCGAGACAGTTCGAGTTCCAGGTGAGTCAACTAAACCATGTACACAATTCACCTAATTTAACCAAATACTGGATGGAAGTCCTGTGTTGAACCTTTTTATCTATCTGTAATAATAGAGGATTACTGGTTTTCAACGAATACTCCAGAAATGTTTGCAAGTTCCAGTTTGCTTTTATGACTGGAAACTAGTATACATTGATGACTTATTTGATTCAGTAATTTTCATTTCCTGTGCACAGGAATGCTGTTTAGTAGGTTTTTCTCTATTTTTTTCTTTGACTGTGCACACATTCAAATGTTGCCATCAGAACAGTGATCTTTAAGCAGGACATTATTTGCTACAGATTAGTTCATAGCTCAACTTTTCTAACCTGGGTGACCTGGGCTGTCTTTGTTATGAGACTAGAACACTGTTCAAAGCTATATTATATCCAGTCTAAGTAAACTAGTAGAAGGTCGCATCAGCTTACCTTTGAGCGACCTATGACCGTCCAATCAAGCGCGAGATGGTCGAACGGATTTAACCAATCAGACAACTACTACTTGTTAGAGTTTGGCGGGACTTACAAAACTGTTTTTGGATTTTCTCTTCCCTGTTCGCTGACACTGATCTATCAACAAACGAAAATCCGCATAAAACACAGATATTTGATCTGCAGCATATACGCTTATGGGTTTCTAATGTCATGGTTACTATTAGCTTATATTTCCGCAAGATGACATCCTTGAATATTGACAAAAATGCTATTTTCAGCAACTGTTTACTCATTACGTCCTCCATGTATATCACTTGGAAGCATTCAAATTATTTAGGTAAAGGTTTAAACAGTATTTGCGAATGTTAACTGTCATGATTTGGTAAGCTGTGTTCTGATTGGTCAGCATCACGATATGGCTGAAATATTGCCGATGTGACATTAAATATTAACTCACTCACTCTGATTGGTCAGTCCAAAAGGTTAGCTGATGCGACCTTCTACTAGGGTTTGTTAGACTCAGTATAGCAGTGTAATGAATAATACTGAGCCTAAGTTTACTAATTAGACTGTATTATATCTAACCCACTTGTCTGACAAACTGTGTGAATATTCATAACTGCATTTCTTCTTTCTCTGGTACAGTGACATTGTTGACTTCCTTTACAGATCTTACCACAGTTGTTGGCATACCTGAAGGTTGACAGTGTTGGGGACAGCATAGACTGGGGTACATTGTGCATCTACACCTGTTCTAAAAGCTGTGATATTGGCAACAAGTACCAGCCAGAGTTTCTATGGAAACAGGACATTACAGGGGGTAATCCTGGGACGTGATCTTCCAGACAAGACTTGTCATCAGTTGATGCAAGGACGAATAAACATACAATTTGAAATGTGTCCTGTTATCAAATGCATAATTACTTTCCAGTGTACCATTCAATTTATAGTTATAGTATGACCAGAAATTATTGAGAATTTTAGGAATATGTTTAATTGGATTTCTAGTATAAACAACCTTGACCAGCTATCAAGTGCTTGGTTTCATTCAAGAGATACAACTCCGTTAATCCTTTTTATTAGTTTGTGAAGAGTTATCCCCCTTTGTTTACTTGCTAGCAGACGACATTTTCACTGACCCTCAGTATGGATGATTTAGAGAAGAGGAAGTTGATTTTAGAATATTATAACAAGGATCAGCTAAAGTGATTTCAAGTAGAACAGGCATCCCTTTGTCCACTGTTTAGGGACCGTTCATAATTTATGGCTAGGGGATGATGATGATTTTAAGGGGGCTCACCCATTTTGTTCTGGGAGGTAGGGGTCATCAATTTTGTACAGATTTTTTTTTTTTTTGGGGGTGGGGGGTCAGCAATTTTGTACATAAAAATATTCAAAAATTATGCTTTAAAAATATGGAAAGGGGAGGGGGTCACTGACTTTGTACATAAATTTTAGGGGGTCATTCACATTGTACATGCTTCTCCATAAAAATCATCATCACCCCCCCCTAGCCTATAAATTATGAATGGTCCCTTATCATGTTTTGAAAAATGTTGCAAATAGATATGGCATTGAGCACCAGGGAGGCGCAGGTAGGCCCAGAAAATTGACTGTCGGTGACAGGAGAAGGCTTGGTATTCTTGTTTCTAAATACAATCGACTGAGTTTAGAAAACTTAAGGCTGGATATGATTGATAGAGGAACTGTGGCTGTCTGTAAGGAGACAATTAGAACTGAGCAGTATGCAATGGGTTGGCAGAAAGGTCGAGGAATTCCATCAACCAATGAACAAAAGGAGCAAAGGTTGAACTGGTGCTTACAGCATAGAAATTTTAACTGGGACAATGTGATTTTCTCAGATGAAAGTTCTGTGTGGCTGTTTCCTAATACACTGAAATTCTGGACCAAACAAACTGAAAAACCTTTGTATCAGCACCCAAAGTACAGTCCAAAAATTAACGCGTGGGGTGGCATATCTGTGTTAGGGGTAACGCCCCTCTGTGTATTTGAAGGGAATATGAACAGTGAGCGGTACACAGATATTGAGGGACATTTACTTCCATCTGCTCACGTGTTCTATGGTAATTTTTGGATTTTGCCAGCAGGACAAGGACCCAAAACATCGTTCAAAGGATCCACAGGCCTGGTTTCGGACCAAAATATGACATTATTAGATTGGCCAAGCTATAGCCCTGACCTAAATCCAATAGAAAATGTTTGGGGACTTATGAAGGAAAGTGTCAATAAGAAAAGTCTGACAAATATTGCTGAAATGAAAGAAGAGGTGGTCCGATATTGGGACAGCAGGGACCATGACTTTCTAACTTCTTTGATCAGTAGTATGCCCCCCGCATTGAAGCCTGCATTGCTGCCCATGGTGACTTGACAAAATACTAACTGTTCACCTGTCTTTGAATCTGGAGTTATGTTCTGCTAATATTCACATTTACTACGTGAGTAATGAGTGAAAAAAATTAAAAAATTACAATCTTTAAATTCTCAATAATTTCTGGTTGTACTGTATTATGCTTCTTCTACCATAGAGACAAAACATATTCAATGAAATATGAACCATCTCTATATCATGACTTGTCAATATTGTCAAAGGCAGTCTTTCATCTTTCAGATAAGTTCACCACCCATCAATTCCACAGGGTATCTATCGACTATGATATGTAATTGACTGCACCACAAACATAGATTCAATGGCCAATGTTGAAAATAGCTGTGCAAGTGAAAGCAAATGGATTCTGTGCAAAGTTACTAATAACACTTCCTAAGTGAAGCTTTGGTTGCATCTGATATACAATGGGACCCGTGAAGATTCAGGTTAGAATTGGTCTTCAGTAACCCTAGTAAGAGGCAACTAACGGGATCAGGTGGTCACTCTCACTGACTTGGCTGACACATGTCATCATTTCTCAGTTTTGTAGGACGATGCTCATGCTGTTCATCACTGGATTGTCTGGTCCAGACTCAATTATCTACAGACCACCACCATATAGCTGGAATATTGTTGAGTGTGGTGTTAAACTAAACTCACTCAAAGCACTCTCATGCCATGTTGTATTGCTACATGGTGAAAGCGCTTGTTGGTCATACAAACTTCCCAAGATTGATACATAGAGAATATCACCCGTGTGGCTTTTGATGTGAAATATGTAAAGAGACATGTCAATGGAAGTTTTTAAACTTGTTTCAACACTTGAGGATAACAGGTTTTTAACTCTGGGGCTTACCAAAAGACTCGAGGACTAAATTCTATACTCCCCATCAAAAGTTTAGACTCACTAGTGTAAATGTAGCCACTTACTTCAGTCAACTGTTCTGAACTAGATTTTGTAAAATAATCCATACAGTTTAAAGGTACTGTTTATACATGAGCTGATGTATTGTAAAACAAATTCGTGACGTTGAAAAGTTTATTGTCATGTGTTCAATAAATGATGAAACTCGGTGAAAAATGGCGATTTTTTATCAAAACTTTACACCAAAACGCAGCTGTTCACATGCACGATATTTGCACATGCTTTTCAGCAATTTGATGCATGATCCTCGTGCAATTAATCTGCATAAGGTTTGCAGATGTTTCCCCCAAGTTAGTGGAGAAATTCATCTTCGTTGTAACCATATGTACATACATAACTTATAGTGATTGATTTAAGCAAGTCTAAACTTTTGATGGGTAGTATATTTGTCATTCAAATTCATTCTTCCAACTTTTTCTGTTTATGACAATGATAATCAGTCTCTTGGTGTACAAAGTATACCTAATCAGCTTCAGTGGCAAAACATTAGTCTTGTCATTTGATTATGATGTCATTGTACCTTTGATTGGCATTTTATACCGATGATGTCACAATGGTCTACAAAGCATTGTGATACAGTTTCATTTTAGCAGTCTCAGAAAATAAATGTCCTTAATCTCACTCTAGTGATATTCCCAATGGAAGCCGGTTGGGATGATTAAATGTTTGAAGCCTGTTTTTGATGTCCCCTGTCATATTGCTGGAATGTTAATAAAAGCAGCCAGCAGCAAAACGTGTGCAGAGTGAAGGCAGAAAGCTGGAAGGGTGTCTGGACAGAGGAACAATGCCAGACTCCATGCAGGAACAGAATCTATCTCAGGATATACAGCCCTTCATATTAAGGAGCTTGTCTAAACAGATAGGGGCTGTGGGGTAGCCTAGTGGTTAAAGGGTTGGCTCCTCACGCCAAAGACCTGGGTTCGATTTCCAACATGGGTACAATGTGTGAAGTCCATTTCTGTGTCCCCTGCCGTGATATTGCTGGAATATTGCTAAAAGCAGTGTAAAACCATACTCACTCACTCACTCTAAACAGATAACACTGATGACATGCTGTAGCCGATTCTTGTTCGTTGAGGGCTTACTATGTTTTGTTTCTTGGAATATAAAGGTTCTTTTTGTAGAGATTTCTGTGTCCCTCTGAGCTGAAGATCACCTCAAAGTGACCTGCTTTACATTTGAATTACATTTGACTCCTGCATTACCAGGAGGTTAGGCTCTACCTTGGGGCACAGGTGGCCCAGTTGTCCAAGGCATACCAATTGTCTGTGCAGAATGGTCTCCCTTGAGCATGCCAGGAACCTGTGGTTGTGGGTTTGAATCTGGGTTCTTCTTAGTTTTGTTTGTTGGTTTGTCAGCACCATACATATTGGTGTAGGCTTCACATTAAACAGTTGGGTGTGATAATCCTGGAATACATTTGAAAGCAGCATGCAGCGCAACTCACTAGCACATGAAAGGGAGGATGTGTGTGTGTGTGTGTGTGTGTTGTTCACCGACGCTGGTGACTGAGGCTTTGTGTACATGCTGCACAGATCTCATAGATGTTTTCATGATATTTTCAAGATTTCAAAAATAAAACAATAAAATGCAAACTCACCTTATTCATATATTTTTGTTTTCAAGTGAATCTCAATGATATTCCATATACTTCTTATTTCGGCTGCAGGGATGTGATATTTATACAAGACAGTCGGATAGGGAGGCAGACATTAGCGTGAATTAGGAATTACAATTCGCCATATTACATGGGACGCGCCAATACGCACAGCCGTTTTAGACCATTGGGTCACCAACGGCCAACAAAAACTAATAATAAAGCGACAGAAAAAAAAAGAAAAGATTATGGACCAGACAATCAGTGGGTCCCGTGGACCAGACAATCAGTGGGTCCCGTGAAGATCCGATTTAGAACTTGTCAGCACCTATGCCTGTCTTGAGAGGACGGGATCTGGTGGGCAGGCGTGATGACTTGGTTGACACATGTTATCGTATTCCAAGTGCGTAGATCTGGTCGAGAAAAACCAAAAGTACAAACATATTACCAAACCATGTCGCCAAATAACGTCAACGTTTCTTTAACTTACCCGAAACATATAAAAAAGTTACAATATATGATTGTCGTGAGAATAAATGTGGCGAAATTCACGATATCTAGACAACACACTCACTTTTGCTATACACAATCAACGGAGGGTATATTGGATTAAGATCTGTAAACAAAGAAATGTACGTTTCGAACGGACTGAAAGACACAATTTATCATAAATACATTGCGCTACTGCAGAAATGTGTTCACTGAATAAATATACCCGCAATATGTATCGTACTATTCACTTTTCAAATAGTGTTTTATTAAATAAATAGAGAAAATAAAACAAATTTACCAGCGGACGCAATTCCCACTCATGTGTGCACAGACATTAACAACGGTATAACGAGTAACGTTTGCACTTTGTCAAGAAACTTCTAACTAAAAGGGACATTTGGGGGGTGAAGTGAAATAGCGCCAAGCCACTGGGATACAATACGGCAGTTTACCATGGATATGTCACTCAAACATAGTTTACTTTTTAAGGCCGAAGTCTTTTGCATGGTCTGACGCGGCCGAATATCAGTGTGCGAAATAGCTTCCAAATTTCGCTAGCCAGTCGGGCTAGCTATGCCTGAAAGTTACTAGCCCACAAAATAATTCACTATCCCGAAATTTGAATGTAGAAACTAAGAAAAAGATGCCAAGAATAGATGTGAATAAGATATGGTCGGCAGGACACAGGTTTCATCATTAAGCTGCCAATATGATGAATATTTTCTTATCAGGCCATACTCTTGAATGATCTAAAAGTGTATTTAACTTAACAAGGAGGAGAGTGATATATTTACAAAATACTCCCATGAAAATTCACTAGCCAGTCGGGCCAGTGACTGTGGAGATTTACTGGCCCGATTGGATTTTTGTTAGCCACGGACTAGCGGGCCAGTGTCTATATCGCACACTGCCGGGTATAGAACCCCGACCTTCCGCTCCCATGACAAACACTCTAACCACTTGACCACGAAAAGTAACAGAGGATGTGGGGTAACTAAGTTGTGATTAACGTTCTTCACTTATAAAGGTTTTCTATCCATAAAACCCCTCATCATACCAGCTTCTAAATGCCACTTATAGTAAAGAAGTTCTGACAGAGCTACAGATAACCTTTTGGGTCACTGAGTTATGTACTCGCTTGTGTTCATCTCAGTGGGGTATCCTAATTTTCCTTTGAGTAACCAAATAAATTGTACCCACCTCACTCAAACTCAATTGGGTATTTTGCCATTGTCCATTAATTGTAAAAATATAATAAAGTTTAAATGTTGGTTTACGTGTTTGTTATTTATATTTGATCAGTAATATGAGAAACAATACGAAAGACTGTAAGTTGCCGAGTTCATGTGCTGAAATAGAACCTGTCAATATACCTCAGTTAATGGTCCTATCCTCAGTAGCCTGCAAGCTAAGATTTGACATTTTCTTGTACGCATTTAAGATCAAATTTATTGAGTATTTACAAAAATTCAAGCGTATTTGTTCGCAATAGACTAAATAGGAATTGAGTTTTCTCAGAAATATTTGCGTAATATACGCAGATACGCAGCTTATCTGTACCTCTGACTGTTCTCATCGAGGTTCTCGTAAAACCCAATCCTGAAGTGGTGATGACTCTCGCTCATTTGCTCGGTGAATTTGTCTGATAACCACTTCATGATATAGGAACATTAACTTTTGTTTCTGGTATTACCGTAAGTTCAACGACATGTATTCAAATTATAATATGTATTATAATATATTTTAAGAACCATGTCCAGTTATACACAGACTAAACTGTTAATTTACTGAAGACACGCAGAAGACATAATGTACGCCGATTGCTGCAAAATGATGGTTTTCTCGCTCGGGACACTGATAAAAATATGTAGTGGTACGCATATCTCACTATGAATTATCTGCCCCTGTACTTCAAAGAGCCTTGTTTCTGTGGAGTTGTACGCAGTGGACAACAGGTAAATATTGGCCGATTTCGGTGGAATTATGCATGTATTTTTAGAGTGACATATCGATAATGATGATTGCATAATTCTTTTGTGTATTGCATGAGGTACAGCTCGGAAATACAGATAATCAACAGAAATACGTGTGTTTTGTTCGCCAGTTGTTGGTCGGGCGTTTACTGTTAACAGTTTCACTGTTCGTTGGCGTGGAGGCGCTAATAAAATCTAGTCATCAGATTGACAGCAACTCAAAAACAACATGAATATTTCTGTATATGTGTCCATAAATATTGATTCTAATTATTCAGTGCATTCCTATGTTCAACAACCAATAATTGATTTCTCATGAGGAAAACGCGTTCGTTCTTACAAAGAAATTCAAAGCGTCTGCTGCACAGACATTGCGCTATGATCACGTTAAGACTGCTTACGATTGTTTTGTCAGTCATAACATTGTATGACACTTGTTAGTTTCAAAGTGTGTACTTGTGGTACAATGATTACAGTTCCTGTGTAGTTAAGATACGTAAATATGCATATATTGTGAAACATTGTTTCTAATGGAAGATGCTGGGGTATTATATAAAATTGTTATACTCTGGTGTTCCAGAACGTAGTAACATTTACACAATATGCATACTTGTCCGATGAAGTAATTATAGATAATGGTTACCAGATAATTATTTTCAAAAACAGTTATCTTGTATTCAATTCTGAAACTAAGAAACATATATGTGTACATGTGGTACAGAGCTTAATTTTTAATCCATGTTTTAAAATATTTCGTTTTCACCATGAATGATGAATATAAACACACAAAACTAATAACCATACTAAAATATGACTTATTTTCCTCATATAGAATTTACAGTATTAGCTGTGTAAAAACAAACAATTTGCATTCAATTTTAACAAAATCCTCGGATCAAAAGAAAGTAGGTCAAATTCCAGGACCATGTAACACGTTTTGTGAGTACAAGTAGGCTTGTCCTTGTAAATACATTATATTAAATAAGATGTTTTCTATTAACATGGTTTGAAGTCATTGGGATATGTATGGACACACTAATTTCCAAATATTTCAGTTATTTCCCCCAATGATAACTATACCACTACAAAGTGTGGAAGTATGTATTTCCCCAGAGGAAAAGGACTAGCAAGAGGCTTGTCCTGTCTTTCAATGGCTCATTCATGCATGTATCTAGGTTGGTCGTCTCTCTTCTGTTGTGAGAGTATAACACTGCTTAGCATAGCCTGTGTCACACATGTATTATGCTGTTATGTTCACAACTATGTAGGCGTCTAAGTACTAGTTATCGCACAGTGTGTGTATGTCAACAGGGACTATCCCCTTTTTGCACAGGTGTGAATATTTTTCAGGTAACAATGTCCGGTATGATACATGTTGTATTTATTATACATATATGAATACTATTTTCTGGAAACTTGGTCAGTGCCTGGTGATTGTCCTAGTTGTAGAAGGATGACATATATTTATTTTAATTTAGCAACAAAGTTTTGTCAGTAATATCATTGTGCAAATATTTTTATGAGCAAAGTTGTAAATATTGGTGTTATTCACCCAGAAGACACATTTTCCAACTCACTCAGTAAACAGTGGAAAAAAGAACAGACAGACTTACAGTTATGTTTTAAAGGTAATAGGTTTGATAGAACTGTGGAACATGTATAGCTGTTCTATATTTAGAACTATATCATTATGTGTACAGTAAGGGCAGAAGGGAGAATGGTTGAGGCACTGGAAGTCTTGGGTAACTGTGGATTGAGGCCAAGACATTTATTAATTAGTAGGGCTGCAACGATTCATCCAGACCTTGATTCGATTTTCTATATTGGACCCTCGATTTTATCATTTTTGATTCGATTCTTCAAACAAGTAAAAACATCAGATTTCATTTAACTCATCATTTTTAGCGTGAAATCCATTGTCAACATGGCAATGTCTGCTAACAACAATTCTCATTGGATAATAAGGCTGGCTTCAACCAATCGCTTTCCCCATATTCCAGCGCTTGAAACTGCTTGAGTAGGAGTCAACATTACATTGTGGCTGCGTGGAAATAATTTAAATAGGTATTCAAACATCGAATTGAAATAGTCATAATGGTTATCGAAAATCGACACTATGGTGTCAGATTCGATTTTCGATGATTCGAACTGAATCGCTGCAGTCCTACTAATCAGAGTTACATCCCTGTGTGAAGGTCCACTTTCCTTGGTTTGAATCCCAGATTTGCATATGACCTGCATCATCAATAATTGTGGCTTTCTTCCTGTCATTCCAATTTTTACACTGTGATATTTATGAAATGCTGTTATTACAAACTAACTGGCATTATGACCAAATCACTCACTTACTCCAAGGGTATGTTTATACAACAGCAGGATATGGAACTTAATTCTTTGACAGTACACTGGTCATAACATAATTTTGATATTCTTGTGAGGTACTTAAACATGTTGTTTCTATTTTTTTGGAGATATTTTATACAAAATGGTTATTTTGGGCTAGTTTGAGTATTACTGATTCATAATGTTTGGTGTGAATTTCCCTGTGTGTCATTGGTCTTATCCATCATTGGTCTTATCCGTCTTTGGTCTTATCCGTCATTGGTCTTATCCATCATTGGTCTTGTCCATCATTGGTCTTATCCATCATTGGTCTTATCTGTCTTTGGTCTTATCTGTCATTGGTCTTATCCGTCATTGGTCTTATCCATCATTGGTCTTATCCATCTACATGATCTAGTTCGCAGCTCAGTTTTGACAAGTGATTTATGTAATATTACCAGATTTAAAAAAAAATAAACAAAAACATCCAAATCATACTAGATTTTCAGTAGTCATGGAGTAAGACACAAAGAGGCCATATCTATTCCTGATTACTTTACAAGTATTGGCTAAATAGCAAACTAGTGGACCAGTGGACCGACCCACCAAGCATTTGTAAACTATATAGTTACGATAGCTCATAATGCTAGAATTGCTTTGTACATCAAGAAGCAGAACCTGATATTCCACATTCATATGCTTGTATTATTTTATTTGTGTATTATAATGTTTCTTGCAGGTTTTGAATATCATCTAATGTGTAGTCATTCCAGGGATTTACAGGACGCGAATTCGTGTGTCTTATACGCATAAAAATTGACAATGGACGCAACAAAATTTATTAGCACATCCACAGAGATGCAGAAAAAAAGTCCAAACATTTTTTGTAAAAATTCCAAACAAGTAACAATAAGTTATCACTGAGTTTGCTACTAGCTAGTATGACATTTGCAATTTCATTACTGTAACAATTAATGTGATGATCATGATACACAATACAATTACAGTATTAATAATAACATTTAAGTGTCGGGGACCCCCATTTTGTAGACCAGGACCCCTGAAAATTAAGAGTATGAGTCCCAGGGACCCTCAATTACAGTACTCAAGGTAAATCCCTGCATTCAATTAATTTTTTTAAGATTATTGTTGACTGTGTCCCATGTAAGTTGCTATGCACCAGATTGTCACAGACTCCCTGAGCTACATACACAGTGACAGTGTTTGGCTGTCTAGAGATGTCATTCCTGAGGGGAGAGCCTCAGCTCTTGGTGACAGATACTGGTAAGGGCAGTAGAGTGACCCAGTCTCACCTGGTTCAACCAGCCATGAAGCTGGCCAACAAAACATGCCAGTTGGGGTGTATTTGTTTCAGAGCTTACAAGTTCCTTACAGTCAGTCTGTAGCGCATATGGTTGGATTTGTTTATGGTCATTCTCGTATATGTCTTAGAATATAGAACTCAACAGGGTGTGGCATTTTTTTCTACAAATCTTTGATAGGGCCGATATTGTGTTATGCTGCTGTCTGAAAAAATGAGATTAGTAAGTAAAGGATTCTGGACCAGACCATTCAATGGGGCCTGTGAAGATCCAGATTAGATTTGGTCTTCATGCCATACTTATTGTAAGAGGTGACTAATGGGTACGGATGGTCAGGCTTGCTGACTGGGTTGATACATGCCATCGATCTCAAATTGCTTAGGTTGATGTTCATTATGTCAGTCACTGGATTGTTTGGTCCAAACTAAGTTGGGGCGGTTGGGTAGCCTTGTGGTTAAAGTGTTCGCTTGTCACGCCGAAGACCCGGGTTCGATTCCCCACATGGGTACAATGTGTGAAGCCCATTTCTGGTGTCCCCCGCCGTGGTATTGCTTGAATATTGCTAAAAGCGGTGTAAAACCATACTCACTCACTCACACTCCAAACTAAGTTATCTATTAGCTGTATTATTGCTGTATGCAGAGTTGAGCAAACAAACAAACGAACAATGAGCCTTGCCTGTATCAGCCTGCATTAGTTGATATATTACAGCCATCCAGTCTCCACTTTAGTCAGCTTTTGTGGGAAATATTATTTGAGCCTTAATATCAGCATGAAAAGAACTGATTAAGTACCAGTACAAGTATGTAATAAGATTAAGGTATGTAAGAAAAACTGATCATGATGATATGAATGGTTTTACTCTTGGATATTCTTAAATTCACTACCTAGTCAGTGAGATTTGGGATGGTCATGAAAATATGAAACAAGGAAAGAGGGGGTTTGCCACATTATACAGTGTACCTCACAACACTAAGGGGGTGGAGGGGTGGGGTGGAGAGAGGGAGAGGCGATTAAGAAGGGCATGGTTCTGTGTTTTGTGATTGACAAGTTATATATTTGAAGATTATGTGAAAAAAAAACCCAGGTCTTTTTAAGTGTGGCTGGGAGGTGGGGTACAACACAGCATAGCAATTGTAAGGTCACCTGATTATGAGCAGGATAACACAAAACAAGAATGTACAACCCAGTAGGTACAAGTCCCATCTATTAGTTTATGTGTGCCAGAACACATACCTAAGCCTAGGGTTATTATATCCCCAAGACCCTTTGAAGATTGCTCACCACTGCATACATCTCCAGATGGTCGGAGTTCCCAAACAAACACACCCCACTGACAGAGGAGTGCTACACTTGGCTGTTACTTGTATGTTGTGGGCTGCAGGGAGGTTTATTTCGAGCCCACGCTGCTTCCCTCTGAATCAGGCAGGTCAGAAACAGCCTGGCAGGTCACGTGGTCCATATTTGGCAGTGAAATCCTATCTGCTTGGAGCAGTAGAATGGAGGCAGCTTTCTGCTGAGTTGGAAACAGAAGGAACACTGCTCCGGTTGATTATAATTGTGTGGATTATACCAGTATTTGAACCAGGTATGTCATGTTGATTCTGGGAGACTGGGTCATTTGGAGTTTGTTTGAAAAGTTGGGAGTGTTACTCTCGCCTAATGATGTGATCTTTCCAATGCGGGGTACTGTCAGTTTGGTATTTACTTCAATAGGGAAATCGGGAAGCTGTACCAAAAATAACCATTCGCTACGGATGGATCAGTATATGTTAGAAGTACATGTATTCTTGATGATCACAGAATATTACCCAGGTAGATGTGTATAATGTAAGTATAAGTTTAGCTTGCCTCTTCTCCTCCATTTTGTGAAGGTCTGACACTTGTTCTGTGAAGCCAGGAAGTGAGATGCGGATATTGATGCCAACTATGGCCTAATGTCAGCGGAACTGCAGTATGAACTTTACACTGTTATTAAATCATAATTGGGGCCAGAATAACTCAAGGCAGTATCCCCAAGCAATGTTATGATTTCTCCTTAGTTAAACACATTTTAAACTTGTCTCTCTGATGTGTAGTGTGTGTTGACTTATCATTGGAATGTGATCACTGTAACAAGTGGTTGTATTGTTTCTTTGTATGACTTGTGTTGAGATTTGTTTAACATGAAGGTAAAATAACACCCTATCTTTTTCAAATGACTGTAGTTTTGCTGTGACCATGTTGTGGAAGATTAACTATTTTTATATGATAAATCTGGTGTTCTTTGACAGTATTTTGAGCAGCATGTATCAATTTACACTTCTCTTTTGATGAAGAATCCTGAGTAACAAATGACAAGGTGATGCATCCTCATTAGTCATATACACATATATCCATCGGATAGATTCTGATGTTTATTTTGTACATTACTGGTTATACAAAATGGTATTTCCCTTTTAGGAAATATATTAAACAAACATTCTGATAGTGTTCACCTGATCATTATGTATGTGTTTTTATTCTGAGATATTTCCTAAATAATTATTCCTGGACTTGAAACCATTATGATAATGTTCCTGCAGTTGATTCTGAACCAGGAACTCACTTTGCTATTCTGAATTTTCATCTTATACAAGTACAGCTGAGGCAAATGATGCATAATTATATTAATTAAAACTGAATATATATGTGTGTAGAGAGAGAGAGAGGGAGAGAGAGAGAGAGAGAGAAAGATTGGCTAAGCAGTTGTGAGATAGAAAGATAGGGATAGATAAGTGAGACCCATGTGTGAGAAGAAACCCTGATACATGAAGCTTTGTGTGACCATAGCCACTGTAGATCTGCCCCCAGTCTGGATGAGATGGAGTCATATTCCAGTAGCCTGTGCTAGTCCAAGCAGAGGGTATATTCATCTTCTAAAGTTTTGTTTTTCTTTCATCTTATAAATAAAAGGAAATGTTGAAATTTGATGAAACAAAAATATTTTTTCTGGTGTGAAAATGTGAAGCATGTTTTGAATCCCGCCTCAACTCTGCTGGTCTACAAGTGTAGAAGTGTGTACATTTCTTCGATATTTGCCTTCCACTGTTTTGAGTGTCTGTGTCTACTTTCATCATTTTCAGTGATGTGTTGATTTATCTGGGATAATTAAGACAGCGTATCTCAGTGCAGAGCTCCAGATAAGATTTAGCTCATGTGGGTACTGTACCCACTGTATTTTTTTGGACTGGGTATTATGAATGTTGAGTGGGTATTTCATTTTCCGTTACCCACTGCTTTCAAATATGTGCGTATTTCAGTCATTTTATTCACCAAAGTATATGTCGTTGAGTAAGTTTACTAAGCAGGTATGTTCTGCCTTATGTCATACCTAATCAAAACCAACTTTAATATAATGGAAATGATTTCATACAAAAATCACTCATCCTATACTGACACTGACAGTACAACACTTGTCCTATACTAACAGCACAACTTGATAGCAATCGATATGTTTTTCATTACGCAAGCGATTTTTATAAATATATTCCATACCCATTTGTTTTGAACTTTTTGCGTATCTAACATCTTAAATGCGTAATTGGTACGCAACAATTATTTTTTCACAGGGTAGTTGGAAATTTTCTATGCGTATTTTCGCGGGGACCCAGCTTATCTGGGCCTCTGTCAGTGACTGACTGTATTATTACTTACAACTGATGAACAAACTATCCTAAAAGTAGATTTTGTTTTATAATGTTATGTTAATTGCTTTTTATCAGTGGAAAACAATAATCACATTTTTAATTATATTTCTATGGAAATGGTGACTTTTAGAATATATGGCTGATTAATTTGATTTCATCATGACTAAATATAGAGATTATAATGATGGGTATAGTCATTAGAGAGACATTGATCTATGGATAAAACTTGTTTAAATCAAAGAGCAAATGTCATAAATAATCCCAAAACACAATTTGATGTATATTGTAGAAAGCTCATGAATATACCAGTAGACATTTTGAAATCTGATACTCTGAAAATAAAACACAAGAAGATCAGAAACAAGTTTATTATTTAGTGTTTGACATACATTAAATAAACTGCATTTTTCATGCTCAGTGACATGATCATTGTGTGCATTGGGTGCACCTTTCCTCCGAGCGCCCCATCCCACCATCGCGTCACTTGAATAAACAGGTTGTTCTTGTCTAGATCAAGAAAGTATGTCTGCTTCTGGCCTGAGGAGGGGCCTTATGTTATCCGATATATGACTTGAGATATCTTTTGGATATGTTTGGACAGTTTATGGCAGTTGGATATCAAAGGATTTTATAATATAATTTTAACTTGTTTGATGGGGACAGCTGTTAATCATACTATCCTGACTCACTTGCATGACATTTTATGAAACTTTCTGTGAATTAACTGGCATATATTCTTTAAGACTTTGATCATCCTTTCTGTACCCAACATGTAATTGAATAACTTTAGTTAAGAAGAAGTAAAGAATAATGAAATGTGTAAGAAAGTGTATATCAATAATATCATGTATATATGTAGAATTTGAAGTGATTGGTGACTTGACAAAGCTCTGTCCCCATCCCTCCTAGACTATCAGCTAGTCCCTGAAATGAACATATTTTACAGAAAATAAAAGTTTTTAAATTAAAATTGTAAATACAATAAAAAAGGAGCCCAGACTTGTCACATTTTCTAGACTTGCGTGGGCTTTCTTGGATATATTTTCTTCAGGGTCTGTACGACAGACTACGTCAATCCCTCCCTCCCTCCCTTCCTCCCTCTCTCTCTCTCTCTGTCTTTCTTCAGATATGTCATACAATTGACACCATTATACCACCACCACTTCCTCCACTGCATCATCTGCAAGCATGTCACTCCTCTGAGATCATCCCTTCATATTCACCTGTAGTTTTATATCGTGTAATCACTGCAGTGACCCCAGCCTGTTTCTATGTACCTCATCATCTCTGACTGTGAGCGTTCCCCATCCCTGTTTGAAGTGACCCAGCGACAGGTTCAACATGTCTGTCGGGTTTGTCTCAGCAGCTAGGTGATCCAAGCTATTCCGACATCGTGCTGGCAACCCTGCCTTGAAACACAACAAACAGCTGGTATTTCCTCTCAATCATTGTACAGTCAGAGATAACTGGGAGTATTAGCTAGAGTGAATTGTTTGTGGAATAAAAATTACATTAGAGGTAAGGTGGATATTTCAGCCGTATTGTAACAAGGTACATGGAAAGCACCACAGAGAGGGCAAACACCATATGATGCATGCACATATTCTCAGTCAGCTGTTGACATCTTGATAAGTAACAGTGTCTGGGTCAAGATATTGTAATAAATGTTGTGTTAAACTTGGTCATCATTAACCAACCAAAGTTGATTCTAGACTGTAACAGGGGGCGGTGGGGTAGCCTAGTGGTTAAACTAAAGCGTTCGCTCGTCGTGCCGAAGGCCCGGGTTCGATTCCCCACATGGGTACAATTTGTGAAGCCCATTTCTGCAGTCCCTTGCCGTGATATTTCTGGAATATTGCTAAAAACGTTGTAAAACCATACTCAGTTAGTCTAGACTGTAACATATACATGAAAATCAGTAAGCTGGTCAGTGTAAACAATACTGAATGAAGTTTTGAATATAGTTCTCCAAATAGGCTAAAAACTCAAGTTACAGACAAATTGGATCAAGCTGTGTCTCTTAAACATGTTAAAGGTAGTAAATCCTATGCATTTAAAATAGTCCATGTTTTCCTATACATCAGTTTCTTTCATGCTAGGGGCAGTGGAGTAGCCTAGTGGTTAAAGTGTTTACTCATCACGCTGAAGACCAGGGTTCGATTCCCTACATGGATACAATGTGTGGAGTGATGTTGCTGAAGTGGTGTAAAACTTCACTCACTCACTCACTCACTCACTCACTCACTCACTCACTCACTCACTCACTCACTCACTCAGAAACCTCAGTGTGAAAAGTGAGACTACGACATGACAAGTGTTTCTTAATAGAGTAATGCATGGTTTCCATTATACTACATATGTATCACTTTACTTCAGTGGGACATGTATCTGTTCACCAATGATTGTAACATATGACATATTGTTCAAGTATGCATCATTGTACAGTTTAGAAATAGTTAACTTAACTAATGTGTTGGACACAGATAGAAGACTTGTTAGATTAACGCTTAGTCTCTGAATATATATAATTCTGATAGAAACTAGTAATTCCTTTCAAGTTGAAAAGGATCCCAAGTGAGATGGGAACCTGAACCAGAGGAAATCTAGACTTACCGGGTACTTCATTTAGGGCTTTAGCATCGCAGGGAGGGCGAGGCGTAGTTCATGGACTGTCAGACAGACTAGGGCTGTGTAGTCTGTTCCACAGTCCTCGAACCATATTGTTTTCACTTTGACCAGTCTTTAGGCCAGACCAATTTCACTTCTTGTTTTATGGATTTTTGTCCTCAGAATACCTAAAGGCAGGAAGGAAAAAAATAAAATATAAAAATCACCAGTCAAAGTAATATTCCTTTTAAATACTAAAAGTATTGTATTTTTGGCAATTTCGAAGTGTATATGGGTAAAAAAAACAATCAAAACAAATTTCTTTTTTAAGTTTACATTTTTGGCCAATAAAAACATGAGGATTTTATTTTTTGAGCAGGGAAAATTATGTTTTATTTCTTTTCTTATTCTTGAAAAAATATGACCGTTGGATCCGTAAACAAGGAATATAATTGGTCTGGCCTTACTGTAATTCTTTAGTCACGCCCTAAATGAGCAAGCCTAGATTTTCCTCAGGTTCCTTCATCTAAAACTGGGGCTATGTTCCATGTTAATGTAGTTACATATTTCAGTGTTTTCAGAGACTAAGCGTTAGTCTAGAGCCCCTGTATCAGCGAGGTTATCAGCCAGTGAACCTGTCTTCCCTCCTCTCTCTTAAAGTGTACCAGTCTATAAACAGGTTGTTGAACAGTTGCAAGAATCCCACCATATGCCAGGTTGTCCCTGGAGAAGAATTCCTGGAATTTGCTGTTGATGCAAAGTTACATTGAAACATAATTCACTGTAATTAAAGTGTTCTGAGTTTTTTCTATCATGCTCTAGTTATGGAAATATTGGGACATTTATGTTCTGTTGTGTGGAGATTTTCCAGCATATTGTGTGAGTTAAGATGGCAATGACATTCTATCTTGTTTGACATAGTGTTGAATGTGAGATTTTTGTAATTTCTTTTAAGGTTGATGGTGTAAATGTGATAAAAAGGGTTCATTTGATACAGGCATAACCACATTTTGAGAATAAGTGACTTTATCCTTGTCATGCACATTTCAGAAGAAAGATGATTTTTAGGATAGAAGACAATCATGCCAATTGTTGAGACTAACGCTTTGTCTCTGAATATAAGTAATTTTGATTGTAACAAATAAACCCATTAAATTGAAAAGGATCCCCAGGGAGACCAGAGATTCAGAACCTGGGAAAATCTAAACTTGCTTCATTTAGGGCTGTAGCATTGCAGGTATTGTTAGGCTGTAGTTAGTCTGTCTCACAGTCCCTGAACCACATTAATTTCCCTACCGCCAAGCCCTCTCTGCAGTGCTAAAGCCCTAAATAAAGCAAGTCTAGATTTCCTCAAATCTCTGGTCTCCCTAGGGCTCCTTTTCAATATAAATGGGCTTGTTTGTTACTATCAAAATTATATATATTCAGAGACTAAGCCTTAGTCTAGGCTGTAGTTAAATGATATGGTTTAGGGACTGTGAGACAGACTATCATGCCAACAGTCAAGGAAGATTTTGTTTTGTGGTGATATTTCAGCAATATTATTGTTCAATGTACATTGTGTATCTGACTTTTGAGAAAGTTATAGTCCCTCCATAAAGTTTGGAGACAGTTTATGGAAAAATAATGGGGTCATAACACAAGCACATTTATACTTTCAAACTCACCTTCTATGAAGATCTAACATAATTTATCATTCACTAAATATGTAATTTGAATTATTGTTGAGGTCTTTGCAGATATACTTTCTTAAGATCAGTAAAGCAAAGTACAATGAATGCTATATTATTATGACAAAGACCTTCCTTAAAGACCATAAGTCCTGTTGCCATTAGTTTCTAATGTATGACATTAGCTCCAGATAAGATTTAGCTCATGTTGGTACAGTACCCACTGTATTTTTTTTGGAGTGGGTATTATGAATGTTGAGTGGGTATTTCATTTTCCGTTACCCACTGCTTTCAAATATGTGCGTATTTCAGTCATTTTACTCACCTAAGTATATGTCATTGAGTAAGTTTACTAAGCAGGTATGTTCTGAGTTATGTCATACTTAATCAAAACCAACTTAAATATAATGGAAATGATTTCATAAAAAATCACTCATCCTATAGGCTACTGACAGTACAACACTTGTCCTATACTATAACAGTACAACTTGATAGCAATTGCTGTCTTTTCCGTACGCATTGGTTTAAAACTTTTTGCGTATCTAACATTATAAATGCGTAATTGGTACGCAACAATTATTTTTTCAATGCGTAATTGGAAATTTTCTATGCGTATTTTACCCGGATACGCAGCTTATCTGGGCCTCTGACTTTCAAGAATTCCATCTTGTTGACTCATATATTAAAAAACAGTACTACAGAGAGTACTAATGGAAGATCTCTGATTAGCTGGGGGTAAAAATGTCAGTGCAGTCTTAGCTAGACTTGCACAAGTCCCCAATTCATTATCAGTTCAAGTCATAATGTCCAGATTATGTATATAATAAGAACATGTCCCTCTTATAGGGGGACTGTTGTCCTGTACTGTTATTTAGTCTTGCCTGTTACGAGGATGTGATTACTGCACAACCATGGAGTTATCAGTCAGTATGGACTTGGAACAAGTCGTAGTCTTATCCAATGTGAAACTTTAGCCTATCATGTCTCAGTGTGTACACATGCCAGACTCCTGTTGAGTGAAGCAGCCAGGACTGGGGGCACCCTGCAGTGAATCAGTGCTGACTAACATACACCTTGTGTAGCGGATGTACACCATGAGATCCAGGGTAGAATACACTCACACCCATGACCATGATGACTACTAGTGGGGATGGCAGTGTTGGAAATAGGGCCAGACAATGGTTTGAGATGGGTAGATGGTATATATAAATTTGATACAAGCAAACAATCCCCTTTAAATTGAAAAGCCCCAGTGAGATGTGTAGGATAAAAGACGACTCCGAGGTTTTGGTTGAGAATGTAAAACCTCAGGGGAAGGAAATTTCCTGACACTGAGGTTTTACGTTCTCAACCAAAACCGAGGAGGAGTCTTTTATCAAACTTATAAACCATCTAAGACAACAAAAATTACTCAAACAAGCTCTGAAAATTTATCACTTACAGTCTGAAACGAGTAGAACAACATTGATGGAACAGCCCGCAAATGATGGAACAGCCGGTGTCAACTGGCAGCCAACACCTTGCCCCGCACGTGCAATGCTCGTGCTCTGCATGCGCTACCCGTGTCCTGCACGTGCGCTGCCCGCAGTACCTGTCTTGTGATAAACACATGGTTCATACTGACAAACAATCTCATTCCTCACAGCGATCCTTCATAGGATAAAACCGCCAATCTAGAGAGCGATGGGTTGCGGGTTCGAAACCAGTTTTACCGCTAAATATTTGAAGTTTTCAATAATGAGATATTTTACGATCAGTCATAGCAAGACAAAGAAGGAAAATAATGTGGGACAGACAAGGTAGAAGGATGAGGCAGAGATTTTAAAAGTTGGACAATTTGCCTTAGGCCGCAATAAATTCATATTTTCATGCCTGCTTGTCTGACTGCCAGTACATACAGTGCTTGATCCGTTTGCTGAAAAACTGAAAAATAAAATGTATTCAACCTCATAATTTTGAAATATTGGGATGAAAATGCAAATGTAATTATTGAGTAAACATGGTAAAGTGTGTGATGATCATGATGATATAGGCTTTTGTATAAGCTGTCATTGTAGACATAGACACTGTAGTGCCATGGCAGTCTATAGAGGGTAATAGTCTAATCAATTGGATCATATCTTGACAACTGACTTTGATAATAGAATGTGTTGTATAAATGGATCAAGGTTTGTTAGAATTTAATCTTCTGCCAAATCTACTAAAACATTTAGACACTAAGTCCTTTTGCAGGTGGATCAGGAGCATGCCTTATGGCATAATTATATGTCAAATGTGTAAAACAAAATACTGTTTTATGAAGTAAGGATCTCTTGTGGATTTCACCAACTGGACAGAAATTGTCTCATGCTTCGATGAATTTTATGATTCTGATGAAAAGCAGTGAAATGAAGTGTAGCTGGTGATCCTCATCACCATGGATACATGCATCATTAACGATGGGCTAGTTATCATGGTTATGGCCACTGACCATCACCTGTGCACAGCTGTTCTAGGCTCCCATAACCAACACAAGTACCATAACCTAATCCATATTGGTCTGAAGGAATACAAACTCTGGAAAGTATCATAATTGTGTCGAAGGATATATTCATATACAGAAAAGATGTGGTTCTGGGGTATAAAGCTGCTGCAGGAATATGTGGAGGAAGTTTGTCCTTATGACCACTACAACCACATGTGTGTGAAGTCTGCTGCTGCTATTAATAGCTTCAACATGGCCAGCATCCCCAGTTGATGGAGTCAGTGAGATGGCAGTGCACCATGGCTGCAGATCATCAGCAGGAGGGGGAGGGGGTCTCACCAGTAATTATAGGGTATGACTCAGTGGAGAGATTACGGCAGGTGTGGTAATATTGAATTCATTTGGCTACCAAGATAAGTCTAGTTGTGTATTGAATTAATGAATACTACATTTAAACTCCATTATGTCGAATTTTGCTGAGCAGAAGTTTTGGTTGTTGCAAAGTAAGGGCTTGGCACCTAGGTATTCCTTCATTTTGCAGTTGTGTCCAGTCTCGGACAACTGGAGTATATTACTTCAACTTCACCCATTGTAAATGATCAGTATGCTGTGATCAACATGACTGATGTTGGAGTGAAACATAGTTTCAGTCTGCATGATCAAAAGGACAATTAAAATTGATAAAATTAGTGTTACGTAATCCAGTGATCAATTGTTATGTGATGTAAGTTAATATAGAGTTGATTTTACACCGCTTTTAGCAATATTCCAGTAATATCATGGTGGGGGGACACCAGACATGGCTTCACACATTGTACCCATGTGGGAATCGAACCCAAGTCTTCAGCGTGACAAGCAAACACTTTAACCACTAGGCTACCTCACCTCCCCCATTCCATGAAGAGATCTTAGCACAATGATAATCTCCCACAACTCCCACTTTGTAACATAGACTTAAGACAGTCATAGCCCTGTCTTCAGCAACCCATGCTTGTCGTAGCGACTAATGGGATCGGGTGGCCAGGCTCACTGACTTGTATATGCAAGTCATCATATTATATTTCTGTAGGTCAGTGCTCATGCTGTTGATCACAGGGTTGTCTGGTATATAGCTGGAATACTCCTGAGTGTGTCGTAAAAACAAACAAACAGGGAGTTATATCGTCATTGTGCTGAGATCATTCCGTGTGAGTGCACTACAGTATTCAGCTCACTATAATTACTATAAATTGACTTGTTTCCTGGCCTAAATTTACATCTGTAGACATATTGATTACTCTAAAATCCCATTTTGAGATTTCATTTGGGAACTGAAAAGCCATTACCCTCAAGTTAGCTGCCTGATTACGTCTGTATTGATTCTTGTGGTAATTTAAATTCAGGCAGTGTTTTGGGAAGCTCATCAAAGCTAAAAATAATGAATCTGTTCTCCCAGACCACTATAGCATGTTAACTTGATGGAAAGAATATGTTTTAAGTGAAATAAAGAATGCACCATGTAGCATACTTCTTGTGACAATAAAATGAGCCTGTTTACAACCAGTTTGTCAAATATCTTTGTCCAGGAGCTTGTTCTTGCACACTTTTGTAACACAGTTTCAGTGTGTTGCTTATATATTTTATATTTGTGCACACCTCTGACTAAAGATGCCTATTTCGGTCCTTAGCAATTGAACCGCCTCCGTGGTGTTGTGGTTAGAGCGTCTGCCCGGAGAGCGGAAGGTCGCGGTTTGATTCCCCGACCGTCATACCAAAAGACGTTAAAATATGGTACTTTTTGGTCCCTGCCTGGTGCGTTCGGCATTAATGGGTACAACAAGGACTGGTCGGCTAGGAGTCAGTATAATATGTCTGAGTGGGGTATTCATGCTTCACTGCGGCATGGTATCTCAGTGAGATAGCACTATAAAACCAGTTTAAGTCTGGGCTAGTACAAGCAGCCACACATACACACGCATGCATGTCGTCATATGAGCGAAATATTCTCAAGCACGACGTAAAACCCAACTTCACCTCACCTCACCTTAGCAAATGTTAAGTAGTATATGACTTCTTGTGAGGTAGTGGCACCAAAGTGAAACAGATTTGCAGATTGGAATTCATGTTACATTTGTAGAAACGATCGGTTTCTAAGGTAATGATTACTCAGCTCAGCAACTCTACCTGGTACCAGTTCATTTATATAGTCTGGTGTTATTATATAACATTGTGCAGGGTCACCCGGACCCTCTCTGCTGCATTTTATATCTTAATCTGTATAACATGGAAACTATTACTAAAATATTTGGTGAGAACATGCAAGGAGTAAAATGTTTAGAAAAGGGTGCAGACAGGAAGAAGAAAGAAGAATTTTGTTTGGAAAGTCTTTGAATGACATTAGAAGTCATACACATAAATGTGCCAAATGTATGCTCAATAAATCACTGAAACATCAAATCTCATATTACAGAAGTTGACATCCATAAAATTTCCCCTCCCCAGTTTGATGAAATTTATGTTTTAGGCTGTTCTTTTGAATGGGGATGCAGGTGTCCATGGTTGTGACATTTGACACTAGTTGTCTCCTCACCCTATAACATTTGTAGCACATCCTGTCCAACATGAGGGACTCTGAAGTATTGAAAACTAAACAAATTCAGTTCAAACCAGCTCTTTGGACTAGTGTATATGTTTCAGCAAAATTATTGAAAATATATTTATGAAACTCTGTCAACCGCATTGCCCACTGAGATGTGTTTCTTTGACATTTCTTTGGGAATGGATCAGATATGACATGTGCATAACATTGTTTGCTAAGCAGATTTCAAGATGTTGATCTAGCAGTCTTACAAACCCTGTGTTTAAAGGTTTGGCAGAGGCATGATCAGGACGATATGGAAATGATTAACTGGTTATGTATGTTACGTTTTACAGTTTATGTTTGTTAACAATTTCACTCTTTTGTAAGACTCTCGCTGCCATTTCTGTAAATGTGAAAACATTTTTCACCATTAACCATCATCAAAGTGACAATGGTACAAGCATCTGTATCGAAACATCTCACTCATGAAAAAACAACTTAAAAGATGTTGTTTCCATAAAGTTTGTAAAGTTTGTACTTCCAAGCATCTAAAATGCCACTCAAAGATGTTATGATAAGATGTAAAATGAAAGAAGTTTAAATACACATACATGAAATGTCATCATTGTCATTTTGAGATATTTTACTAAATAATACAGAGTTGAAACTTAGTAAGGGGTGCCACCTGTTATGAGCACTGACCCTTTGTGCTCATACTGTCATTACCATGACCCCCCATACTTTTACAAGGACTCGGTACTCACACACAGGTATAGCCATATAATTTGCCCGTGAAGGTCTGGGTTAGAATTGATCTTCAGTAATCTTGTCATAAAAGGCAACTAACGGGATCTGGTGGTCAGGCTCGCTGACTTGGTTGACACATGTCATCGTTTCCCAGTTGCATAGATCGATGCTAATGCTGTTGATCACTGGATTGTCTGGTCCAGTCTGGATTATTTACAGACCATCGCCATATAGCTGGAATATTGTGCTGCTTTAAATAACCAACCAACAGCCAGGTAAATTCCATGGCACTGAAAAATTAGACTTAACCTCTTAGTCTCACTGGATGATACTGTCATATCCCATGTTAGGATAGGTCAGTTGATACCTTTGTGATACAGAAGATCCAGGTTTGAGTCTCTACATGGGTGTATAGAAACCATGTTTTTGCTCCTATCCTTTATACCAACACCACTGACATTAAACAACATACTTACTCATTCATGTTTATTTCCAGATTGTGACAAGTAGGAGGTAGATTGTCGTGATGTTGCGTGCGGCAGTGCTGGTGGCGGCGTGCGCGTGGCGCTGGCCTACAATCCTATCCTGGACACCACAACTTGCTGTAACTGTCAGACACTCCTTCCAAACAACGTCCCAGACAATGTTGTCCCACAGAGGTTGCCCTCTCCTTTCAAGATTATCCTGTCAAGGACCTATTACGCTCCCCTGGAAGAAATCAAAGGTAGGTTAATTTGTTAGGCTCTCTAAGTATTTAAACTATGGAACATGTATTTTGCTAAATCCAAACCAATCTAAGTTATAAAATGGTAAACCTAGCTAACTGTAAATAAAGAAAGTGAGTGAGTGAGTTTAGTTTTTGCTGCTTTTAGCAATATTCTAGCAAAATCAGGGCGGGGGACACCAGAATTGGGCTTCACACATTGTACCCATGTGGGGAATCAAACCCGGGTCTTCAGCGTGAAGAGCAAACACTTAAACCACTAGGCCACCCTACCAGCCCTGTAAGTGAAGAGAGAAACATATTGTATAAAATTTGATTTCAGTGACTCTCTCTCTCTCTAGGGGTAAATGTATGTCCCATATATCAGATTCAGTAACTAAATGAGGTGTTAATACTAAGTTGTAACTGTTGCAATGTTAAAATACCTGAAAATTTAGAATATAAATAACCTTTAAAACATGCCAGTGGGAATTGTTTTTTCCAGTTACCCTGCTATTAGCCCTTATTATGGACCTGTCAACACATTACTGCAAGATTAACTCAAGATTATCTCATCTGTTTCCAGTTAATCTAACAACTGAAGGGGATACATATTTCCGCTCCTTCATGATCGTGGCATGGGCCACAGATTACCGGTCAGCGAACCAGCCCAGGAAAGCAGTGGGCAAATGGGCAGCAGTAGATGGAACCCCTGTGGGTAAAGACTGCCTCAATAACCAGGACGATGTGAGTCACTACCTCCCATTGCTCATATGTATTGCTTACAGATTAAAAGAACGTCCAGTTCTTTCCTATGACTATTGTTCATGTCATGGCTGATGTTTGCGTGCATGCATGTGTGTGTTCTTGTGTGTGTGCATGCGTGCATGCATGTGTGCCAGAGACGTCCAAATTCGAATTTTCTGTAACATGGACTTAAGAAGTTAAGTTTATTATTAAACATTTTTAAATTATAGTAAAACACTTGGAACCTGCCAGAACTTTACTGAATGTTTGTGGATTGCAGTGTCCATGAATGGGTTCAAAAACATGCTTTACTGCCCTGAGAATGATTCACTACCTGGCCCTTATTCTAAACGAAGCGAATGATTCTTTGATTGTACCAATGGTAAGAATCTTTTGTACCAGAGTCTAGACTCACTATGCTTATCAATAATGCTGGAGGTATTAATAAGTTATCAATGAGGTTTGAGGCACAGAGATACAGTTTGAGGTAGTTTGTCCAATTATTGCTTTGGCTGTCCTTAGAGATAATAATGATGTAATATATGCAATCATTTATTGACCGACTGATGTTTATAATAAATTATGTTGTTAAATGTTATATTTGGGATTACACTTTCTCAGTAAAGTACAGACTCTGGTACTTTTGTTGGGTTGAGTCCCATCAGGGATTCCAATCATCACACACCGAGTCAGGCACCTAACTCACAGTCACGTTTGACCAGTATCTAAATAGCATTGTGTATTAGTGGTGTTCCAATCACTTGAAATAATCGAAGATTGGCTCAGTGACCAAACGACCAAGCAATCGATCACATTTTCTCATAATCGAACATAAATGATTTGGGAACTACTGTTTTAGTCTTTGAAAAACTTGACAATGGAACATATCTTAGAAGTTGTCAGGAACTGAAAACGTGTTTAATTCTTAGAAAACTCACTTCACTAACTGAAAAGCCATGACTGAATATTTCTCTAAGACTCAAGGAAGTTTATGTATTTGATATATTAGTCATCACTTTAAAGTAGCAAGTTCCATCATGTTATACATATCTGCAATAGCTACCTGGATAGGAAAATCTGAAAAATGACGCTAACCAATTTTTTTCGATGATTGTTCGTTGGTAATGAAGCAATCATCAATTGTGAGATTTCAACCAATTCCCAACACTCTTGTGTATTCATGAGTATGAAGTGTTGGGTGTGATTGATTTCAGGGTGAAGCTCTGAGAAGCACCAGCCTTGATGCCAAGAGGAATGTAAAACTGGCATGGACTTCCCCGGAGAGATACGGCCATCTTGAATTCAGGTACAGATTTTGACCTTGAGCTTGACACTTGTCTTGGTCTGTGTGAATTAACAGGAACAATTGCATATGGATATACAACAATGCATCCATTGCAGGAAAGAAGTTGTCTATCCATATAAAATCGTTCCAGTTCATCATGCCAGCTTCTAAATGCCACTCAAAGAAGTGATGTGTGAATTAAGTTTGAATTTTGTTTCTAAGAGATTCTAAGTTGATGGAGAAGATGATGTTGATAATGCTGATGTGTATGAGGATGACTTTGAATGCGTACGGAGGACCCCATTTCTCGTCATTGAACTAGTTATATGTTTTTCTTCAGAAATAATTTGTGCTGTTAAATTAGTTGTGCCCAGGCTAATTCCTCTTGTGCCATGTTGTATTGTTACAGGGCAACGTTTGTTGTTGACGATGATACATACTGGGCCACAGAAAAGTCCCAGATGATCATCGACCCAAAAGCTGAGCCACCTACAACTAAACCTCCTCTGCCTCAAGTAGGTGCACTCAGTGTTCATATTTCTTGTAACCTTGAGAAGACTGTTGAACCAAAGTGTCTTTGGCTTTCATTTCCTTGGTAACCATAATGAATGTACTAAAGTATTGTCGGAAATAGAAAAACACTGTTATTTCACATTTATATCTACAAGTTAGTTAATATGTGAAAGTGTGAAATATCTGTTAAACTAAGTTCGGCCTAACTACATTCTCGGTGGTAGGGAGATAGGAAACGTAGAAAAAGGACTTTACTGAGGAGAGATTAGTGCAGAAATGAGCAATGCAGTTTTTTCTAAGTCGAAAGCAACACATATTTGGAACAGACAATGGCTTTATGCCAATTAGGGTGCGATGATATTGTATTACAAAGGAAACTTTATAAATGCCCATTTGGAAATTAAAAATAGCTTAATTATAAACTATAACTGACGTAAAAAAACCAAAAAACTTTAAGACTGAAACTATTAAGGAAGTAGCTACCATGGAGCCGCACTATCACTACAAAAAGAAACAGGTAGGAGGGGTCGTCTCAAAAGCAAAGCTAGGACGATGGGTGTCGCAGACGGTGGTGGGGGTCGGTCTAGGGGATAGAGATATCCGCTAAGAAGAGATAATCCTTCAGGGGAATAAAACTGGGGAAGTAAACAGCATGTCATAACAATTTACAAATAATATCCAGTCCTGTCGGTCTTCGGGTGGTCATGTCACCTATATTTTTTTAGACATTTAATACGATGGCTAATTTAAGCTTTTCTATGGGTATCATACTCTTTTACATATCTCAACATAAACTTTATGAAAGAAAGACAGGTAAGATGTTAATCAATAGATGAGACATATACAACGCACATAAATAAGCATAAAATGCCTTTGAGATGACCCCTTGTGCCTCTATGCAGCACATGCATTTCATGCCAGGTGAGTCGACGGTCCGTCGTCATACCTGGCTGAGCCACCTAATTGCCATCTATAGTCTGATCTATTGTTTTCAGCAGCTATTCTTATGTTTTCTAAGTTTTGCTTGATTTTACGAGTAAACATGCTTTTCTGGATATCCTATTACGCATCCTACTGAACGCTCAGTTAGGCCGATGTGGGTTATTTCGACATATACTATTTGCAATTGTGTAAATTTTAGGGATACAGAGTAACAGCCTAAAAACAGTATTTTTCTATTTCCGACAGTACTTTAGCACCTTGTTGAAACATCGCATTCAGTGAGTTTGTTTTTACGCCGCTTTTAGCAATATGCCAGCAATATCACGGCAGGGGACACCAGAAATGGGCTGCACACATTGTACCCATGTGGGGAATAGAACCCGGTCTTCAGCGTGACGAGCCAATGCTTTAACCACTAGACTACCCCACCACCCCATCACATTAAGATAATGAAGGTGGAATACTTAGTCAGCTATGTCTTTGTTGATGCTGCAGCTTTTAAGTGCCAATTGAGACAAAGTGTCGCGTATATATTCAAGAGTTACCTCCCTCTATGTCTTGATACTCTGGTTTTGGAATGGCTTGAGTATTCACAGTTACTTCCCTTCCTGTCTTGAGTCACTGGATTGTAGGGTCACGGCTATATTTTTTATAGACTGACAACACATATCTGGAATATTGCAGAGTGCAACATTAAGTAAGAAACAAACAAAGAAAAGGTTGCAGTATCAGAAATGTTAATTAACATTTAAATACTAAGCACATTTCTGTAGCACCATATTGAACTCCGGTATGATCTTTACATCGTTATGTCGATGGATCATTAGCTGAAATGTTGGTGTGTTTGGCATAAACAAGATGCAAACAAACCTCTGCAATATTGGTGAAAGTGAGACCCCAACCGACTCACTCACTCGATGAAAATGTTCGTTAACCCCACATTGATATCACATTTTCAGATCATCGATCCCATCAACTCTGCTCACTGTGGAAAGCAGAAGGGTTGCTACCGCTTCCCCCATGGCTGCTGGGAGTTGTACTGTGAATACATTGCCACGTGGGAGGATCACGGCACCCACATCACCTTCGAGGTCGGCGCTCACACTGATGGCCTGGATGACAGATGGGTCTCCTTGGCTCTCTCTAACGACAAATACATGGTATGTCCATACATGGTATGACCTTGGTATGTCCTTGGCTCTCTCTAATGACACATACATGGTATGTCCTTGGCTCTCTCTCTGGCACGACACATACATGGTATGTCCTTTTATGTCCTTGGTTTTAAGGCATTGTTTACCCTGGTCAGTTAAAATGAACTTTTGGTTGTGAAAAATAAATCTAACTTAGATCAAGCACTTGAACAGCTTTTAGCCCTTTCAGTTAATAGGTTGAAAAACATCTAACTTAGATTTAACAGCTTCCAGACCATCAGTTTTGTTTACCTAATTGATTAGGATACTGTACAAGGAAACTAAACATTTAGGTTTCTTGGACATGACTTTAGAAAAACTGGTGCACTGTCTGATGCTCAATGTTTCTGCTTTTGATACAGTCAGAAAGTGTTGTCAAATCGGATTCTATAGTAGGAATTAAATGTAAGACAAGATGATGTTTCTGTTGTCAGGGTGACGACATGGTGATGGACTGTATACACAACTCAGAGACTCACCAGACCAAGGTGTCCCTGTCCTACAATGAACCTGGCAAGAAGCAGAACAGGAAGCTGCCACAGGTAAATAACAAGCTCCTCATGGTGCTAGTCATGCTGGAGGTTCAATCAGGTCATCCAGTAAAGTGAGTGAGTGAGTGAATATGGTTTTACGCCGCTTTTAGCAATATTCCAGCAATATCACGGCGGGGGACACCAGAAATGGGCTTCACACAGTGTGCCCATGTGGGAAATCGAACCCGGGTCTTCTGCGTGACGAGCCAACACTTTAACCACTAGGCAACCCCAAAGCCCCTTATCCAGTAAAGATCTGGTCTAGATTTTCGAAGCTCTCTTAGTGCTAAGATAGTCATTAACATTAACTTACAACTATCTTAGTGGTAAGAGAGCTACAAAATCTAGACCCTGGTGTAGAAATGATCTGTGCTTGTAGTAAGAGGCATCTAAAGGTAATGGTACTTTGATTGGATTGATGCATGTCACATTCCAGTTTCACTAGCCGAAACTCATGAGTATTTACACACCACTGTCACACAGTTGACACAAACAAGTAAATCAGTTGCTCCTTAGACAGAGGGAAATGGGTAACCTATCCTGCCGCTTTTTAAACACTTTCTGATGGTTTTCGGTTAGAATCCACAAGATGTCTGCATGTGAATTAATCATTCAAGTTTGTTGAAAGAATCATTCAGTTTCAAGGGAACTATACATTTTAAACTCCTCTTTATATTCTCACCTCTTTTTTGCTGCCGCTTTTGAACCTCATTTGATGGTTGTTGGCTCGAGTCCACTGCTCTACCTATAAAAGATAAAGTTACAAATTCAAGATATCTCAATGTGAAGCACATTCACTCAAGTTTGTTGATAGAATCATGCATTTTCAAGGGACTATACTTTTGTATGTTGAGGACTTCCTGTATGGAGACCCCGTGAAGATCCAGGGTAGAATAGGTCTTCAGCAACCCATGCTTGCCACAAAAGGCGACTATGCTTGTCATAAGAGGCGACTAACGGGATCGGGTGGTCAGGCTCGCTGACTTGGTTGACACATGTCATCGGTTCCCAATTGCGCAGATCAATGCTCATGCTGTTGATCACTGGATTGTCTGGTCTATAGCTGGAATATTGCTGAGTGCAGCGTAAAACTAAACTCACTGACTCACTCCTGTATGTGTATCCATGTTGACTTGTTGTTGCAGTATCTGACCGACAAGGCAGTGGTGTTCCAGGAGGGCTCCCACTTCAATGGACGTATACGCTGTCGCTTCCAGATTAAGAAATACACTAAGGACAATTCTCGTCGAATTGTTGCCCTCACAGGCAACAAATGGCATATCATTCTGGCTAAAGGAAATGCTGTACAAGGTAAACAATCTCCACAGGAGGTTAAGGTGGTGGTGGTGGTGGAATTGGGTTTAACGTCATGCTTGAGAATATTTCGCTCATATGATGACGTGCATGCGTGTGTATGTGTATGTGCGGCTGCTTGTACTAGCCCAGACTCAAGCTGGTTTTATAGTACTAGCCCACTGAGATACCATGCCGCAGTGAAGCATGAATACCCCACTCAGACACATTATACTGACTCCGAGCCGACCAGTCCTTGTTGTACCCATTAATGCCGAGAGCCAGGCAGGGACCAAAAGTACCATATTTTAACATCTTTTGGTATGACACGGTCGGGGATTGAACCCGCGACCTTCCACACTCCGGGCGGACGCTCTAACCACTACACCACGGAGGCGGTCGAGATTAAGGTGTATGAGTAGTACTACAGATATGAAATGATGTTATTGTTATAATATTTGGGTTGTTTTAGCTCTAGTAACATATAATATGCCTAGATCTTCTACAATACATGGTACCTACCTTCCAAGAACTGTAAATACCTAATATCTTTGGTAATAAACAATAAACTTTTTCTAGTTCTTATCATTAGTGCTTTGCCAGTCTCATTTGTAAATTGTGATGAATGTTTACATCTGAAGAACTGGCAGTTCTCTGATGCATCCTGTGGTATGAGGTGGAAGGATAATTTTACAACTCGACAAATAATGACCATTTTTCAGGAAATAAGATTCGCCATGGCTTGTTGGAACATCAGCTGCCAGTTGTCTCCCCTTACAAGGTGTCCCTGCAGACTATGCCTGATGTCCATGACAGAGCCAGGTATCCCCTGGTCAAGGCCCATGGTGAGTGCCAGGATGTCTATTCGATATAATTGGGGCAAGGGTGGCCCAAACAGCATAGCTGCTGCAATTGGCTGTGCAGAGTTGCTTCCCTTAGCCGTGCGAGAAACCTGTGATCATGGGTTTAAAGCCAAGATTTGTGCTCATGTTTACATTTTCAAAGCACCTTAACCATGCTTGTGGGTTTCTAAAAGTGGTATACGTAAATGTTCAAGAAATGTTATGTCCCCCCTCATCAGGCTGTAATTTAACTGTGATACTATTTAAAATAGTGCTCAACCAGCCTTAATAAATCACAAAAATATTGTCACATGTCTTTGATAGATTACAAAGAAGAATATTACCAGTAGACAGTTGTTCCATTAGATGGTGAATGATGAAAAGAATACCATTTCATCGATGATAAGAATTACAGAACTAGAATGAATTGTTAGTGTTGCTTCAAAGAGTGAGTGAGTGAGTTTAGTTTTACGCTGCACTCAGCAATATTCCAGCTATATGGTGGCGGTCTGTAAATAATAGAGTCTGAACGAGACAATCCAGTGATCAACAGCATGAGCATCGATCTACGCAATTGGGAACCGATGACATGTGTCAACCAAGCCAGCGAGCCTGACCACCCCATCCCGTTAGTCGCCTCTTATGACAAGCATGGTTACTGAAGATCAATATTCTAACCCGGATCTTCATGGGTCTTCTTCAAAGAACATCTGTCTATATCTGCAAACCTTATAGGATTCATAAACGTTTTCAGCCTCATTAGATACTGCAGTTCTTTCAATATACTTTGTAAAGAGGAACATGTTGCAGTAACATTCAGTAATGTGACAGTAGTCTGTAGATTGTCCAGTGGTATTGATGAGGATTTATGGAGTTCTATAACAACCTTCATCCTCTCCAGGCTGCCTGATGATCTTTGCCTTCGTGTTCTGTTCCTCCATTGCTCTGTTGCTGACCAAGTACTACAAGCCGATGTGGCCCAACAAGAGGTTCTTTGAGCAGCGCTACTGGTTTGTGGTCAGTATCTAAAATATACCATGGTGAACTGATACCGTATTCATCATGTTCACAATAATCGGATAGAATGTGTGCCATTTCATGAACCATTTTTTGTCGTTTTTACTCTCAAATGAAGGCATGCTGATAAAAAGACAAATTGTTTAATGCCAAATACATAAACAATTTCCTGTTTGAATATTCTACTGATCATAGTATTTATCAGGTCCACAAATATTTCTTTCATAAAGATGCCCTTTTTGGGAACCAGGATGTCAAATATAAGCAAAGAGTGATAAAAGTGGTTCAATTTATATGTACACCTGAACTCCTACATCAATATGTCCCCGCACGCAACTTGGGCTCAAACACACAAAATCGACTGGTCATCCCATCCTACAAACTGAAATCCTTTGGACACCGATCATTCTCTTACTCTGCACCTGTACTTTGGAACTCTCTCCCATGTGCCTTAAAAAGCTCTGACACAATTGACGTTTTTAAGTCCAGACTTAAAACCCACCTTTTCTCAGTATATTATGTATAACTTCATCTGTAAATACTCCAGTGTAAATATTCTGTAGCGCTTTGAGCATGCCTTAGGGTGTGGAAGGGGCGCATTATAAATGTGCATTTATTATTATTATTATTATTATTATTATTATTACATTAATTCTATGTTTGCATTGGTGTGTTTAGGTCCATTTCAACCTGATGGCCTTGGCCTTCCTTGTGGTGATCATTGCCATCATCCTCATCTTTGTGGAAGCAGGCGGCTGGAGTCTGGTGAGTACAGGCTTAGACTGGTCATGGGTACCAGGGAACTATAGGGTACCATACACTTTGATTGTCTCCCCTTAGGAGCTCTCAGGGAGGATAAGTTCTTGGTTCCCATTATTTGAGTCCTTTGGCAGCTCTAGGGAGGAATAGTTTCAGCTACCCTAGACTTGCCTTTCTGGGAAGGTTTTACATATGTGCATGATATAGCACAGATATAGCACAGATGTATTGCAAATTGTTTTCATAATCATTATGATAAATGTTCTTTTTTCTCCAGACACCAGACCTACCTCAGAGGGCCCATCCTATTCTAGGAATAATTATATTCATCTGTATTTTGATAAATGTGAGTATATCTGTCCATACAACATTTCATTTGTATAATATTCAGAAATTAATGATGCAGTATTATAGCATAGTACACACACACACACACACACACACACAATGTGGTGGTATGTGCTCCTAGACATTGCTCAGGTGAAAAATATGGCGACATGGCTCAGGGGTAACAAATATCGTGACATGAAGAACGCTAGTGACACAGAGACGATGGATTGGAAATCTGCTTCACTCACACATTCATGATTTCTCCTGTACACAAGGCCCGTGAAGATCTGGGCTGGAATTGATCTTCAGTAACCCATGCATTTCTTAAGAGGCGACTAACAGGGTCAGGGTCGCTGACTTGATTGACACATGTCATTGTATCCCATATACATAGATCGGTGCTCATGCTGTTGATCACTGGATTGTTGGGTCAAGACTCTATTATTTACAGACCACTGCCTTATAGCTGAAATATTGCTGAGTGCAGCGTAAAACTAAACTCACTCACTCACTCTTTGAAGCAACACTAACAATTCATTCTAGTTCTGTAATTCTTATCATCGATGAAATGGTATTCTTTTCATCATTCACCATCTAATGAAACAACTGTCTACTGGTAATATTCTTCTTTGTAATAAAAATTGTAATTGTGACGTAAAATTAAATTCACTCACTCACTCACTCACTCACTCACTCACTCACTCACTCACTCACTCACTCACTCACTCACTCACTCACTCACTCACTGCACAAATGTCTTTCATCATAAGTTGTCTATGGTAATCAGGTGCTAAATGAGTACCCTGTAGAATTTGATAGTAATGACCTAATAGTTGCTTAAAAAGTAGTTTGGATTGTATTCTGCCCAGGGAGTTGAGAACATAGTAATCCCTTAACAAGGGTACTAATGCACTTTGACTTTGAGTGTGTCTATGTGGTATTGGGTTTACTCCTTGTCATGTATTATGTAAATGTTTTTTATTTGCAGCCAATCATTGCCCTGTTCCGCCCATCGGAAGACAACCGTTGTCGACCTGTCTTCAACTGGTTCCACTGGGCGTTTGGAACCATTGCCAACATCCTTGCCAGTAAGTCAGTGTGTTATGGTCATGAATATTGTTATGGTACATTATGATTCCAGAATGGTCTGTATGTCTGTTATCACTGAATAAGTAAGAGGGCTAATCATCTTCTTGATGTGTGTATCATTTCTGAAATAGAAATATGAAATGGACAAGTTCATCCTGCAAGACTTGACTTTAGGGCATTAGATTCATGTCATTTGGTAGCTCCAGCAAGTTGGAATAAATCTTGTGGTATTGGTAGCCAAGTTGTCTAAAGTGTAGGCATTGGCTGTGGTTGTTGTCTGAATCCTAGTTAGCCCTGATTAAGTTTCAAGCGTTGCCATCACCTTTCTTTGCCAGGTATTTCACTGAAGTGGTTTACTTTGAGCTTTCCTCTTGTTACAAGCTGGGAGGCCATGATCCTGTAACACTGTTCAAATCAGTGATAAACCCATCTCACTCACTGTATCTGTGCCTGGCTGTATAGTTTCTCCCAAGCTGTAACACCTGCTGTTCATGTTGCAGTTCCCAACATCTTCATTGGAATGGACTTCGGCAAGGCCATGATCCCCTGGTGGGCTACCTGGATCATGGTGTTCTGGATCATCTTCCATCTCATCATTGAGGTCACCCTTGAGGTCCACCAGTGCTGCACCCACAAGAAGAACAAGGGTGAGTAAAGAAACTGGACTAAGTGAGGTCATGCTAGAGGGTTTTAGTGTCCAGGGCCTAGATTTTGAAGCTGTCTTAGTGCTAAGATAGTCATAAGTTAATGTTAATGTATGGCACTTACGACTATCTTAGAGCTAAGAGAGTTTGAAAATCTAGGCCCAGAACTCTTAAAAGATGTCAATTCATCCACAGAAAATATATGTGGGGTGGGGTAGCCTAGTGGTTAAAGTGTTTGCTTGTCATGCTGAAGAAATACACTTTACGGAGAAATCGAGATTCTACTGTTTGTTTATTTCTCAAACCGTGATGTATTACTGGCAAGCCTTATATATGTTGGTATCAACAAGGAATATCTTCAATATATTTCATTAATGTATTGCAACCTAATTAGGAACCTCAAATGGATTGTCGAATTACTTCAGGTGTAATATTGGTACTCGTCAAGGTTGCATCGTAAGTCCACAGCTGTTTATTATCTTTATCAAAAGGGGGCAGTGGGGTAGCCGAATGGTTAGAGCGTCCGCTCGACATGCTGAAGACCCGGGTTCGATTCCCCACATGGGTACAATGTGTGTAGCCCATTTGTGGTGTCCCCCGATATGATATTGCTGGAATATTGTTAAAAGTGGTGTAAAACTAAGCTCACTCACTCACAGACAATATACTGAGATAATTCTTTTGAACAAGGGTAAATGTACAGAATTTTTAATGGATATTAGATAATTCTCTTGAACAAGGATTTATGTACAGAATTCTTATTTGATATAAGATCATGCAAAGATTATGTACTGAGGTCATACCTGCATCGTCTGAAAATATGAAAGTTTAACCAATCACGTGTTGATATTGTGACTTGATTGTTTCATTTGTTTTTAATGGCCCATATTCCATGATTTGCAGAGAGAAGGAAGAAATACGAGGCAATAAGGAGAGACAACCCTAAAAACTACATCCAGGAACCCGAACCAGCTGTAAGTAACATGCATGTGTCACCCCTCTACCTGTACACAATACCTAGGTACTGATGTTGTAGACACTGTAGATGATGATATAGGCACCGTAGATGATGATGTCGACACTGTAGATGGTGATGTTGTTTATATTATAGGTGATGAAGATATGTTGTAGCCACTGTGGGTACTGATGATGTAGCCATTTTTTAATTTCAGGGTCGTCGGTTCAAGAGGTCGTTGTTGTGGCTCCACCTGACGGTGACAAGTATCATCACAATCATCATGATCATCATCATTGCAGTCTGCTAGATAGGACACTGCAGTTAAAAGGAAGACGGAACAAACTGAGATGTGGCACTGTGAATAAGTTCATGTCATACAGGACCTTTTAACTTTGAAATTTAAAGAAAATAAGTTCTAATTGAAATTGCAATCGAAATCTCCTAAAGTGTTGTTAGGGAATCACTACCAATGATTTTCTTACTTAAGGATTTTATATTGAGCTAACTGCTGCTCATGTCACAAACATTGTCTCTATTAAATAGATAGGGAATCAAATATGATTGAACATTTTTACAGTTTTTGCCACATATTGGGAAAGGAGAAGAGACAAGAGTTGTCTCCCTTACAACAGGAAACAGCGATCTGAAACCTCCAAATGCAATGAACAATGTCTTTTATTAATGTGATGCTGTGTGTAAGAAGACTTATGTTATATGAGCAACACATGATAAACCTGCTTCTCTCACCAGCAATGTAAGTTGTATACACTGCAGTGCCGCGTGGACAGAGCACTCTTCACTGATCTCGTGCTTGGTCAGGCCTACCAAAGAAATCCAGCATAGAGCTGGATACAGCAATACAAAATCCAAGCAAGACAGTCTCCATAATGTGTGCAAAATCACTAAAAGCCACCACATTTACAACGAAATCATAACAAACTGTGCACTCAATCTATTGCCTTATGATTTATTGTGTTTGGTTCCACAGAAAACATGTTTTTATGTTTTAAGCATAATGATGCACACTTTCTAGGAATGGCGTCTTGTATGGGTTAAGTGTGGGCATTTTCCATAGTTAGGTTGCTCTTTGCTCGTTTTCATTGGTAGGCTTGTTGTCACTGTGATGAGGAGGACAGACTTCAAGATAATCTCCTCCACAAGAACTTGTATCAAGCTTTGTGCTTTCGACACTATGAGACTGCATGCACAGGCTTGATGTATGTTATTGCTGTTCTGTTTATAGAGAGATTATTAGCTTTGATTTGGTTGTGTAACTTCATTTTCACTCATTTTTGAAGATTCTGATCTTGTAAATCCGTGGAATTTATTTGTAGCAGAATATTGTTGTTGCATAATGAATCATTACGATCATGTTTTAAGAAGTCTATAGGTTTCGTTGTTCCAGGAGAAAACTTGTTGAGTAATATTTGAAGATTCTCTGCTTGGAACTTGTTTGAGTTCAGTGGAATATGTTTTACATGGTGTTCTTAAACTATTATAATTTTGAACATTTTAGTTTGTTCTATATGCATTTACTTTTATGTTTTCTGTTTCTGTAAGGCTAGGTGTATGCATTGTGTTAGAGACGTGTTGAAATAGTTCAGGATGCATGAATCTCGTGGCATCTGTAGTATCAATTGTTACATTTCTTAGAAGGAACATCCAACTTTGTGATCTTCAGAGTGCCAGTAACCTAGTTGTACTGCTAACATCCAATATTGTCTCATGTAATGGTGCTATGTATGGCAAATTAACTTCAGCTGGATTCTAGTTATCAGCATATTGATATTATTTTTATTATGGCAGGTTCCACTGTAATTTTACTGATAGGATCACTGATGGAGTGAATGAGGCACATTGAGACTTATTGTATTATAAAACCTAAGACAAGTGTTTTTATTGTGTTAATGGGGCTGTGTATTAGCCTAGTGGTTAGTGCACTTCGCTTGTCATCCTATGTCTGAGTTTGAATCCATGATTCTACAGAAGATCACTCTGGATTCATGGATCCATCAGACAATGGCAAATCAGCAGTGTTTGGAAAATTGTTGTAAAAATTACTTTTATAGACTGTAAACATGATAAAGGTTTACCATCAATAAACACTTATAAATGTAAAATGTTTTTTCTGTTTGTGATTTTGATGACTTAGCAATGACTTAGTGTGCCTCATTACAGAAGGGCTATTTGTTCAGCTCAAGGTATGTTATGAACATTTATCAAAGGGAGAGAATTAGTGAAGGGTATGAATTTCTTCACATTCCAGTGCAAGAATATGATCGGTTGATACAAACAAATTCCTGTGTACAAGATTCAGATGTTCCTGTTTAGACAGTTCCTAGACCCAAGGACCATAGCATAGCCACAAGATACAATTACTAAGGAAATAATAATCCAGTCTTAATGATCTAAGGAATATGTTGTGATGTGTCATATCACCTAGTTTCCTCATGTAAATTTAGATATGTTTATTTATCGACCTAATTTAGTGTCTGTTGAGGTCTGTACAGGAGTGAACAGGAATATTGGAGACGTGGAAATCTGACACCTCTGTATTCTCAGGAATTATCAGCTTCAGCAATGGAATTGAATAGGTGAAAATCATGTTGGCGATTATAACCTATAATAAATCCACGGCAAGTTCCAGCTGCTCGACATCTATTCATTTCTCTGTGGCATGATGTTAATGATCTGTTCAACTGTGGACATAGAATATGTCATATTTGTTCCAACAGTTGGCATGTTCAGATGCCATGCTCGTGTCTTTTAGCATAATCAAGGGCTCTGTCATTCTGAATTGTACGTTTTAGACCTAATAGCATTAGGTACTTTTTACATTTCAAATTTTGAAATGAATGTTTAATATCACACAACTTGTTGTGTAAAACGGTTTGGAGAGAGATATAAGTGTTCAGTATTTAGAATTTTTCTCAGATTGGGTGAAATACCAAAGTATGGTATTAAAGATCTAAGGTGTGTCCATGGTACCAACGTAGATGTTGAGTAAAGGATGGTCACAAAGACACTGCCAAAGTGATGTGGTCAAGACAAAATGTGTGATGCTCGAACACTGAGAATTGATAGTCACATGCTTAAAATACGGAAATGATTGTCATATATTCTGGCCATTATTTAATTGTCGATGGAGATTGCCAGGCCTTCCTGTATGGAATCTGGGTCCGACAATGTAGCTAACATTACCTGCTCGGTCAATGGGTTAATCATGTAATATAGATAGTTGATTATGTCGTAATTATCTCCCTTGTATCATGTTCATGCCTTTGTACATTGTATATATTGATGTAAGGCTGGAATGTAACTTTTCACAAATATCAAATTGAATGTGAATATATATTGGTTTTACAAGTATGTGGCTATTTTTTAAAACTTTTCATTGTTAATTTTTAAATCTGAACCATTGAAGCTGTCTATAAGCTGTGAGGGTTAATTGTAAAATTGGTGAAATGTATGTGTTAAACATATATTCCATAATTTACTGGTTAATATACAAGGATATATCAATTTGAAAACTTAATAGCATTTTGGAATGAATCATATATATCACATGGTAATGGGTGATATTTGTAACTATGCTTATAACTGCCGCCATTCTTCACAGCAAGTAGGCAAAAAAGGATTCAGTTTCCATAGAAAATATTTTCAATGTAGAGGGAATCCTTGTTCAGTCAATTAATATTTTTCAAATTGCCTTTAATACTTGCCTGTGACTTAGGTAGAAAATCTAGTACATAATTCTTTAATCTTTTTGTTGGCAATTATCAGTGTCTGTGTACAATACTGTTGTATATTATTGTTATGGTGAGTGTTATTTATTTAATTCCCCACACAGCTGATAGCCAGTACAGATGCCAGTGTGTTAAGGCTCCTCTATTAAATCTGGTGTAAAACAACAAAAAAGAATGCAATACAATATGCGTTATATCAGAATGAACATATCTATGTACTGCTGATAATGTCTGACATTCAGGGAACAGGTTTTAGACATTATTATGCTTGTAATAATGATAATTATTCCAAAAAACATATAGTTTTCCTGTGGTGGTCATCTTTGTCCCAAATAACAGGCAAAAACAACATGCATTAACATGATTTCAATATTGGTCGTGGGTGCTATTCCAATACAACACAGCCCAGTATCATGGGAAGTAATGTATTTTCTTGAGTATAGTGCACACATTTTAAACAAAAATTGAAATATTATCCCAATGCATGGACATTATCATGAGTATGCAACAGTTTATCCAATACTACATGGTATGTGCTGTTTCAGTACAACTTTGAACTGAATTCCAGAAGGTTTGGCCACAATATCATAGGTCTTTCTGATAAGCTGGGGGTACTTTTCATTCTGATATAGCATATGTTTATTCAGTTTTATTGTTTCATCATGATTTTACCAGGAAGGGATGATCATGTCATCGTGCATGTCATGTTTTGTAGCATGCCCTACCCAATCAGTACATAAAGTCTCTTGAGTAAGGTAGCATATTTTCAGTTTTTCTGTTGTGATCTTGACTCATTTTAGATGTAGTTAAATTGTTTTGTTACTCAATTTAAGCATGAAGAATAAGAATTCCTGTTTAATTTATTAAACTTCTTTATAGGTTTACCAACAGCAGTGTCTAATTGTATAAGGGGAGTGAACTATTGCTGAACACTATAAAATAATCATGTTTAACTATTGACATGCTGTGAGGTAATTATGATTTGTTGTGTTTATGCTTATGTTGTCTTTTATGTCTCTTTCACAATGGTGCTCTTAATACATTTACGTCCGATACAAACATGCTATAACAAGGAGGATATCCAATGAAATGTTCACTCTGAGATACATTAGGTGCCTTGGACTGTCAGTTTTCCATCCATCTATCCATCTCTTGCATAAAGTTGCTTCTTATAACAGGTGAAAATATAACTGTCTATAACATAAGTGGAAGTTAGATTTGTACATTATGGTATTGCTGTCCAGATGGCAATCCTGCATTATGTGAGACTTATTATTGAATATTTATCCATACAATACTGAGACTACATGTTTAGATAATCCTACTTTGTACTGCATTGTACACTGTGTCATTGTGGACACCACGTTACTTGGCCTTGGCTTGTAGAATATCCTTACTACTTTATTATTTGAGTGAATAAATATACTTTTATTGTACTTGGTACATGTTGCTCATTTTTGTCTCAGAACAGTCCTGGGTGCCGTTGTACAAAACAACCTTAGCGCTAAGGTGGCTAACTCCCATACCTTAACAAAGACTTATGAGAGTCTTAGGGCTAAGGTAACTGTAACTCCCATACCTTAACATAGACTTATGACAGTCTTAGCGCTAATGTGATCGTAACTCCCATACCTTAACATAGACTTATGACAGTCTTAGCGTAAAGGTAACTGTAACTCCCATACCTTAACATAGACTTATGACAGTCTTAGTGCTTAGGTGACCGTAACTCCCATACCTTAACATGGACTTCTGACAGTCTTAGCGCTAATGTGACCGTAACTCCCATACCTTAACATGGACTTCTGACAGTCTTAGAGCTAATGTGATCGTAACTCCCATACCTTAACATGGACTTCTGACAGTCTTAGCGCTAAGGTGACCGTAACTCCCATACCGTAACACTTCTGACAGTCTTAGTGCTAAGGTGACCGTAACTCCCATACCTTAACATAGACTTATGACAGTCTTAGTGCTAAGGTGACCGTAACTCCCATACCTTAACATAGACTTACGACAGTCTTAGTGCTTAGGTGACCGTAACTCCCATACCTTAACATAGACTTACGGCAGTCTTAGTGCTTAGGTGACCTTAATTCCCATACCTTAACATAGACCTACGGGAGTCTTAGAACTATGGTTGTTTTGTACAGAGGCACCCTGTACAGATAACGGTGTTGAATGTAACCCATGCAATACTTTAGCCCACACAGCTCTATTATATTGTGTATCAGGCCTGTCTAGAACTGTTGTAGAGCTCAGCTGGGTTCAAAGATCATGATGTCCGTGAATATTGGATTCGAACCTATAATCATCAAAACAGATCTGGACAGTGAAATGTGCCTCAGACAACTAGTCCTCCTATGTCCCATATTATCCAGTGTTATTGGATTTTTGACACTTTCTAATTACATGAATGATGATACAACATCTCACTGGCAGTGGGGTAGCTTAGTGGTTAAGTGGTTCCGCTCATCACGCTGAAGACCTGGGTTCGATTCCCCACATGGGTACAATGTGTGAAGTCCATTTCTGGTGTCCCCCCGCTGTGATATTGCTGGAATATTGCTAAAAGGAACATAAAACCAAACTCACTCACTCACTTACTTAAAAAAAAGATGCATATCTTTATCCAAAACAAAAGGTTATTGCCACCACCTGAAACATCATCAAGTGATAACAGCACCACTCTTAAAAAGGTCACATGCAACCAAAAAATCAAACATAATTAAAACACAATGATCACTTATTCATGACATATAATATGCATTGCTGATTATGAAAAAAACAAATAAACAAAATTATAAGCGTATAATCGCAAATCAAAAGTGCAATATTTTGTACTTGGGTTTACTTCCCTCGAAACGAAGCAGCCGGGATACCGAACCCAGTCAGAGCGGGTGGGTGTGCACTCAAGTGTAACGGCTGGTTCATTAGCAGATGCCGCCTTCACGGCTCATTGTGTTTGTATATATAGAGATGTTGGGTTTTGTAAATACATGCTCATTTTTTGTGTATAACATTTTGCAATCAACAGACATCATAACATGTCATGTGTTCAAGTATCACACCTACCTGTCTGTGCAATTACATAATGTGACAGAGACCGAACTCGGGCCATAAATCAATGCGTTTTGTTTATGGTGTATAGCCTGATTGGTGTTAAGTTCAAATTGCATGTGGTCAGTGATCGCAGTTGTGTATTGAATGTCGTCATTAGCAGACAGGCAGGCAGACACACAGGTGTCAATAAAACAAGACATTGAGTTTTGTCTGTGACAACGACATATCTATATCACAGTTAGAAATTCTGTCAACGCTAAATAATGACATTGCTTTTAAGTATCGAACTGAGAAAGTGACTCGGTAAGAAGAACATGTGGTGAAATAGACAAATGAAATTATATAAACAGTTAATTTACTGTCATAACATATAAAAAGTTCGCGCCTGTGAGATATCAACAAAACATTATGAAAATAGCTCACACCAAAACCTTCACCAGTATTCCAAGTTGCGCGAACCTATTTCACTGCGCACGTGCTATGAGCGCAGCCCAGCTGTTAAAACCCGTATTCCCCAGAAAAGTCTGGGGAAAATTAGTGAAACGTTTGAACTCCGATTTCGCGCGTTTTTTTCATCGCGTTATTTTTCAACTTTATAAGTTGAGTTTGCATTTTTTGACGCTTTGTTTCGGTAAGTCCATACCGAAAGGTATCAGAATCTGCAAAGTTGTGTTTTACGTTGCATGTGACCTTTAACAAAAAAGGTACCATGTATTCTTATCTATTCTTTCTTAATCTTTATTAAGAGAAAGAACTGCACAGCTTGAAACATTTACCACAAGCCCAGATAAATGTAGGGGCATGGTGCGTATTTTTTTAATATGTATTTGTAAGGTATCTAGCAATATTCCAGCTATGTCAGAGCAACCTCCTTGTCAAGACCAGACATTGACCTCAGTCTGTCTCCCAGATCCCAGAGGAGTTAAACTCAAGTCTAGAATGACTGTGCAAGCCTCATGTTCTTAAAAGCTGGGCACATTCATTCATTCATTCATTCATTCATTCATTGGCCTGTGAAGATCCAGGTTAGAATTGGTCTTCAGCAACCGATGCTTGTCCTAAGGGGCAACTAAGGTGATTGGGTCAGACTAGCTAACTTGGTTGACAAGTCATTTGTATAGATTGATGCTCATGTTGTTGATCACTGGATTGTCTGGTCCAGACTCGATTATTTACAGACCACCGCCTCATAGCTGGAATATTGTGCAACCAACAAACAAGCATTCATTTATTTACAAAAGATATACATTTAAGACAGATAACCTTATTTCCAGGACAAAATGTCAGTCTACCTCTACCTATACAGTTGGGGTAAGATAAAACCAGGAACCGCATCCTCAAGCCTGTGGTTCCGATTGATATCACGAATCTATCAGTGATTTCATGGGGATGAAGTTAGGTGTACTTATGGCCACACCGTCTTACCGCAAAGACTGTTGACTCACCGCGTGTAATGTGTGTTTAATGAGAGTTACGACAGTCCTGGCACTAAGTTCGTTTCGTGGAACGGGCCCAGATACCAGCACGATTCATATGAGACACAACTGTACTCATCGAATTACGCTGCATTACACCACTGAGACTTCCGTGCTGCTGTAAAAGTTCGACAGAATGCATAATGAATGTTACTCTTCTCTCTGGTAATGGATTTGCGCCAATATTTACGACACTTAATATGTCGGGAGCTGAAAAGTCTACCGAAAACCCGACCCAAGTGACTTTTATGCTGACCTCGGCAAATAGCGGATGTCAGGTGTTCTGGGCCCAGAGTGAATATGGTTTTACGCCGCTTTTGGCAATAGTCCAGCAGGGGACATTAGAAATGGGCTTCACACATTGTACCCATGTGGGGAATCAAACCCAGGTCATCAACGTGACGAGCGAACGCTTTAACCACTAGGCTACCCAGCAGCTCCCTATGCATGGGTCACATGATTGGTAAAATCAATTATTTGCTTGAAAGCCATTGCCGCCGTATTGGTCAGATGTTGTTTATCTAATGAGCACCAGTCCATCATATAAACAACACTTTAAAGTATTAAATAAAGATAGAATCCTGTAAACCAGTAGGAAATCGTGACTGGAATTTGTCCCCAGCAACATATGCATATTATAAGAAACATCTTTCCTAAATTTATCGACTGGTAAGGAACGATGACGTGGTTGATGACGTGTCAGCGTGCCCCTGCGGTGTGAACTGTCATTCATAATATCAGTCATTTTATTGTCTGGTCCCGACTGGAATATTTACCAAACGCGGATTAAATGGATTATTGGTGAGTGAGGCGTTAAACAACAACAACAACAACCAATCTTGGTGAAAGTTCGACATTTGATAATTTCATAAAAGAAAATATATTTAATTTGGAGGAATGTTGCGAAACAGTAAGAATCTGAATGATTTTACGTATGCTTCTTTACACTCAGCATTCATTTTACCAGAAAGCGCACATGGACCTGTAACGCAAACAGCTGGCACCGAGGCAAATAATGTGCCAACACATGCGATGAGAGAGTCTTCGCTTCGAAAATGGTTTTATATTAGCTATAAATAGTAATAATATTGAGGAATCAGAGGTCCTGAGCAACCAATGCTTTGGGCGGCAACCGAACAGATGGAGTGATCCGTCAAGGTGACATGGTTCATTGTTTAACGCCGCACTCAGCAATATTCCAGCTATATGGCGGCGGTCTGTAAATAATAGAGTCTCGACCAGACAATCCAGTAATCAACAGCATCAACATCGCATACGTATTTGGGATTCGATGTAAGTCAGCGAGCCTGACCATGCGATCCCGTCAGTCGCCTCTCACGACGAGCAGGGGTTACTGAAGATCAATTCTAACCCGGATCTTCACGGGTTACGAAAAGTAAGTACTAACAAGACACAACTTTCAAAACAAAAACACATTATACAATAATTTGGTGACCCCGTTACATTCTTATCTTCCTTCATGGAAGTGAGTAAATCTGTCAGCGCACATTTGGAGTAACCACACAAACCTTCATTAGACGCAACCCGGTCCCGTTAGTCACCTCTTACGACAAGCATGAATTGCTGGAGACCAATTCTAACCCGGATCTTCACGGGTCGACTTAGTTGGTAATGTGTACAATAACAATCACTTGATGATCAGGACCAGAAGCTTTTATTTACAGTCCGTCGTCATAAAGTTGGAGTGAGTGAGTTTCGTTTTACGCTGCACTCAGCAATATTCCAGCTATATGACGGCGGTCTGTAAATAATCGAGTCTGGACCACACAATCCAGTGATCAACAGCATGAGCATCGATCTGCGCAACTTGAAACCGATGACATGTGTCAACCAAGCCAGCGCTCACCACCCAAACCCGTTAGTCGCCTCTTATGACAAGCATGGGTTGCTGAAGGTCATAGAGTTGGAACATTGCTGATACTGAGTGAACCAACAAACACCCATGTTTTACTGGAAAAACTGTATTCGACTCTGAGATGTGATTGTACAACATTCTGATGGGAAATAAAAACATTTAAAAAAAAATAAAAAAAAAATGTTTTACTGGACCAAGTCCTCCAACTATACAGTCATACCATATTTTCAGAATCTTTATGCGGAAATGTGTCCGTGAAGGCGTCTCATTCACAACCATCTGCAATAATTGAATACCATCAGCATTAATGAATTCAAAACGACATTCTCTCGTCTCCTTACTCTGACAACTAAATTGCCTCAAACACATTCCTGACAAAACTCATAAATGTCAGGGGTAAACTTTCACCAAAATATGGTTAGCGTCGACTACCGTCTTACAAGTTCTTGTACTCAAGATCTAAGTTGCTCGTTGTTTATTCATTAAGGCGATGCAAATGACCTGACACAGCCGAACATACGTCGCCAGCAATTCTACGCACATACGAATATTATTTCCTCCAGATGCGAGTAGCTGTTATGTCAATCTGAAAATGTATATACATTAAAACATGTTAAAACGCCGAGAGGTTAAACTGAACTGCCGTGCAAAATGGAATCGTAAATATGACTATTCACCATTCGCTCCCTCACAACTGTGTACTGTTGACCCATCTAGATCAGTGTTAGAGTTGGTCTTCAGCAACCCATGTTTAGAGGTGACTAACGGGATTGGTTGGTCAGGCTTGCTGAAATGCTCATGATGTCAATCACTGGATTGTCGAGGCGGTGGGGTAGCCTTGTGGTTAAGGCGTTCGCTCGTCACGCTGAAGACCCGGGTTCGATTTCCACATGGGTACAATGTGTGAAGCCCATTTCTGGTGTCCCCCGCCGTCATATTGCTGAAAGCGGCGTAAAACTAAACTCACTCACTGGATTGTCTGGTCAAGACTGTATTATTTACAGACCGGTGGAATATTGCTGAGTTCAGCGTTAAATAACAAACAAAACTGTGTACGGTGACATTGCCGCCCCGCCGTGTTGCGGTTTACACTTTGATACGTTCCTGCTACGAGGGTCGATCAAAAAGTACGTAGCCTAACTATATTCTCGATGTCCAATGTTTGAAAAGCTTCCATTTTATTCTGAAGGAATCGTTAGCAAAGCCATATCCAAAATTTCACATGTGTGCGTAATGTGGTTAACCAGATATTTGTCATCACAACACATTGGGGTATAATATTTCTAACAAAATTGCAGAAAATGAAACACGATTTGTCTTTTGGTACCTCTTGGATAATAGTATGTCCTCGGATAATGTCATATAAAATATGTTAAGTATAGTATTGGATGACTTCCCGTCATGATCAACAGTCAAAGATTTGGATTGCCTGATATATATTTAGTCGGGCGCTATTTTTAAGGACACCCCCATTTTAATCTTTCAAAAACATTGTGTCCAGATATTCAATCTGGCACTGTTTACAATATATTGTGAGCTGACACTTGTGTGACCATTCAGTATTTAGTTTGAACCCTTGGCATCATGTATGCAAAAGTGAAAACATTAGAATAAGCTATGCCCTTATGATTACGTCATCTGAAAGGGGGATGGGTAGTGTCTCCAAAACAAGCTCTTTCAGTCAACATGAAGGGGAGTCACTTTAACAAGCGATTGTAATTTCAAAGTGCTTTTTTATGAACTTTAATATCTAAGTGTGATTCTAGGGGACTTCTATCAATCTCAAACACACAAAATATTTCTTGAAAATTTTGTTTCCTGACGTTTTTGATGCATTTATTGTAGATTTTGCGTTTTTTGAGGGTACCAAGATAAAAGGTCAAACAAAATGGGATCGTGAGACTGGAACATAGCAAAACCAAATTGCTTGAGCTTGACAGATAATATGTAGAAAAATAACTGCATTTGTATCGTTTTCTTGGTGATTCTACATACTTTTTGATCGCCCCTCGTATATCCCCTGTAACACCTGTATCAGTTACACACCGCCGTGTTTGTTTATTTTTAGCCACCATTCTTTTGTTTCCGTGCAGGTGCACTGGAACATGTATAACGGCCCACAACGGAAAATCCTGGGAGGCTTTGGGATTATGTTTTTCAAACAGAAAACTATTCCCCATAATGCTGGAAAATATTATTCCCTGAGTTTAAAAAAAAATCAAATCAAATCATAGGTCACTGGACAGGATGATTGTTCTAAATAAATATCATGGCTCGGGAAAAGAAAATTCACTCCCAACACTCCAACCTCAGAAAGTCAAGTAGACCTACGACAGTCGTAGCAAATACGATCGCTTTGAGGAACTAGGCCCGGGTTCTTAACTGGCTGGTCATTATATTTATATTTATATATATTCATATAGCGCCAATATCCAGATCACCTACTCAAAGGCGCTTTGTTTTTCACTAGATCATTGGATGTCAGTCTCAAACGGCACAATGTATTATCAATCTCAACTCCCTGGGGACTATACAACTCTTGCAGCCACTAGGCGCACCGAGTTAATGTGGCTTTCCCATCCTTACGAGGTACCCATTCACAGCTGGGTGGACTGGGACACGTAGTCACAGTATTTTGTCCAAGTCTACTGCACGTTGCTGTACCCGCAACTAGGTGTTTGCACGTATTCATGTGGCCACCATCTGGTCATATACCAACGGATCCGTGGGTTCTTTTAAGTGCACAGGGTTGTGTACTGTACACTAGGGGTTGTGACAACACTGAGAGAGTCTGCACGCAAAGTTGACTCCAAGGTTTTCACACCCTGTCACAGGTGGGCTCGATCCCGTCACCTCAAGCTCGCTGGATCACTAGCCTGGTAATTGCAACTCGAAATTCCATGTCTTATTATTGCCTTGGATGGACAGTACTCTTTTAACTTGAAAGGATTGTTGGTATTACCCAGGATCTGACCCACACTACCCCCGCGCGTTAGGTAACACACATCAGGTGTTATTATTCCCCATTTCACGGTATAGCGGCTGGCATATGGCGAGACACAGACAGATGTTACTGTAGACCCATTGTGATGGAGCGGGTGTATCAACCATTGTTTCACATTGCTACACGTTATAGGGTTTGATCTGTGTCATTAAATATCCATAAACCTGTCTGCATTTTTCTGTTTCCCATCTCCAGCCCGCCCTGAATTTACGTTCCGACGTAAAATAATAAAAAGGCTTCTTATCTCATTTATTCGCGCCGCTGTGGAAATTTATGCCCATATGGAATAAAAACTAGTCTTACCCAGCACACATAAAACTCCCCAGGTCACCTTGATCTTGATTCATCTTCAGTATTAAAAAGAAATTCCGAATCACACCAATTCGATCAACATCATATATGATTTTAAAGACTATTACGAAGTGATCAAAGTTTTAATGAATTCAAGAAAATAAGTTTCACGATTGGCGGAAAAATCATTCTTTTATATTCTGTTTTAACACGTTTTTGCTTGCCCGTCTGCTCTCTTGTCGGTTTAGGTTGCAGATGAGAAGCACGTAATAAAAAAAAAAGTACGGATGGCGGTTAAAAATATCCGTTTTCGATCACCTTTTTGTTTGTTTGTTTGTTTGTGGTTTAACGCCGCACTCAGCAATATTCCATCTATATGGCGGTTGTCTGTATATATTCGAATCTGGACCAGACAATCCAGTGATCATCATCGATCTACGCAAATGGGAAAGAGTGTGTCAACCAAGTCAGTTAGCCTGACCACCGATCCCGTTCGTCGCCTCTTTTGAGAAGCATGGGTTGCTGAAGACCTATTCTAACCCGGATCTTCGATCACCTTAACATCATCATGTGAAATTTGATAGACGTGTACACTTTGTACTATATGCAAACCGATAAATATGTTTGAGAAATCATACATTAAACAAGCAACATGTAATTAATTTAGATGCATGCTATTTTGCAAATTGTGAATTTCTTTCAGGTTTTGCTCACTTCAAGATCATCACGGAGCGTCATAGGCCAAAGTTTTGTATTCACTCGTCCTCGTGCTTTAACTATAATAGTTCTGGGCAAAAGTGTGTTTTATTACACTATACATGGTGGTAGAGCGAAGTGTATTTCTTAATTCTAAGATGCCAAATTTAATACTTTCTAAAGATAATTACGATTAATTTAAGGCAGAAAAGAAACGACGGTGACAGTGACGTAAATTAAGAATCCTCGCACAGGGCTAACTGGCGCGCTGTTCTATTGATGTGTCTGCCCCCTACGTTAAGACGAACGTTACCAGAAAAAAACAAATGATAACAGTTTGATGACGGTTTACGTTCGGATTAAATATCTTCTCTGAATTATTTTAATTACATCTGTCATTAACGTAAACCATATGGGGCAATATGAACGTTGCATTTCTACTATCAGCGTAAGTTTAGATCAGTACATCCAGAGGAAGTTGAGTAGTCAAGCGACATTCCACAATTGCATTGTGGGAATGTAAACATTACGAACGTTACCGTGTCGCTGAAAACTCGTGAGTCGAAATGACACATTTTAACCGTCGTAAAACATAAACGTAATGTTTCCACCAGTGATGTTAGCTGCGTGAAGCAACAGCAAACCAAGAAACTGGATGCAACGGTGTAGTTTACTGTAGGAGGCCGTACGAGGCGATGACAACTGACATGCATCGTGACGTCGCTTACATTGTGACGTAATGTAAAATGGTTTGATTACGAGGGGGCACACTAGAATGGCGCAGTGACGGGATAACGTCATTCAATTGTTACGTCATCAAAAAACTATACCTTTATTGTCTGATAATGTATTTTTTTTCGATTGTTCTAACCGCTAGGCATCTTAGAATTAAGAAATACAGTTCGCTCTACCACCATGTATAGTGTAATAAAACACACTTTTGCCCTGAACTATTATAGTTAAAGCACGAGGACGCTTGCGTCCGAGTGCTTTAACGTCATAATAGTTCAGGGAGAAAGTGTGTTTTATTACACTATACATGGTGGTAGAGCGAACTGTATTTCTTTTCTAAGATGCCAAATTTAATACTTTCTAAGGATAATTACGATTAATTTAAGGCAGAAAACAAACGACGGTGTCGGTGACCTAAATTAAGAATCCTCGCACAGGGCTAACTGGCGCGCTGTTCTATTGATGTGTCTGCCCCCCTACGTTAAGACGAACGTTACCAGAAAAACAAATGATAAACAGTTTCATGACGGTTTACGTTCGGATTAAATATCTTCTCTAAAGTATTTTAATTACATCTGTGATTAACGTAAACCATGTGAACGTCGCATTTCTACTACCAACGTATGTTTAGATCAGTACATCCAGACGAAACTGAGTAGTCAAGCGACATTCCACGATTGCATTGTGGGAATGTAAACATTGCGAACGTTACCGTGTCGCTGAAAACTTGCGAGTCGAATTGAGACATTTAAAACGTCAGAAAACATAAACGTAATGTTTCCACCAGTGATGTTAGGTGAGTGAAGCAACTGCAAACCAAGAAACGGGATGCAACGCAGTAGTTTACTGTAGGAGGCTGTACGAGGCGATGACAACTGACATGCATCGTGACGTCGCTGACATTGTGACGTAATGTAAAATGGTTCGATTACGAGGGGGCACACTAGAATGGCGCAGTGCCGGGATAACGTCATTCAATTGTTACGTCATCAAAAAACTATACCTTTATTGTCTGATAATGTATTTTTTTTTCGATTGTTCTAACCGCTAGGCATCTTAGAATCATGGTTACAACATGCCCGTAGAAAAGACAATACATCGATCGTTGTTTCCCTGTTATAGAGCAATTCATCTTTGGTGAGTTAATTTGCACTGTTTCCATTTTCATTAAATCGTATTTTTGTGAAACACTTTATCACGCCTTACACATTTTTAGCTGGGCAACAAAACAACTGGCGTTAAATTTAATACACATATCGTAGAGTTGTTTTTAAAAAATTTAACTTCCTGAATTGTACTGCCGCTAATGAATGAAAAACAAATGTAGGTCATATCATCTCAGAAGCGACTGCGGAATGACACTGAAAGATAACTGATTGTTTTTTCCATTAAAAAAACGATTTTACACGTATCACTTACCATTTTCTACGAACAGCGGTGATGAGATCTCATTATCTTTCACCCAATAGTAGAACAGAGTAGGGCAAAAATGTTTTTGTCAAAGGTTACTAGTATTTAATTTCTAATTTCATTTTGTCTTGTCGGTTGGTTTCGTGAACCAATATCCGTTGTACAATAGGCAATGGTTGTGTTCCTTGTGAGCACCAAACAGAATGTCGTTGTGGTGAGTGAGTATTATTTTACGTCGCTTTTAGCAAAATTCCAGCAATATCACGGCGGGGATACCATAAATGGGCTTCACACATTGTACCCGAATGTCGTTGTAGACTTGTCAGATCATTTAGCGTTCCTTCCGTATCATTGTCTGTCTGTCTGTTTGTTTGTTGTTTAAAGCCGCACTCAGCAACATTCCAGCTATATGGCGGCGGTCTGTAAAAAATCGAGTCTGAACCAGACAATCTGGTGATCAACAGCATGAGCATAGATCCACGCAGTTGGGATAGACTGACGGTATCAACCTGTTTCGTCTAATTTTTCAAACAGGTAAACAGTAGCAATTAGACGACCCAGGCATAGTCAGGGTTGAGTGACTCAGGCTGACATGTTCCAACCACGTCAGCGAGCCTGACCACCTGTTAGTCGTCTTTACCACAGGGGCGTGTCACGCTTAACGCTGTTTCTAAGCGTGACACGCCCCTGTGGTCTTTACGACATGCCGGGTTGCTGTAGGCCAATTCTACCCCGGATCCTCATGGCCTCCCGAATCAATCTCTTATATGATAAAACTAAAATACTGTTAAACCCAACTCACTCATACCTCGGTATAAACGGCGAATACATGTTCCCTTTATTAGTTATTCCTATAAACGAGCATGTACACGTTATACATTCTTTACCGCCATCCCATTGAAATGCTGCTCTCTCTGCTAAACCACATCATGCATCTTTTATCGCCTTTACAGTCAGACATTCAGCCACGGTATGGCCAATCGATAGAATAAAAATCAAGGCAGATGTCAAACAGGTTGACGGTATATCTTTCCGAATGTTCTCAGCTATATACATATGCAAAGATTCAACATGACGCCGAACACAGCCGTTTCTTCTCCAATTTTGGTCTTGACTGGCAGAACATGCCACTATGGCAACGTTTTTTGTTTCTGTATTTCCGATTGTACTGCTTCACTCTCTGATCTTCTTCCAAACAAAAAGAAAGTCGTTTTCACTGAGAATTACAAGAACCGCCTAAGTAAGAACTGATGTAGATGCTTATAAAAACCCACAGCGCCAAAGAAACATTCCGATGTGAGAATGAACGAGATGAACGTGGCGTTTCAATCCTATGAAAGTAGTATAAGCCAAAGCGAGACTTGAGACTGTTCGAAGAAATGCATTGTATGTAGAAGTAGAAGAATCCTAATCGTTCCTGCTACTCTATTATGATGGACAGGGTTATTGTTGGGGCTACCTAACCCTAAACCTGAATTCTTTCTTAGCTGCTTCACTTCCATGTTGCTTTTAGATATGATATATGTTTTTATTAACAAAAACTAACATAAAATCTATATTTATTTAAGTGGCTAGAACGATCGGAATTTTTACCGAACATCCAACTATATGTATGAAAATTAGAGATATATTTTACTTTTGTCGCCTGTTTGGTTGTTGTTCAACGCTGCCCGCCTCAATATCCACAAATGTCTCCGCTGTCTTTTGACCGACCTCGACCATAATGACGTCGAAATAATACTCCGAACATTCAGCATGTGCAAGGGCTTTGTACACGTGCGTCTACCAAGTCTACCAAGTATGAACTGTTTTCAGAGCAGCGTCTGTACATTTTACCAAACGTGCAAGTTCCTGTTCGTGAAAGTGATACCTGAGTCAGACATCTTACCAAACGAGGAAGATGCGCATGCAGTCATTTCAGGCATGTAACTGTGTGACTGAATTCATTAAAATAAAAGTAAATTGGGTTGTGTGCCGTCTTTAACACTCTGAAGGATTTCACTTGTCACGGCGGGTCACCTTGACCCGGAACAGATGTCCAGAGTGACGTCGACCGCTGACCTTCACTACTACTATTACTAATGAAGGGCGGTGGGGTAGCCAAGCGGTTAAAGCGTTTGCTCCTCACGCCGAAGACCGAGGTTCGATCCCCCACATGAATGCAAAGCCCATTTCTGGTTCGATTCCCCACATGAATGCAAAGCCCATTTCTGGTGTCCCCTGCCGGATATTGCTAAAAGCGGCGTAAAACCATACTCAGTCAGTCACTACTCCTAATGATAACAATGAGTACATTTCTATACCGTCATGTTCTACGCCTGTCTGCTCATCTGATCATTGTTACCCCGGTCAATGGATCTGTCTGCCCCATATGTCATTCTCAGCTCCCTGGGGAATATACGACATCATTACTTAAATTATACAAGGACGGTATGGTTTTGACAAACCAGTTAGGATCATAACCGTGATGAGTGCTGATTGTCGTAAAATAATGTTTACAGTTGGTTATTCTTCCTTCAATGTCTAATATTAAAATTCTTAAACTTGATGTGTATTTAACGTTGTTACTGTGGCATTGTTCACAGAAAACAATGAAATACTGAACACGAAGCCCTGTACACACATCACATCAATGCAATGAGAATTTTGATATTAGCAAAAGTTTTTGCAACACCCTTTAGCTGCACTCAATATTCCAGCTATATTGCGGCGGTCTGTAGAAAGTCGAGTCTGGATCAGGCAATCCAGTGATCAACAGCATGAGCATCGATCTACGCAATTGGGATACGATGACATGTGTCAACCAAGTCAGCAAACCTGACCACCCGATATCGTTATTCGCCTCCTACGACAAGCATGGGTTACTGAAGATCAATTCTAACGGATCTTCACCGGTCTTAACCGACCCGGTCATGGGTCTGATACAAAGCTGTTTTGTTTGTTTATTGTTTAACGCCCCACTTAGAAATATTCCATCTATATGACGGCGATTTATAAATAATCGATTCTGAACCAGGCAATCCAGTGATCAACATCATGCCCATTGATCTACTTATTTAGGATATGATGGCGTGCATCGACCAAGTCAGCGACCTTGACCTCCCCATCCCGTTAGTCGCCTCTTACCACAAGCATGGGTTGCTGAAGACCCGGATGTTCACGATGACATCAAATGTATTTAATGTAACGATGGAGTGGGTGCATATTAGCCAGGGTCGAGGGACCAACGTCCTAACATTATTTTAGCCTTTTTGCCCATTATTTTGTCGCCCTCTGGCAGTGTATGAAATAAGCCAAAAATCAAGCCAGACACCAGGGCTGGTAACTTCAAAATGTTACCAGCCCAAAATGGATTTAACCAGACCAAATATGGTGGATTTACTCAAATGTATGGAACATACATGTATACAAATTTTACCAGACCATCGGGCTGGCTAGCTGTAAATTTAGACCGTCCGTCAGAAATCTCGACCGTGTCGGGCGGTCGGACGGGCCTTATTTCATACACTGCCTCTGGTTGAAAGTTTCTCTCGCTTGTTGTCAATGACAGTTGCAATGAAAAAAACTCGACAATCCGCCACTAAGTTATAAAATCAAAGCGCTATGTTTAACAGTTACTTTTGACCGAATTGGCGTGAGGTAACAATGAGTTGTGTTGAAAACAGCTTCTCATGCCAACCGTGGTGTGGACAGGTATCCTGTTGTCCGTGATTAGCATTTCATTTCATCATCTATGTTCAACACCATTAACCCTTTCTACACCACAGCTGGAAGCCAGGGTATAGTGCCATGATACTGTCATAGTCCCAAAATGGCCATAACGCATTACTACCTTTGTCCTTCCTAATGGCATCCTCTTGGCGTCCCGGAAGTCATTTCCTACGCAGTGGGTGTCGGGAAGGGTAGGTGTTTCACGCGGCTGACCTTCACCTTCCTACACAATCTGAATATCATCAAAATTATTGACCCCCAATCAGAAATGATGCCTTCCATTTGGAAGATGTCAGTTTTGTCATCTATTCGCATTAATTGACTGTATTTTACAGTATTTTAATCATGTACAATCTCGGGAAACGAGGTATTGGACGGGTTCGTGTACCTGAAACCTGTCGGGACATCGAGTAAGCATGATTGGTGTAACCGACGCTTTGAACTGTGTGAACTACAGCTTGGCGTGTCAGCATGTCGAGGGAGGAAAGTTCGAAGGGATCGATGTAGGTGACGATCACGATGAATAATTTGGTGCTCTACGACAGAATGTGTGAAACCTATTCTTGATATACTTGACCGTGATACTGCCACGAGAAGCGTATGGCCATAGAGTCATTATCCCACTCACTCATTGAGTCACTCACCTTCCCGCCCAGTCACTCACTCATTAACCAATTCCCTCACTCATTAACCCACTCACTCCCTCATTCACTGTCCCATCCACCATTTCACCGGCTCACTCATCCACCATGTGACCCATTCACAAACTCACTTTATTCGCCCACACACTCAGCTAACAACACACCGAGCCCCTCACACACTGATTAACCCATTCATTCCACCATTTACCACGAGACCCATCAACCAACACACTCATTAACCAGCTCACTCATCCACCATCTCACCAACTCGCTCATTTGCCCATTCACCCAGCCAGCCACCAACTCTGACAGCCACTGACTCACCAATCCACCAACTCACTCACTCGCCCATTCACACAGCCACCAACTCACCAAACCATGCTCTCACTCACTCACTCATCCTTTTACTTACCAAATACCCGTGAAGGTCCGGGTTAGAATATTGATCTTCAGTAACCCATGCTTGTCGTAAGAGGCGACTAACGGGATCGGGTGACATATGTCATCGGTTCCCAATTTCGTAGATCGATGTTCATGCTGTTGATCACTGGATTGTCTAGTCCAGACTCGATTATTTACAGACCGCCGCCATATAGCTGGAATATTGCTGAGTGCGGAGTAAAACTAAACCCACTCACTCACTCGACTTACCAAACATTCAATTAATCCATTAACTCACCCACTCATTCGCTCACCTACCTCAGCACTCAGCACTCACCCGACCTGTCAAACAACCTAATCGTCCATCAATTCAATCGACACATTCACCCCCACCCACCTTTCTTCAAAGCAACCCTGTCAACCACCCTGACAAACAAACCATGTCACAAAGTGACACCATGTACAAAACAGAACAAACATACAAATAACATGATCGTTTTCAAGAGTATTCAGCTACAGATGTCATTACTAATTATTTCCGAATCTCCAACGTCTGTATCAGATAGTCGTCACACATCTCGCCTTGTCACTTCTACTGCTTCCTAGTCTTCCTGAGGCAACTTGAAGAACTTCCCTCTCTTGCCAGTAGGCAGCAGAGGTTCTGTCTGGCAGTTGATGTCAGGCTTGTGAGCCCACACATTATCAGTAACATAGGAATCGGGACACTATGTAATATTATCCCAGAATGGCGTTAGAGGTAACAAACGAATGTTCACTATTGTGAGATGATTAATAGAGGTCTGACGATACAGAACTTTCACGATACAATACGTATTGCGATATCTTGGAACGATACGATTCGATTCGATGCATATCACGATATGCTATCTTTAGTTATTTTCTTTCAAAATGTATATTTTGATAGCAAGTAACAGTGTAAATTTTGACATGACCTCCAATTTCTGGTGAAAATTATTAATTTTAAGGTCAACGATACATATCACGATACGAAAAAAAGAATCGATATATTTATCGTCTGATAAAGTATCACGATTATCGATACTACGATATATCGTCACAGCTCTAATGATCAATACCATCTGATGTTACATCCCGTGTTGCTCTACTACTTCAAATCAAAACCTCCTTAAACACCGAGTAACGTATGTGTCACTAATTCTGTTTGTTTGTTTGTTTGTTTGTTGTTTAACGCCACAGTCAGCTACATGGGGGTGTGGGGGGGTGGGGTGTGGGGTGTGTGTGTGTGTTAGCCTAGTGGTTAGAGTGTTCGGTCGTTAGGCCGAAGGCCAGGTTCGATTCCCCACATGGACCCATTTAGCGTGTCCCCCTCCGTGATATTGCTGGAATATTACTAAAAGTGGCGTAGAACTAAATTCACTCACTCCAGCTATATGGTGGCTGTCTTTAAATAGCACATTAAAACCACCTGTCGATGGTAGTCCACAAGTTTTTACGAAGGGAAAAGTATGTACAAGGTAATCTTTGACATCCCTTCTTGTTTAAACTTTACATCTGAGAACATTATTCAAGGCGACCCGTGAAGATCCGGGTTGAAATTGTTCTGCAGTAACCCAATGCTTGTCGTAAGAGGCGACTAACGGGATCGGGTGGTCAGGCTCGCTGACTTGGTTGACACATGTCATTGTATCCCAATTCCGTAGATCGATGCTCATGCTGTTGATCACTGGATTGTCTTGTTCAAGCTCAACTATATACAAACCGCCGTCATATAGCTGGAATATTGTTGAGGGCGGCGTAAAACTAAACTCACCCATTATTCACGGCATCAACCACATATTATTAGCGGAAGCAGTGCAGCCTTGTTTCAAGTTTATTGAACATTTTCTCTTACGAAACCTTTCAAAAAGCCTGTATTGTTCCAGAGCACTACAACACGAGACAGGTATCCTCTCCATTGTGTTTGTTTATTGCACTCAGGGGGCGGTGGGATAGCCTAGTGGTTAAAGCGTTGGCTCGTCACGCCGAAGACCCGGGTTCGAATCCCCACTTGGGTACAATGTGTGAAGCCCATTTCTGGTTAAAAGCGGTGTAAAACCAAACTCAGTAAGTCAGTTTATTGCACTCAGCAATGTTCCAACTATATGACGGTGGTAGATAATCGAGCATGGACCTGACCACCATGTGACTGGAGCATTGCTACCAGCGGCGTAAAAACCTTATTTACTACCTACTACACCGTGTACTCAATGAGCTCTAGACCGCCTCCGTGGTGTAGTGGTTAGAGCGTCCGTCCGGAGAGCGGAAGGTCGCGGGTTCGATCCCCGACCGCGTCATACCAAAAGACGTTAAAATATGGTACTTGTTGGTCCCTGTCTGGCGCTCGGCATTAATGGGTACAACAAGGACTGGTCGGCTCGGAGTCAGTATAATGTGTCTGAGTGGGGTATTCATGCTTAACTGCGGCATGGTGTCTCAGTTGGCTAGCACTATAAAACCAGCTTCAGTCTGGGCTAGTACAAGCAGCCACACCTACACATACACACGCATGCACGTCGTCATATGAGCGAAATATTCTCAAGCACAACGTAAAACCCAATTTCACCTCACCTCACCTCACCTCACCTCACCTCACCTCACCTCACCTCACCTCAATGAGCTCCTGGTTGTAGCCTTCCAGACAACCATTATGAGCATCGTTCTACGCAAATTAGATAATCCACTTTTCGTAACAGTTAGGGAGCGATGAGACAGCCTGGTGGTTGAGAGCGTTCGCTCGTCACGCCGAAATCCCAGGTTCGATTCCCCACATGGGTACAATGTGTGAACTCATTTCTTGAGTCCCCCGCCGTGATATTGCTGGAATATTGCTAAAGGTTGTGTAAAACTAAACTCACTCACTCGAAACAGTTAGCCACATACTGTATTGATCGTAGCTACACTGTGTTCAGACTGTATCTGTATCTAGCTTATAAGAACGATTCAACCATCTTACTCGTGTCATATTCGCCTATATTAGTGTTGGACATTACATTAGCCAGAACGATTGTCAAGCGGTAACGACATTACATGACAGGATGCGGTCAAAGCCAAAGTTTGAACAGTACATAAACAGCCACCATGTTACACCGTTCCCTTGTCTTAGACAATGTAGACATCAGTTGTCACAGGAAGAACAAACACACACAAGTTACACGAACCATGCTACTCAAGATTTGATTTCCCTGGACCTTTCTTCTCCTATTTCCGTCAACTGAAATCCCTCAAGGCGGGTTATAACACGTCTTACTGCCTCTCGTGGTTTATTGTCATTTGTAGATACTGGAAATGAGGACCCTGGCCAAAACGTGACAGCCCTAATTCAATTGCTGACTCTCCAAGTGTGAATGATTTCGAAAAAGGTCCATTCAGTAGGGGAACGTCAGCCCACCTCAGCGAAAACGATCAAATTTCAGACGTATTCCGTAATGCGTTTTGCTTGGTACTAAAGGACGACCTGTTCATTGTAATGAGGAGCGGGCATGCAAGGCAAGGTGATTACCGTACTTGATACGTCACGCCAATGTATGGAGATACCCAGAGACACATGAATGGATCACACACGCAGGCCCTGTAATAAAGGCAATGCTGGAACTCCGTTCGCGACCAGAAACATTACATGTATACATCTTGCTACAAATCATGTGAGGTGACCGCTTTGAGTTGTTACTAATTGTTTATTACGCATTCGTAACTACTCGCCTCTTTCCGTGGCCTACCGGAATGACACGAGTTGTTACGAATGCGAATGTTTATTACGAAGACGATGGCAACGAGGTGGCCGATGCAGCGAACTTCTATTTATTTAGCCGAAATGAACCACAACGAACTACGGGTTATTACGAACTAAATTAGCGGTCCCTTTGAGTTCGTCATAACCACAGGTTTCTGGTGACCGTGATATTGCTGGAATATTGCTTTAAGCGGTGACAAACTAAAACTCAGACTCACTCACACATAACCATTGTATACCGCATTTAAAGAACGGCCTCAAAGCCAATCACACAGCAAACAACTTCCGCGGGTTCTAAGTGTATCGACGCCATTTGGAAAGAGACTTCACCATTTGTATCACATTATTGGACAGCTATCTTTCTCAACGTGCCATTCGAATCAGACTCAAAGCGTATCATAGGCCCGCTGTGTTTATCTTAATGGAATGAAGATAGATTCTACAATGGAGTTTGAAGCTTACCACGGAGGCAATTCTCGCTCAGTATGGAAAAGGTATTTCGAAACGTTCAGTCTAATTAGTGGACAAGACCAGAGCCTTCGATTCAATCGAATAAGTGCGAGAGTCAAATCTTGACAGACTAAATTAGACCAAGGTCATGACATGGTGACCTGATAGTTAAATGGGCATCTGATGTAAGCAGTGATAACAATATTTTTTAAACAAATATTCCACAAAAAGGAAGGCAAACCCGATTTTTGGTGTGGAAAACAAACACAACAACAAACAGAACAACAATATGAGGTAATACACGGAAAAGGACAAATGTCAATGTCCTGAGAACGTACGAGCTGTGCCGCTCACCTACCACCCAGACCACGAGTCATTCGGTGAAGAATGATAACACTCTCGGCCTGTACATATACAATGTTTGTCCAGGCAGTCTCAGTGTCAGTTCCACACAATGATGGTACTCGGCGACCCAGCTGTTTCTTTTGTGCTCTGTCTGGTTAAAGGCTCCATGCCACTAAGAGACCGCAGTGCTACGACTATCTTAGATCTGTGTTAAAACGATATATGTCTGTGTTAAAATGATATGGTTACGGTCACCTTAGCGCCAAGGTCGCTCTCTTCAACGGACTTTAGAGGGTCAAAGGAGGATCCCTGTTTTCCTAAGAAACTGTTACACGTGCTGTGGAATCATCTCTCACAGACCGCTGACTCTTGGAGGCGGTTCTGCACCGTCTCGTCAAATATCCTTCGCAATCCTGATATTGCTGTCGTTGACGATGTCGTTGTAGGCCTTTGCCGCAAATGACGTAGCCGCATGAGGTCATAGGGGCCTAAGGGCCTAGCTAGACTGACCTGGGTTTGTGTCGCGAAGTTCCATTCTGTTGAAGCTGGTACCAAAGTCTACAGCGCTCTTGGGCACATTGAATACTCGGGTTACTGCCGGCTGTGTACAATCTTCTAGCGAATTGTTTTCCAGTTGTCATCCAGTGTTGTCCTGTTTGTCGTGCTGTTTCATCCCCAGGACCCCGTTGTTTGTACGTGGTTGTTGTTTTTAATTGCAACATTTTGGTTATTGTTTTGCAATGCTGCTGCTGTGTTGTGGTGATTGCGACAATGATATTTTGAATTTGATGGTAAATGGTCACGTTTTCCTGCTTCGCTTACCCTTAATGTGCCGCATTTCACACATATAGTTCAATATCACGCATGCGTCTTTTCTTAGGATTAAATGTCACGTGACATTAGAGTTGTTGGTGTAACTACATTATTCAAGTTCGAGCTGAAGTTCACGAGCCCTTTAAACCTGAGTAATCCAAGACCCATCTACACAGGACACTCATGGCAAGGTCTATACAGTTTGGAAATTGCTAAAAGGGCGTCGTTGGCTCGTACGTCTATAAAGTGTAAAGGGACGGTGGGGTAGCCTAGTGGTTAAAGAGTTCGCTCTTCACGCCGAACACCCGGGTTCGATTCCCCACATTGGTACAATGTGTGAAGCCCATTTCTGGTGTCCTCCGCTGTTATGTTGCTAGAACATTGCTATCAGCGGCGTAAAACCATTCCTACTACCTAATACTACCAATGAGCTGCGGACTGTAGCGTTCTCCAATCAGCAAAAGGACGCATAAACTAATTATGATTACGGGGAGCTGAGATTGAATGGGGGAGAACGTAGCGTCCAAGATTCTTACAATGTGTATGCGTGCTTGTGTGTGCGTGTGCGTGTGCGTGTGCGTGTGCGTGTGCGTGTGCGTGTAAGTTGCTGCATTTAGAACGACGCGACCAGGGCTACAACCACAGTCACTATAGACCACAATGATGGATACAAGGTGCCTGAAACATGAACGCCATCCTAACAGTGACTGTCCGGATGGATGTGTTTCGTAATTGAAGGGATCTGCACTAACGAGGTTTCATAGTACTCATGATGGTAATAGACACAAGGACGGGGAGACTCGTTTATCATGTACCATGTAACACTGAACGAGGTGAGGTAAAATGGGGTTTAACGTCGTGTATGTGTGGCTGCTTGTACTAGCCCAGACTAGTTTTATAACCAGCTGGTTTTATAGTACTAGCTCACTGATATACCATGCCGCAGTGAAGCATGAATACCCCACTCAGACACATTATACTGACTCCGAGCCGACCAGTCCTTGTTGTACCCATTAATGCCGAGCGCCAGGCAGGGACCAACAAGTACCATCTTTTAACGTCTTTTGGTATGACGCGGTCGGGGATCGAACCCACGACCTTCCGCTCTCCGGGCGGACGCTCTAACTACTACACCACGGAGGCGGTCCTAACACTGAACGAATCCATCATGGTTGTAACACGAGGCATCAAGCTAGAGACATCCATTCAGGCCGCTGATATTTCAAATGCTCTAGATGCTTAATCATCTAAAGAAACGGGCTTAAAGAACAGTTCTAATTGATAGCACTTTATCAGAAGCCTGAGACACCAGCGGGACTTTTTCTCATAGGACAATGACCGTCAAAGCCGAGAAATTGATTCAAGAATTGAAAAGGAACCTCCGTTTCACCACCGCATTATGAGGGGCGGCTGAAAAGTTCCGAGCTGAACTCCAAAGTTTGTACAGCACACTCTTAAAGGTTCGCCCATGCATAAAAGCTGAATTTTAAGCAGAATATGTCTGTAGGCATCAAGGGAATAGGTATTCTCGGTTGTGAATGAATAGAAAGTATCTGATTGGATGATACTTCTTCCTTTACCACTGTTGAGAGCTGGGGAAGAGATAGCCTAGAGTGAATGAGTATGGTTTTAAAGCAATGTCATGTCAGGGGACACCAGAAATTGTACCCGTGGGGCAACGAACCCGGATCTGAGGTAAGACGAGCGAACGGTTTAACCATTAGGCTACCCCACTGCTCAGACTAGAAGATGATCCAAGGTGAGGAATAACTTCAACTGCCAGCACTCAGATATACATACGTTTATGGATGATCGACGACTTGTTTTGTTTGTTTGTTCGTCTGTTGTTTAACGCCACACTCACCAATATTCCAGCTATATGGCGGCGGTCTGTAAATAATCGAGTGAGTGAGTTTAGCTTTACGCCGCACTCACCAATATTCCAGCTTGATGATCAGGACCAGAAGCTTTTATTTACAGTCCTTCGTCAGAAAGTGTGAGTGAGTGAGTTTAGTTTTACGCCGCACTTCAGCAATATTCCAGCTATATGGCGGCGGTCTGTAAATAATCCAGTCTGATCAACAGCAGTGAGCATCAATCTGCGCAATTTCGAACCGATGACATGTGTCAACCAAGTCAGCGAGCCTGACCACCCGATCCCGTTAGTCGCCTCTTTACGACAGGCATAGTCGCCTTTGTGGCAAGCATGGGTTGTGTCAACCAAGTCAGTGAGCCTGAAGACCTATTACTACAAAATTTTAACCCTGATCTTCACGGGTCGTAAATAATCGAGCCTGGACCAGACAATCCAGTGATAAACACCATGAGCATCGATCTACGCAATTGGAAACCGATGATGTCATGATCTTTGGTCATTCAACCAAGTCAGTGAGCCTGACAACCCGATCCCAGTTACGACAAGCATGGGTTACTGAAGACAAATTTTAACCCGCATCTTCATGGATAGATGCGTCGTCGACTTGTCACATAGTCAATATATTATATATACTACGGTCAATATAGTATACATGTATATACCCGGTCAATATAGTATATATGCCCGGTCAACATGGTCAGTATAGTAGAACAGATGTGGAGCTTCAAGACTTCAGATCAGGAACAGTTTAGATTCATCATCTCTCGGAAGGGATTTGCTAGTTTGTTGTTGACCCCCCGCATTCATCAATGTCACAGCTATATAAAGACAACATGTAGATAACTGAGCCAGGGACAGACAATGTTATTGATATTTAGAACAACGATCACATGCAATCAGCCGAGGCGCCGACTCTGACATGCCGATCCATTAGGTCGCATTCGACCAGCGTGGGTTGATAAGGACCAATACATACCTGGAATCCCATAGGGCGGAATGAGTGGGTGGATGGACTGGGTCATTTTAGGCGGTATTTCTAGAGTGTCTCATGTTTAAAGGGTGTCTGCATTCTTGGGAGGAAATTCCAGAGTTCCAAGTTATTCTAAGATTCTGATTACTTAGCTTGGCAACTCTACAAGTTCCTTCAGATAGTCTGGTCCCATGTGGTTGTTGGTTGGTTATCTAGCGCCGCACTCAGTAACATTCCAGCTATATGGCGCCGGTCTGTAAATAATCGAGTCTGGACCAGACAATCCAGTGATCAATATCATGAGCATCGATCTACGCATACGATGACATGTGTCAACCAAGTCAGCGAGCCTGACCACCCGATCCCGTAAGTCGCCTCTTTACTTACGACAAGCATGGGTTCTAACCCGGATCTCCACGTGTGCAGGGCAGGTGCCAAATGATCCTAAACTTGTTCACATACCTGCACCAATGACCGAGTCTGTGTGCACATGCCCTCGGTATCTAGTTATCTATTGAACATAAAACAAATTTATCAGGATCTTTGCTGCACGTGCGTAGCGTCACTTTTAGGATGACTGTTTTCAACTCCTGATGCAACAACATTTATAAAGTAAACCGCGTTCATAATATAAGGAACACGCTTGTAACGAACCGTTCTTTTCAGTCATTGGCACTTGCTATATAATTTAGTCACAATGCGTATAACGAGCTACGGTTATAACGAGCAAAGTACTATGAGTGAGTGAGTGAATATGGTTCTACGCCGCTCTTAGCAATATTCCAGCAATATCACGGCGGGGACACCAGAAATGGGCTTAACACATTGTACCCATGTGGGGAATCGAACCCGGGTCATCAGCGTGACGAGCGAACGCTTTAACCACCAGGCTACCCCACCACCCCTCAAAGTACTATCAGTCTGTTATAACCGGAGTTTACTAGTACTGTAATTTGTTTTGTATATTAAAGCACGAAGTCATCAAACAAATGAGCATTCCGTCGTGGTGTTCAGCCATTGCCTCTTTCTTGCCTGGTTTAGTAATATACAATATTTTTGTTTTTGTTTTCTTTTGTTTTCAAATTACTTCACTTCATACACTACTAAAACAGATCGGGAATCACTCTGTCTGTGTTCGTTGTTTTTTAACAAAAGGGACTTTTTGAAAAGATTCATCATGCATCTTATTCCTCGTCTTGCCCATGCTCTGACAACCTTAACCCTCTTGGCTCTTTGTCCATGATATATCATACGTGTCCCGTTTCGTTAAAAATCTGATATTTTTAGTTTCCACATCACATCTTGAATTAACCCTCTCTGTTATAACTTGAACACATTAACTTTTGTGACTGATTCCTTAAGCCGCCCACTTGATAAAACTGGATTAGGCGAGTACTGGACGTTATTATGTGGGAATCCTTTAACTGCAAGTGCTGCTCTGTCGTTATCCTGTGTCCATATTGTCAAGTGTCTGTCGTCATTAAATCACCGCGAGCCTGCCCAGATCTTGACAAGCGCTCATCAGGAGGCATTCAAACCGCCAGCCTTCACGTGGGGGTCAGATTGGGTCACGTGATATCGATTTGTGCGGATCGATCACAAATTGTGAGTGACTGGGACCACCGTGAGATCTTGGTGGGTAAAGAGACTCGGAATTGGCGCCGGACCTTGGAGGGTCATCCAAGACCTGAAGGAAACATGCGGACCCGAAGGTCTGGATGACCCGAGTTGGGGAAACAGACCTTTAAGGGTTAGAGTTGATATACTGGAAGGCTTTGTGAATGGGAATCTTGCTTGTACCTTGTTGTCTGCAGATGCGCATGGTGGAAGATTCGCTGTAGGGGTTGAGATGAATCAGGGTCATCGTTGACATGGGAAGGGCGTAAGTGAATGCGGATTGTGTGTGCGCTATTCTTGTCTGCACATGCGGATGCTGCCCTGTTTTAGGGTCTGATGGCCCCGGTTGGGGTGTTCGCGATCGTCGTTGATGTTAGGGATGATAGATGTAACAGGGTATGTATACGTCTGTTCGGTTGTAATTTGGGTTCACGTTGTTAGGGGTCAGCGTTGATATATGGGAAGTATGCTATGGGTTTGTATCCATAGAGGTGGTCACGTCCCCAGAACATAGCATGGCGGAGTGGTTCAAAGATCCTAGGTTCTTTCCGGTTGTAGTTTGGTATCATGTTAGGGTCAACGTACATATAACATAAGGAGCATTACAGTGTGTAAGGATGTGCTATATAGTTAGGCACAGACCGAAACTAACATTTTCAAGAGGTTTACTGTATATTATGTTTGTGTGAGTATGGTTTTACGCCGCTTTTGGCATTGTTCCATCGATATCAAGTTTGGTCACACCGAAAACAGCCTTACAAATATATACATATCCTCGGAAACGACCGCGGGCTTTCGGCGCGACGAGCGAACGCCTTACCCACTAAGCTACCCAACTGAAAGTGCATGCATTGTATAAATTTGTGATTTAATGTTGTCTGACGCAGCAGTTACAAATATCCCAAACTTGGCCCAGGCAAACCAGTGTCTGAATACATGGTCAACAGCCCCCGCCTTCAGGGCACTGGGACTCACAATCAGCTGAGCCACAGGCTTGACCACCCGATGAGCTTCAGCGTCTGACCACCAATGTCATTCGCTGACCCAATACACACGAGAACGTCTGACCTTTGTCCACGCTGGTTTACGCGTTCATCTTGTTTCGATTAGGGGCGAGGTTAAACTCGCAGAGAGACGAACAAGCCCATTCATCTGTATTCCCAGTAGGGAGCCAATGCTGGCACCAGATAACCAAATATCGTAAGACCAACATCCATCTATACATTACTGTTATGGTCACCTCACAGACAACCCTGCCACGATGCCAAGACTACACAGATATATTATTTGGTTGAGACACGGACAAATGTATATAAATCCCGTTTATTACACTGATATACATAGATGGTCTCTTAGATACTCTCGTGAATCCCGGGTGGTAACTTAAGTGACATCTTGGCAGGGCCGGTATCCTTACGAGACCAGCGTTCCTCTGACTGTATCTGACGTTGGTGGCAAGGAAAGCGCGAGACGTTTTACTGGCTTGTACTATCTTGTAGCGTCAGCCTAGCCCCCAAGTCCCTTACGCTAGCACTTGTATTAATCACATTTATGCCATTGATTAATATACCGGGTGTAAAAAATTGAATTCCTTACGCATTCAGTTACTCCCAGACCCATCGTCTGGCGGGCAACGTCCACGACACAGTTATAGCATTGCGACTGTTTTGTGTGTGTGTGTATGTTAAAGGCAGCCTCCAAGCGGTCGTTTCATAAATGGCATGGGTGTAGACTTTATAAGTTATACAGTCAAACACCTTTGTGTCGAATTTTGATGTGTCGAACTTATGTCTGTCTAGAAGTAAAAGCTTGTTAAACGTATTCCTTTTCAAGTGTAGGAAAACGGATAACTTACGTAGGCCCCTTCAACTTCGACACAACAGTATTCGACTGTATAAAGAGTTAGTATGCAGCAAGGAGTGAGTGAGTGAGTTTAGTTTCACACCGATTTTAGCAATATCCCAGCAATATCACGGCGGGGGACACCAGAAATGGGCTTCACACATTGTACCCATGTGAGGAATCGAACCCGGGTCTTCGGTGTGACGAGCAAACGCTATGCATTCGGCAGAAAATAAATACAGTGGAAAAGTGGATGGCATGTACATGTTATTCTTTTCATCTTTCTTTCTGTTTGAATATACCCCTTTGTCGACAGCCACGGAGAAGGACCCAGACGCCGACGTCGTGTGCACAGTTTTAGTGAAGCTTTAAGACAATGAAGTCAGAATGCCCCTCGTCTAGGATTCATAACTTTGTATCTTTGTAATCAACGCAGTCAGCTATTGATTTAGTGGTAATAAAACAGCTGTAACATACGAGGAGGGAGTTGTTTCAATGACTATAATCCAACTTGGAGTGCAATTTAACCTGAGCCCTGCTTCCCTTTGATGCTGTCAATTCTCCGCAAGAAAATGATTATTCTTGATCGTCCCCCACTCTGCCATTTCTTTCAAAAGACACGACATTCTACTTGTAAACAAATTAAAGATATGCCTCGTCCTCCCTCTTGACCTCGATGAATAGCGACACAAATTGAGCAGTTCGTTCATTCACCAAGCCGATTGCACGGAACACGGCTTAGTAATTCTTTCAATCGGTCTTTACAGATATTGATAAAGTGCACGTGCTTGACATGCATATTAGCACACCGTATAAAGATATGGACTGCATATACTGTACACCGAGTTGCGCCTGCGGAGTGCAAATAGGGAACATTTGCAGTGGCATCGAGAGTTCAGCTGCTGCAACGTTGAGTCCTTGGATGGGTGACCGTGTTTGGCAGCTTGACGCTGAGAGTTTCTGGGACTTCGATTCGGCCCTGTCCCAAAACGAAGCACATGTGAAACATGTGGTCTCACCTTAGGCAAGTGAGTTTGTTAAAAATTGCCTCTGTTCACCCAGCAGAAAATGGGTACCCGGTGGGATAAGTCATATGACTATTAACGCTCTAGCGCCTCACAAGCAGCTTGGTTTATCCGGGGTAATAATGTACTGTGCTTTGATTATTAGCGCTATGAGCATTCACCTAGCTGATGGAGTTAAGCACAATATAAAGGCACATATTCTTATTGTTTACTTGAAAATCACAGGGTTGGTGGCAACAACAACGACTTGAGCCGTACACGTACGGTGACATTAAATCAGACAGGGTCCTCTTGCATTAAGCGATATTAGCGTTACAGCAGTGTATGAAATAAGCCAAAAACCCAGCCAGACATCGGGGCTGGTAAATTCAAAATGTTACCAGCCCAAAATGGATTTAGCCAGACCAGACAATCCAAAGAAAATATGTCAATTTTTAGTTATTGTTTAGATGCTGTTTTAGTGATAATATGTGTCAACTCATTGCTTTGAGCTTGTTCAATGTTCAAACAGTAATTGCCAAGTCTAAATGCAAAGCTCATTTGAAAAATAGATTTTAAGATATAGTGAATTTATTCAGATATATGGAACATCTCATCTAAATTTTTTACCAGACCATCGGGCCGGCGATCTGTGAATTTAGACCATCCGTCCCAAATCTAGCCCGTCTCGGGCGGTCGGACGGGCCTTATTTCATACACTGGTTTCAGAGATCGTATCTTACATACGTACGACTGTGGTAGCGCTAAGATTGCACTGTGTAAATGGACCCTAGGCGACGTCAAGCGACATCAGTGCTGCGATTACCATAAGTCAATGTTAAAGGATTTGGGTTAGGATCGTCTTGGAGCTAAGATCGCTCTCTGGAACGCGTCGCACATGGTATCCTGCGATTTCAGCCGGATATTAGGCTTACAAACCAGGGATGCCATGGGGTGTTACAATGCATCACTTAGGTACATACGTACACACGCACGCACGCACGCAGACGCACGCACGCACGCCAGCTTATTAAACAGTTCTCAGGGAACGGGCGCTGAAAGTCAGATATATCTGATATCCTGAAAACAAAAATGTCTCTTCCATATCAGAATTGGATCTGACAGTTAATGGATCCACTAAGAATATATTCAATACAAACTTTCTCAGGGATGCTCTTTGAAAAACATAAACAAGGTAGTAACGGCCAGTCCGTTTGTAATGCCATCAATTTCCCTAGGCTCTTTCTGACATAGAAAGGGTCAATGCAGTACCTACATCAGCCCGATAACAGTTTGTGATAACTGTTCGATCAAGCTGAACGTGTGATACAAAGGGTTAACATCGTCATACTATCATCATCATAATGAAATCTGGTCACAGTTTCCAGAGGTCTCATACGGGATAGAAAGAGTTAAGATGCCACCATTCAGATTGCAATGTCTGGCAGCAATTTCGACGGGGCCACACATGGAATAGAAAGGGTTATGATAGTCATACCATCATCATTACTACGAAATCTGGTCACAGTGTCCAAGAGTCACACATAGGATAGAAAGGGTTAAGATGCCACCACAGCCTCATTGCAATGTCTGGCAGCAATTCTGACGGGTCACACATGGAACAGCATGGGTTAATATAGTCGAATCACATCCTGACTTCAATAGCTGGTGGCGTTTTCGTAAGGCTCTGCATAGAGGAGAAAGAGTTAAGACAGAAAACCCATAAGCCCCGATTGTATTGTCTGCTAGTCGCTTCACCTCACCGACTGTCTTTCATCGGGACTGTGGTATTTGGCCTCGCTGTGGGAGTCCCAACATCGCTGTGAGCGCATGTACACATTGTCTGGCAGGGTCATGAGATGACATCAAGCAACGCTCCAGAAACACTGATATATCCGCTCAAGACGCCGGCCAGCTGCATTTCAGTTGGTTTAAGTTGTTCAAAACGTATGCACAAAACAATCAAAATATACACTTATAACGAATGTAAACCTTTGATATTTTTAAAAATCGCTGCTTGAATAAGAAGTGGCAAATAAATATTAGACAACGGATGTGAGCTTTAACATAAAGTTTGATTCACACACGTGCGCACGCAACACGCACGCACTCTTACACACATTTCACAATACAGTGAGTTCCGATCCGTAGGCTACTCTATAACTAGTTAAAGGGCGTTGGGGTGAGCAAATGGTTAAAGCTGGTCACGCTGAAGACCCGGGTTCGATTCCCCAAATGCGTACAATGTCTGAAGCCCATTTCGGGTGTCCCCCGCAGTGATATTGCTGGAATATTGCTAAAAGCGGAGTAAAACCATACCCTCTAACTATTTAAATGCTGCATACGTTAACCGGACAGTGGAAGGCAGGATGTTCGATCCCCTGGCCGCGTCAAACCAGTAATCGTTGAAAGTACTACTTGTTGCTGCCCTGCCTGGCGCTTTGCAAAACGAGGTTGAACAAGGACTGGTTGGCTCGGAGTCAGCACAATGAGGTGTCTGAGTGTGTTATCCATGTGAAATTGCATCATGATATCTCAGTGAGACAGCAATAAAAGTGTCCCGACTTGTATACATACAGACACACAGTCTGTCACACATAATAACAGTGAATACAACGTTAAACCCCATTCCACCTCTCATTACGTCCATTTCAATCATTCTCCCCATCAACGGATGACGCCCACGAGTAATGTCCCTTCAGGTGAACTTCCTAGACATACTACTGGAAAGCGAGGAGCCTGAGGTTCGGGGTTTCACTGTGAAAAACAAAAGAAATTAAAAAATAAAAAGTAGGGGAGTGTGATTCCAACCTCGTTTCTCAAAATGAAACTGCTTTATATCTATGTTCTATGCTTTGGGGTTTACGAAATGTATAAATCTGAGCTTTGTAACGTGGCCCTGATTAAATAATGACCTTAAAAAGTGACATCTCGGTTCGAGGTTTGAGGGTACAATCCGCGTCATCCCAATGATATTATGTGTTTGTTTATTTGTTGTTAAACGCCGACCTCAGACATATGTTGCAAAAAGCTGCGTAAAACCATATTCACTCCCCAAAAACAACGCATATATGAGTCTCAGGTGAGGTGAGGTGAAATAAGGTTTAACGTCGTGCTTGAGAATATTTCGCTCATATGACGACGTGCATGCGTGTGTATGTGTATGTGTGGATGCTTGTACTAGCCCAGACTGAAGCTGGTTTTATAGTGCTAGCCCACTGAGATACCATGCCGCAGTGAAGCATGAATACCCCACTCAGACACATTATACTGACTCCGAGCCGACCAGTCCTTGTTGTACCCATTAATGCCGAGCGCCAGGCAGGGACCAACAAGTACCATATTTTAACGTCTTTTGGTATGACGCGGTCGGGGATCGAATCCGCGACCTTCCCTCTCCGGTCGGACGCTCTAACCACTACACCACGGAGGCGGCCCACATGAGTCTCAACTGGTAGGGTAGCCTAGTGGTTAAAGCGTCGGCTCGTCACGCCGAAGACCCGGGTTCGATTCCCCACATGGGTACAATGTGTGAAGACCATTTCTGGTGTCCTCCAATGTGATATTGCTGGAATATTGCTAAAAGCGGCGTTAAATCATACCCATTCACTCTCAATTGGTGAGTGCAGGCAATCCTTTTGTTTCTAAGTGTGTAAATAGTTCTAAGAATTTTAATATTTTCGTCCATAAAAAAACATAAGCGGATTGAAGCGGAATGCGATTACAGACGCGTTTGAGACAACATTTCTTAATTTCGTACACAGAAGTGTCATGGATGAAACATATGTCAACATGTTTTGTTATATTCGTCAAAGTAATTTCAAATGATCAAGAAAAACCCTAATCTAAAGTTAGGCTGCCGTGGTGGAGAAAGTCCATGTCAACTCCAGTGAGTATTCCAAGCCACCACTACTACAGCCGCCATGATACATGTCCATTATTCCTGTTCCCGACATATCATCATTTCTATAGTTTACAGAGCCTATAAAATGCCCAAGCACTCTCAAACTTGATGGGAAAAGGTCGATGATATCTATCACTTTCACAATTCTACCGTTGGCCCGTACTTTATGCCTGAAATCTGTTGCTCATGTGAATTCTTATATTGTTCGAAGGGGGCAGTCTTTTGATTTAATTGCATAAATTTATCATACGGATGCATGAGGTCCTGTATGCGCGTCGCATGTTGGAGTTGCCGAGTCCGCGGACGTCGTCTCCAGGAGGCCGTTCGAAGCATGCTTCTATGCATTCAAGATGAGGATGCTCGTCTGATGTTCCGATATAGCCATGACATTGCCAGTTTGATAGCAACCTCGGACAGCACCGCCATACTGGCGACTTGATAGCATTACCAGACCCACATGCATATGGCATTTCCATTCCAGTTTGAAATGAAGCAAAAAATAGCACATCGAAAAATACCCTCGATAGACTTGGTGACGTGATGGCGAATTTCGATTCGGGACGGCGAGATACTTTGGAAAATATGTTTGATTTTAGAGGCATTTGGAGTGTGATCTATGGCTATATTGACACATAAGAATGAAATTTGTGGATATTTACAGACATGGGAAGAAATCGAACTTTTCTTATGACACTGTCGCACCAAGTGATATTGAAACTCGGGAACAGCTCTGTGGATCCTAGCGGGATTTCGACAGCTTATTCAGTTTATTGCGTCCTTCCTTTAGAGGTGCTGTTCTTCATGGTGCTGCTTGAATTGACTGAACAAGTTTTTTCAAACATAATTTTGAAAGTGGTAGGAAAACTGAAATGGTATTGTTTGAAATAGATTTATGAGTTTTCGACACCAAAATGGACGTGATGGCGTCACGCCACCCAGTTCTTCTAGCTCAGGGCGCCGTTCCACAAAACGATCTTAGCGCTAAGACAATGGTACTCGCCATATAGTTTATCATTGACGTACGACAGTAGCCTTAAGATCGCCTTGTGGAACGGTTGCGCCATAATGTGCTGTGAAGCTCCGCACCACCACCTGTGGTTCGAATGACTTTTTGTGGTTGTTGTTTAATGCTGCATTGAGCGATATTTCAGCTATGTGGCAGCGGTCTGTAAATAATCGAGTTTGAACCAGACAATCTCGTGATCAACAGCATGAGCATCGATATACACAATTGGGATACGATGACATGTGTCAACCAAGTCTGACCTACCGATCCCGTTAGTCTTACGACAAGGCTGGGTTGCTGAAGACCAATTCTACCCCGGCTATTCACGGGTGGAATGTTAAACTGGCCACCCTGTTAATGTATGGTTTGTCTCCATATACTACAACCAGTGGCCTCACACCAGGAGTCATGTCGACACCAACATGTCATTAAGTGAGAGGGTTTGGCTCAACGCCACTTCAATCAGTCCGTAAGTGCTATCAAACTATCCAACTTGCTTGGTGTGGGGGGAATGTCCCAAGTGATTGAAGTCTAAAGTCCGTTCATCACTCAAGCAGCGCAGCACAACTACACACAAAATCAATACAATAAACAATATACCCCCAAAACAAAAAAACAACCAAAAAATAAACCAAAAATATAAATCAAACAAACAAAAGGAAAACACACATACAAAAGAAAACGTGTTTTTTTCAAATACCAAACAGATCAACACAACACGTTGGCGGTGAAAGTTTTTGGTTTCCCGATAAATATTCACATGAGTTTAGTTTTACGCCGCTTTTAGCAATATGCCAGCAATATCACGGCGGGGGACACCAGAAATGGGCTTCACACACTGTACCCATGTGGAAATTCGAACCCGGGTCTTCGGCGTGACGAGCGAACGCTTTCACCACTAGGCTACCCCACTGCCCCTGATAAATATAAACAAAACAGGATCCTAATATCCTACTATTGATATATTATTCACTCCCTTTATGTGCAACTGTATACTTGAGAGTTTCCCCCCTCCACACACACTAACACCATCACCATTAAGAAGTATCCCTGAGCTGTGTGTCCATCATAAAGTACACTGAAGTACAAAAGAAAGTACACACGTTGCGCTTTGAAACATATTTGGAACAGTGATTTGATTGTGACTAACGCAAACATTGTGTACGTGTTACCATGACAACTCAGATAACGTACCAAAATGCGACGTTGCTAACGCCTCACGCACCTCACCTAAAGTAGGCGATTCAGTTGATGTAGACGGATTAATGACATGCCCCGAAATGACCAATAGACCCGGATGCTGACAGCACACAGACGTCTCATCACTGTGTTCTTGTCAAATGACGTCACTGTGAGCATCCGGTTGTGCAGATGGAAATGCGCATGCGATGGTCACTCTCGATCATCAAGTTTGTGGACTCTTAAGATGTCTGACCAGTCTGGTTGACACGTATAATTAGTCTGACGAAGGTCTGCCTGATAATACGGTCTGATAATATGGCTGTTTGAAGCCCCCATCTGCGACGTAATAGCTGCAATAGCTCGTGGGGCGGTGGGGTAACCTAGTGGTTAGCGCGTTCGCTCGTCATGCCGAAAACCCGGGTTCGATCCCCACATGAGCAAAACTAAACTTACTTGCTCACTCCAATGGCACGTTATTGCTCCAAGGCTGACAATCTTGGTAGTTTGGTGTGTGCCTTTAGCTAAACCACTACAAACAGTCTGTAACAATCTCAATCGCTGTTTTATACTGATGACGCATAACATGCACGTGCGATTCAACAAAATCATGATTCTCATGAGGCCCCAACAATAACCCCACTTAGTCTGTAAAGGATTTTTGTGAGGCTTTGGCAACACGAAAATCACAATCAAAACACTTTTCAAAATATATTCTTTGTTTTTCGCAAAGAAATACCAAAACCATGGGCGGATCAAGGAATTTTGAAAGTGGGGGTGGGGGTCAGAGGGTTCGAACCCCCTGATCCCCCCATTTGCTCCGCCAACGCAAATCTTCAATGTGGTCTTAAGTCATTTTCAAAAGAGGGGGTTCGAACCCCCTGAACCCCCTCTCTGGATCCGCCAATGAAAACACCAACTATATGTTTGTACTTGCTTTTGTGCGTCAGTTTTTCTGAATATAGCTGTTTGTTCTTTTTTCTAAATTCTTTTTATTGTTGATAAAAAAGCTTTTTGTTCTTTAACGCCAGATTCAACAATATATACAGTATATATAAACAGTATTACCGTTATTTAATGTCGTATTGTCAATGCCCACTGGGGTTCGAATAAACGCCGGGGTACAGGGTATCTCGTTCAAATGGTAGAGAATGGGATGAGTGCGTGAGTGAGTGAGTTTTAGTTTTACGCTGCTTTTAGCAATATTCTAGCAATACCACGAGGGAACACCAGAAATGGCCTTCACACATTGTACCCATGTGGGGAATCGAACCCGGGTCTTTGGCGTAACGAGCGAACGCTTTAACCACTAGGCTACCCCCATCCGGTAGAGAATGGAATTACACCCAATATTATCCCCGAAGAGATCGATCTCTAAACAGAACCTCGATAAAACCATGTTGATGTTCATTGTCTCAAGTTGATGGATTTGTCGTCTCGATATTGTAAAAATAACCAGTTGTGCCTGTTATACATAAGCGTTTTAGCGAGCCCTTAAACTACCTTCATTCGTCGGAAACTGAAATTATAAACGTGGGGCTAACATACGCCGGTACGTAAGTCCACAAACATTCAAAGTAAATTGAAACTCTCCGCTATTTTTAATCGTAGAATATGTGTTTTTAAATGTATGGCTAGATTTGTCTACGTTGCTAACGGCTGAGGGGATGGTGTAAATCCAGCTAGGGTCCATGCAGGAAGCAAAAGCACTGTCAGTCCCCATGGTCCCTAGTATGGTGATCTACCTTCAGTTGTTGGCAATCTATTGCCTGTTTTTATAGTGTATTGTCATTTATAGTTCCAATATTTTAGATTTAATTGCTAGTTTTAAATGGATATCTGTGATACACTAGTAGTTTTACTGTTCTTCGTCAACAGTTTTTTTTAATTTCTAACTTTATTGATCTTTAATATAATTATTAACTGTTCTCGTCACGATATGGTTGAAATATTGCCGATGTGACGATAAATATTTACTCACTCACTCACTCACATACGCCAGTGCGTTTGATAGAGGAAATACGGTAAATGTGTCTTCATATCAGAAAAAGTCTTTTTCTACCGCTTTGTGGGGTGTATGATCTTGTAAAAAATATTCTAAATAAAGTGTTCCCATTGTGTCAAATGAAATATTTTAAAAGTTTTTTCATAGCATATAGGTAGAATACATTGTTCTATGTATAGTAAAACAATATTTAAAAGGTAGCAGAATTTCTGCAATGTCTTTTTAAGCATATGTCACACAAGACAATACTGATGTATGTATCCTTTCTGTGGAAACTTTGCTAACTAATAATTCCTGTTTAATTACGACCAAACTCCACATGCACAACTCACTTTCAAATAGTTTGTGTAATCAAATTTTCAGTATTCAGTTTCAGAAAATAGTTCATGTATAGGCACCGCGAGGTGACTGTTAGCAATCGATTTTTTCACGATTGTCTTCTTGCTCGTCCAAGCGGCTTTGTGCTTTGATGTATGGGAATGAACCTGTTAGAACCACCTGTACGGCGTAGTTGTCTCCCTTTAACACTGCCTCCTCAACCCGTTATTTTCCATAGGGGGTCATCGTAGGCGCCCTCTGAATTTCCCACCAAAACAACACTTTTATTCCTTCAAGTAATGACCATTTGGGATATATGTTACACATTTTAAACGCCTTTAATAAAAACTAATAATATATGTGGTTTCAGAGCAGTAAATTCTCACAATAGATTTATCGACCCGCAACCTTACTCCCCTCCAAAACAAAATAGAATCGCCCTCCGTTAAGGTTAGCAGAGAGTTGATTATCCGTGACCAAAACCTCGTTTGTGAAACTGTCAAAACACGAGAGATGAGGAAACGCGTATCGGTGTTGGAGTTACGTGGCTCGCGACAGTAGCATATACATGCGATCTTGTCTGGATAATTTTAGGATGGACGTATAGCTTGTGATACACTTTACAGTCCCGTTACTTCGTCTGATAGGAACGACCCACGAGAAAATGGCGACTCAATCTCACCAGTATTACGAACGTTTATCATCCTTACCATGGATCTGCATTGTTACATTGCTGTGCTCTGTGGCGTTATCCGAGGCTAGACATTCAGAGAAGATTGTAGCCTTCTTCCAAGGTAAGAACAGCATTGCAGTTGATGGCGTTATGATATATGGCGCAATCATTACCCGTTTGAAACAGCTCCTGTAGCGTGAATCAACAGCCCGAAGGAACAAGCGCATCGTGTGTGTATTGCAATGCATTAGTTTGCAACGTGCATTTACAGGTGTAAATGAATGTGTATTGTTTGCTCGAATGATTATAACACGAAGTATGACGTTCGCTCGTCAGATCCAGGAACTGCTTTTGAGAAATACCGTGTTGTGTACTGCAGGATTGCTTGGGATGGTACATTTGCCAGGCCCTTTAGTATACATGCCGGTTCATGAATGATATATAGCTATATTTATCGCTTTGTTTTTACACCACTTACAATAGCGATAATGAAGCAAATCGAGAGCTGTTGAATGAACAACTGTACTCCTTTATATGTTACATGTTTGTTGGTTGTTGTGTTGAATGTTAAGAATACAAGATACACATTTTTAAGAGGGTAGCTCAATTACATTATCTGATCCTACTACATTGTCCTATAAAGTTTTCCATCAGAATGTATATAACACATCCATATTTTTCTTTTAATGATGGAGTAATACATTCAATCATATACCCTTTAGTTAAATTTAGGTAGATGCAAACATTATCCATTGAGTTTCTTTTATGCTTAAGTGTGAAACATGTATTCTGTATCAGGTTTATTTAGCTTGTATTTGCTATTTCATATAATTGGGTTACACTATGTGTAAACTGTTTTCACAACAATGTTTAAAATAGAAACACAATTGGCTTAACCAGCTGAACAATGTTATTCAACATTATTATAGCATCCTTGTGTTTAAGTGGTTACTTAACTAAGTTGCATCAATTTGCAACAAGATGAGATATATGTGTACAGCTTGTTCAAAGCCATACACCCATTTTGCACAGGCATGGCTATTCTATCACCAGGCTTGTTAAGTATGTGAATAGTATAGTCATTTCAGTTTTCAATTCACTACCTTTCATCTTTAAGGAGGATAAACTTTAGCTTTGAAAATCATGAAAACAATTTCTTTTGCAATCTCCGTTGCTTGAACATCTCTTTTAAGTGTGTACAATTTAGTGTACTAGATTCGTTCACAGTGGCTAATGTAGTCATGAAGTTGTAATTTTTAAAGGAATAAATGTACTTATAGGAAATTGTAGGTCAGAAGGATCATATCAATAGGAAGTGTAAATTTTAATATTTGTGTAAATGTATACATTTTACAAATTCCACAGAAAAATGTAGACTTCTGGAATGGAACTTGAATCAATTTTCTTAGAATAGCTCACACATTTCAGTGAACGAAACAGCCAACCATTCAATACATGGTTGTGATATATTATTTCATGTAATCCTTCAGTGCTTTTATCTAATACATTTCTGAATGATATTAGTTATCTTTCAAATTGTTTTTCTGAAAGAGAAGGGAAGCATACAATAACATGAAACAAGTTTAATCAAAAATTGCCGAGAAAGAAAACATATTTGCTTTAAGGCTTTATCTGGTGAATGCATGCACTTCTTGTTAAAAGGGAAAAAACCTGACGAATAAATATCAAATTTTCATCATTCATGTTGCATTGTGAAATTCTAGAAGCTGATTCACTATTAAATTCTGGAGTGAAATAACTTCCAGAGATCAGGTTCACAGAATCCTAAAATCAATAATTATGCATTGAGTTTCATATTGGATTGAATAATTAAGGAATCGGCTACACATGAAGAGGACTACGAAAACAGTAGCACCTGAATGAGTTGGAGGCACAGTCTGAAGCCATCAATGCATTGAACATAAAATATTGGGAAGGTTTAAACAGTTGAATGAATGTGAGGAAATGATTTTTGCAAGAATATTGTGATTTCGTTTCTAAGGTGAGCAGTGGGTGGGTGGTGTTTGAAAACTAAACATTTGGTTGATTACATGCATGTTCAGTGATGAGCGATCTTCAGATTGATCTGAAATACTATATTGACCTCTGTCAACAAGGAGCAGGCAGTAGCGGCTGACATGTTGTGTTTACCTGTGTTGTAAGAAATACTGGAGAAAATAACGTTTTATTGACTATCTGCATCTCTATATTTCCCAGTTTCTTAGTTACACGACACTATATTAAAAGAATATTTGTGAATAAGTGCTGTGGAATATATTTATGCAAATTCTAGACTGATGAAACTAGTGTTAACTTTGAACCATTTTCTAACCAGGACAAATAATCTGTTTACAAATGTATTGTTCTTAAAGTAACAATATAAATAATTGATTTAGAAACTGTTAATTTCAGAGAAACATCACCAGTAAACTGGGTTAACTTTGTCAGCTTTCTTTAAGTTGGTTCTAGCAACAAAATTGTAGTTGGTGTAATCAATGTTTGCTTTCACATTGTCCTGCAAATTACATGCCTTTGTACGAGCTGTATCCTGATGCAGGGATTATCCATACCAGCGCAGAGGCTGATATTCTGAAGCAAGTGTCAGTAGAAATTGAATTTAAAATTTGATGAGTCATGTTGTTATAGTAATAACTAACATCATTGCTTTCAGAGGTGACAAGCATTCACTGATAACAGAATCAATCAGAATGAAGAGGCTTTCATGTTGCTTTCACTTTTTGTGGATTGAATAAAATACAAAAATACACCTGAATTTAGGAAAATGAAAATTTTAAAGAAAAAATAATTTAAAAACATTTCTGAGTTTCTCTGCCAAGGGCCTCAGTTTGTAATCCCAGATAAATCTTCTTGATAAATCCTTCTTATGTCAGATTAAAAAATGTGTTTGTAAAGACAAACATACAGCTAAGAACTTATTTAGACTACTTAAAAATTCAAGGAAGCAGTAAAATAAATGTTGACCTGAAATATTTATTAAGACATCTATTATCTGAATTGGCTTAATTCAGAAAATTCTGAGTAACAGAATCCAAAGCCGAACACCTTGACCAGTCATAAATAATTCCAATATCACGATTAGATGTAACCAGAATGAAGCAAGATAATGAGATATAACTTCAATTAGTAGCCACTGTAGTGTGTCCCATTGTGATGTACAACTACTGCTGTTTGTTGCCATCTGTTAGTGCCTGGTGACTGTACTGTCATTGCTGGGAGAGCTCCAAGCACCTGTCGACAACCTCATCACTACTGCATGGGAGATCACGCTTCCACTGGTATAGTGGGAATAATCATAGGAACTCTGTCTGTGAAACAGCCGACCAGGGTAGCTGCTTGTCTTATTGAGAGAACGATAGTGAAGGTGTTTGGATACGAGCCAGCTGGAGGGATTGGCTGTTATCAATTTTGTATAAGACTTTTTTTAAAGAGAAGTCCATGTTTTGTGTTTAGTCAGTGTTAGTCGATGAAGTGGCGATTTTGTAGTGTGGATGCTTTCCGAATCTCACTCCAAATGGTCATTGTCTATGAACTACATCACTTCAGATTTACCTCTCAGATCAGATGGGGCGGTTGGGTAGCCTAGTGGTTGAAGCGTTTGCTCGTCGCGCCGAAGACCCGGGTTTGATTCCTCACAGCAGTACAATGTGTGAAGCTTATTTCTGGCGTTTCCCGATGTAATATTGCTGGAATATTGCTAAAAGTGGCGTAAAACACACTCACTCACTCACATCACACACACCATTAGGTAACTGTGACACTGTTCTAGTCCACTTTAAATCCAACTCACTCACTGACAATTCACTACTAGTGTGTTTTAATCAATTCAGAATACTTCAAATCATAGTAAAGCAGTTGGAACAGTGAGAATGTGTTAACATCAGAGATTAAATTATGAGAGCTGCAAACTTGTATCTGTATATATATATGCTGTTCAACTTTTATGAACACAAGGGTTTATCGAATTTCCAGGAAGCAGTTTTGCTCTGAAAAGATTGTGAATGCAGGTGCAAATTGAGTATCAGACTTTGGTAGAATGGGATGTTGGTGTGAAGAAAGCTGGGTATGAGTGACAAGTGGATGTCGTTTTGTTAATATGGAGTGACATAAACACAGTAAACTACGTTTATAATGCACACGCTTATAGTGAAATGACAGATGTTATGAACTGTCTTCTTGTCCCTTGCACTTGCTGGATATGTTGGTTGAAATGTGTAGGGGCGGTGGGGTAGCCCAGTGTTTAAAACTCCCAAATTTCCAAGCTAGACAGCCGGACTGGTAACTTAAAAAAATTACCAGTCCAGTCCGGATACAAACTTGCCTGTCCAGTTTTCAACAATAAAAACCCAAACAAAATCAGGTTAGTCAGGTTACTGTTTGTAGGCATCGCAATGAACTACATAGCACTAACAGGCAATGCACCCAGTTTAGGTAAACTGAAAGTACACGTGTTGTGATTGATCGTAACATGAACTGTACAGTCGTATGTAGTTTAACATAATGATCATAATACCGTAAACACCTCAAACTGACGACAAGAAAACCGGTCCGATGTTATGAAATATTTACTATTAGGGGTAAAAATATCTACCAGACCACCGGACAGGCTACATTTGAAATTTGACCGTCCGAGATGAAAATAGACAGTTCCGGACGGTCGGACAGGCGGGAATTTTAAACGCTAGGTAGCCTAGTGGTTAAAGCATTCGCTTGTCATGCCGAAGACCAAGGTTTGATTCCCCATGTGGGTAGAATATGCGAAGCCCATTTCTGGTGTCCCCCGCCGTGATATTGCTGAAATATTTCCAAAAGCAGTGTAAAACCTTACTTACTGAAATGTTTAAAACGAACTATGGTTGGTGGACCCTTTGAGTTTTGTTATTTTCTACTATAGGTTAATTTTTTGTAGCTAAACCTATGATAAGGAAAGGAGGATAGAAAGGGGTATAATACAGCTTAAGCATGTCACAGACACAGACTGATAAATGGGCTTCCGAAATTGTTCACCCATGAAGATTAGAATTTGAAGGTTAGAATTGTTCTTCAGTAACCCATGCTTGTCATAAGAGGTGACCTATTGGATCGGGTGTTCAGGCTTGCTGACTTGGCTGACACATGTCAATTGCATAGATCAATGCTCATGTTGTTGATCATTGGATTTTCTGGACCAGACTTGATTATTTACAGACTGCCACCATATAGCTGGAATGCTGCTGAGTGTGGCATTAAACGACAAACCAACCAACCCAAAATCATTCTTGAAAGAAAATCAAACCAAGGTATTTGTCCTGGCCAACTACTGCTTTAACCGCTGTGCTACCACTGCCCAACTTTTCCTAAGTCCTATGAGATGTGGGGCGGTGGGGTAGTGTAGTGGTTAAAGTGTCCGCTCGTCACGCCGAAGGCCCGGGTTCGATTCCCCACATGGGTGTAATGTGTGAAGCCCATTTCTGGTGTCCCCGCCGTGATATTGGTGGAATATTGCTAAAAGCGGCATAAAACCAAACTCACTCACTCACTCCTTTGAGATGTCAGCATGCAAAGCTAGTCCGTCCTTAGTGGTGGAGATAAATCGTAGTTATAAATACATGCACCAAAAAGAGCAGTACAGCATAAGAATTATATGCTAACAATAGCTGTGTTTGCATGCTTCAAACAGGTTCATCATTGTTGCTATATCAACTGAAATAACAGCACGTCAGTATTTGCCATATGTTGCATTCGTCTTGTGTGTTGGCTGCACTAGCTGCTCTGTATTGATTCCCTGTTTGTTGAAGTATATATGTATCTATTCCAACCTTGGATTGGTTGCTGTGTAGGGCAGGTTAGAGGATGGTACACTGGAGGAAGGATCAATTATACTCTCTGATTTGATATATTGTTATGACCTAGTAGCTATGGCCATTATGAATGCATGAGATTCCCTGCTTATTTGGCGTGTTTTTAAAAAGCCCATGAGGGTAGTTCAGTTGGTCAGCTTTGTGAGTAACATGTTACCTTGTTCAGTAGAGACCAAGAAGTCTCTCTCAACATGGATACAATGTGGGAAGCCTGTTCCTTGTGTCCCTGCCTACACCAATGCATTACTGCATTATACAAGCCATTGTGGCTGACTCCCTTACTCAAACATAGACTGACTCCCTGACACAAACATAGTCTGACTCCCTTAATCAAACCTATATGCTTATTCTTGTACTCAAAGGTAGGCCCCCATACTAAAAAATAGACTCACTTCATTACTCAAATGTAGGCTGACTCTCCTTCCACAAACATGGGCTGACTGTCCTAACACAAACATGGGCTGACTGTCCTAACACAAACATGGGCTGACTCTCCTTCCACAAACATGGTCTGACTGTCCTAACACAAACATGGGCTGACTCTCCTTCCACAAACATGGGCTGACTGTCCTAACACAAACATGGTCTGACTGTCCTAACACAAACATGGGCTGACTCTCCTTCCACAAACATGGGCTGACTCTCCTTCCACAAACATGGGCTGACTGTCCTAACACAAACATGGGCTTACTTTCCTAACACAAACATGGGCTGACTCTGGTAACACAAACATGGGCTGACTCTCCTTCCACAAACATGGGCTGACTGTCCTTGCTCAAACATGGGCAGACTGTCCTTGCTCAAACATGGGCTGACTGTCCTAACACAAACATGGGCTGACTGTCCTAACACAAACATGGGCTGACTGTCCTAACACAAACATGGGCTGACTGTCCTAACACAAACATGGGCTGACTGTCCTTGCTCAAACATGGGCTGACTGTCCTAACACAGACATGGGTTGACTGTCCAAACACAAACATGGGCTGACTCTGGTAACACAAACATGGGCTGACTGTCCTTGCTCAAACATGGGCTGACTGTCCTTGCTCAAACATGGGCTGACTATCCTAACACAAACATGGGCTGACTCTGGTAACACAAACATGGGCTGACTGTCCTTGCTCAAACATGGGCTGACTGTCCTTCCACAAACATGGGCTGACTGTCCTAACACAAACATGGGCTGACTCTCCTTCCACAAACATGGGCTGACTCTGGTAACACAAACATGGGCTGACTGTCCTTGCTCAAACATGGGCTGACTCTCCTTCCACAAACATGGGCTGACTGTCCTAACACAAACATGGGCTGACTCTGGTAACACAAACATGGGCTGACTCTGGTAACACAAACATGGGCTGACTGTCCTTCCACAAACATGGGCTGACTGTCCTAACACAAACATGGGCTGACTCTGGTAACACAAACATGGGCTAACTGTCCTTGCTGAAACATGGGCTGACTCTGGTAACACAAACATGGGCTAACTGTCCTTGCTCAAACATGGGCTGACTCTGGTAACACAAACATGGGCGGACTCATGATATCATGGTATAGACTATAGTAATTGCCTAGAATAGCTTCACTCATTTTACCCATGTTAGGAATCAACCCATACCTTCAGCACAACAAACACTAGAACCACAAGGCTACCTTACTGCACCTAATTCAGTAACACTCTGCTTCCTTTCCTTTATTAGCCTCTTGTGAAACAACAGTCCATGTATCTCATCTGCCTGCCTTTAAGCTGTTTTATCTTAAAAGGACAGGATGCATTTGAAAAAAGAATGTCAATTATGACATTCCGATTATTTATTCATCATTTTTTAATCATAAAAGGAAGAATCTAGATCTTGGAATGTCAGAGAAATATTACAAAGAATATAAAAGTTAATTGAATCAGGCTTCCAAAATTGTTCCCATATTTGTTCTGACCAAGGATTACTTTAACTGGTATGCAACCAAACTGCCAAACCCAGATCCTGAAATGTGTTAGAAATATTAGAAAGACATGCCAAAAAGCTAATTAAGGTGACACACAATACCTTGTCCCTGGCAAATACACCTGCTAAGAATGTACCCAGTTAATTACTTATTTCATGGCGGAATAGGATACCAAGTTTCTTAACATATCCACACTAAACTCAGGAACATTCTGTACAAAGGACCTAAGATGATAGTAACATTATAGTCTGACTACTCCGGGGATACAATTAAGTCTTGGCCGGTGGTTGGTTTAGATGGGTTTAAGTAATTTTTCACCTCGAGGACAACCAAGTCCATCGCACATAATGCACGATGTATTCAGCCTGACTAAGCCAGTATGGGAACAGGGCGTGACCTGTAGGTAGCTGTAAGAGTAAGGTGTGGGTTATAATGGCTTTATAGAGTGTATATAAGTAGCTCCATCATACATGAATGACTCCTTCTTTGGCTGTTGAACTGAAGCCTCTAGTGCAGATGAGGGTAGGTGTTAATGTTCAAGTATTCACCTACTGAAGGGGCAAGAAGTGGCCCTGAAACGTCATTACAAACAATAAAGAAGCTGTTATCAAAACTTTCATGTTTTCATGTAGTGATTCAGGGTTTTACACAGACTTTGAAAAAAGAGAGTCAGGGTGACCCACAGTATTTACTTTTGGGAGTCATTTTCAATATTTGGGAGTCATTAAAATTTTAGCATAATATTTATGTGTGTATATCAAAAGGCAAAGATTTTTTTGTTTTGTGTTGTATTCTCATCCATGTTAGTTAATAAACAGTATATATATCACAGTTCAGTTCAGTCATAACAAACTCCAGTATACTGAACAAATTATCAGGCTTGTGATTTATTCACTTTAACATACAGTTATTAACATGAATTGAAAGAAATATCTAAATTAAGGAAGACCTCATGAAAACTATCATTGTTTGCTTATCAGGATGATTTTATTGACTTTGAACTGAATTGTGAGGGTCACTCATGAAATTTGCGTCAAGCTTGACTCGTATGATAATATTTTCAGAGTCTTTTACAAAATTGTTGTGTCAAATACGCAGGAATCACGCGTCATGTAAAACCCTGGAGACTGAAAAAACTGAGTGATATGTGGGCTGATTTGTCATGTTTATTGTGAGACAGGATTTTAGTATTAATATCTTGGTTTATTGCCTTTATATGCTATTGTGGTTTTGGATAATCCACATGAGGGGATGTCAGAGAGTTCAGTAGTGAGTGAGTGGAGTGAATTTGCATTGTGTAATCATGAGTGAGTTTGGTTTCATGCCACTTTTTGCAATATTCCAGCAACGTTAAGGTGTGGGACACCAGAAATGGGCTTTACACATTGTACCCATGTTGGGAATCAAACCCAGGCTACATCGTGATGAGCGAACACTTTTATCACTAGGCTACCCCACCGCCCCCAGAGAGTTCAGTAAGACTTGTGACTTCAAAGATTCTTTGGATGTTTCTGAATTATGAGTAACTTGAGACAAGCGTCATCCTGATATTAGTGCCGGGCAGGTACATAATCATAGATAAAGTTTCAGTGGATGTTTGCCAAGTGATTGGTAACTTAAGACAAGTATCATCCTGATATTAGACCAGTACAAGGGAGGTCTATCATAAAAAGGAAGCTCTTTTGCAGTCTTGTAAAAAGATTTTGCCAAAAGAAGGGTCACGATTTGTCATTTGAAATATTTAAATCGTCCACTAGTGAAAATTGAAGGTCATTTTATTGGTTGTGATTTCTCATAAAAGCTTTGTTTGCAGTTGGTTTCAGAATCTGCTTACTGATTGTATATTTATCTTTTAAAGTATTGTAGATGTACCCAAGATGACAGAGTATTGTTTTAGTACAAGGCTAGCATGAATGATGCTGGCTGAACTTTGCTCATCATTATAGGTAGTTGTACTCCCATCAGTATTGCTTCGTGGACACCTGGCCAAAAGCTGTAGAAATGGTGTATAGTATTTATCATGTTCACTCAGATAGCCCAAGGGAAGACGAAACCGAGCAGATTGTTATCTTATTAGGGACATTCTCATGTTTTCAACAAATATTTTCTTAAAGCATATCATCCACACACTGGTGTTATCGTCTTACAGTCACAACCTTCTACAAACTATTTCAGCAACGTATAATTATAAACTCACTGAGTACTCTCGGAGATGACAATCCCTCTATCAGGTGTCCATGAATACCCACTGGCTGCTGTAACACGACACAGTTAGAAGCAGACAGTGACAGTTGTCATTTGTTTAGCCAGCTTCACACCTGTGTTGAGGCTTGGGTGTGCTGGCATGGACTTAGGCTGCAGCTTCTCTCATTACCTGTACAGTTGGTTGTGCATGTAATTGGAGATGGGTGACTTCTGTGGAGGCGGGAAGGGTGGTTGCTAATGACACCTAGGGGTGAAAGCAGGGTGGAGATGCTGTAAGTAACAGGTGTGGGGACTGAGTTTTTAGTTGGTGTGTGTGGGTAGGGTGGGGTCAAGGATGTGGTTGGCATCATGGATGTGTTTCTGGCTGGGATGGGGGTGTTGGGGTAGCCTAATGGTTTAAGTGTCTGCTCGTCACCTAAAGACCTGGGTTTGATTCCCCACATGGGTACAATGTGTGAAGCCCAGTTCTGGTGTTCCTCGCCATGATATTGGTGGGAAATTGCTAAAAGCAGCATAAAACCATACTCACTCATTCTGGTTGGGATGTGGATGAGGCTGGAATGTTACATGGATCAGCGATAAGTATGGGGAGGGATGTGTTTGTGGTTGGGATGTGGGTGGGGCTGGGTTTTCAGCTGGTGTCTGGGTTGGGTGTTGTCAAGGATGTAGTAGGGGGAGGGATGTGTTTGTGGATGGGATGTGGATGTGGACTAGGTTTTCAGCTGGTGTCTGGGTTGGGTGTGATCAAGGATGTAGTAGGGGGAGGGATGTGTTTGTGGATGGGATGTGGATGTGGACTAGGTTTTCAGCTGGTGTCTGGGTTGGGTGTGATCAAGGATGTAGTAGGGGCAGGGATGTGTTTGTGGTTGGGATGTGGATGTGGACTAGGTTTTCAGCTGGTGTCTTGGTTGGGTGTGGTCAAGGATGTAGTAGGGGGAGGGATGTGTTTGTGGATGGGATGTGGGTGGGGCTGGGTTTTCAGCAGGTGTCTGGATTGGGTGTGGTCAAGGATGTAGTAGGGGAGGGATGTGTTTGTGGATGTGATGTGGGTGGGGCTGGGTTTTCAGCTGGTGTCTGGGTTGGGTGTGGTCAAGGATGTAGTAGGGGCAGGGTTGTGGATGGGATGTGGGTGGGGCTGGGGTTTTCAGGTTGGGTGTGTCAAGTAGTAGGGAGGGATGTGTTTGTGGTTGGGATGTGGGTGGCGCTGGGATGTGTTTGAGAGTCAGGATTGTGTTTGGGGGTAAGGCATGTCAATTGATGGTCAGGGATGTGTTTGGTGGTCTGTGTGAAATGATGGGGCCAGGAAGTGGTGTTGTTCAGGGACATTGGTTGGGTCAGGTGAAGACGAGCGTTAGAGTTTGGGTTAGGGGAGAAGAGATTATGCTGTGGTAGTTGGAGGTATGAGTAAGGAAGTAGGTGTCACTATGATAAAAACACTTAGATGTGTCACAGTTATTGGAGATAACAGTTGACGTTGAGCTCTTCAGTGTTTAAGGTGTGTAGCACTATAAGGACATTCTTCTGTTCTGGTGAATAGTTTCACTTATGTTAATGCATTCCGCCTCAGGCTTGTACAAATGTAGATGTGTAGATATAAGGTCAAGGTCACAGACAGCATAATGATAGCTTTGTTTTTCAGTTAAAGGAAAGGAAAACAAAACAAAAACTGTTTTCATGTTTCATGGGTCAGATGTCTTCTATTAATCACTTTCTTTAGTTTTTAAAGTTTTTCTAATTTTCTTGTTTGGGAGAGAATTTAGATGTTATACAGCGATTTTCCAGATTTATGCTTCCATCGGATTATGTTTGTGAATACTTTTCAACTATTATTAAATCTTTGAAATGTGTTAAGGAATGAGTTCTGCTGCTGTTTGTTGATGACATGTTACATTTTGCTCTCTGCAACACACAACAAAATACCAGATGTTTTAAACAAACACAGACCTAAAAAAATATGATTTGTGCTGTGACACATGGGAAATTAAATTAACATTTTGAAAATTCTCTTTAGACATCAAGCTAGATTTGATTAATTCTTGGCAAACAATGTTCGTATCATCTCTTTCACACTTGTAGCACATGCCATGTCTTGCCAGACACAATGGAGTGATGGCGTTTTCCTATGTGGGGGAGATACCTTTGTCTCAGTCCTGCCTTCAGCACAGGAGACCCTGATTAACTGGCTGTTGATTTATTACCGAGTCTGGTTTTTATTGATGTGGAAATTACACTCACGATCCTGATGAATCTCCACTCTCTTAGGCAAATTGAAAACGCTGGCTATCGCTCTACTGCTGAACTTGCATCGCTATGTGGCTTCTAAATTTAACATAGAAACAGTTTTCTCTTTGGATGGACACTATTTAGATGCATGTATAATTAATAATCTATGTTAATGATAAAATTCTTAATAATAAATAATTGGTTTGATATTATTCTAAGAAGAGATCACGAATTAAAATTTTTTTTTGGCATGTGGACATTTTCAAACTTTGGGTTCAGATTTTGATTGGTTGTTTTGTGTAGTTCCTGTACGCAGGGATTTATCCAAGAGACAAACTGCAAAGAGATTGGTATTTTTTTTACAAAAGAGGAATTTTTTAGTTCATTGTTCTAAATTTGAGGTATTGTAGCTTTTTAGTTTGAGCAATGAAGTTGCACTAAGTATTAAGACATTATTATGGTGATGATTATGATTATTATTATTGTTAAGCTCTTTATTGGTCCTGTTATCAGGGCAATACAGATTATCTCTACAAAGCTATAAATGAGTTCTTTGTTTATTCATATAAACATCAACTGGGAATTTTTTAATTACAATTTTGGAATTTTTCCTAACATTTGCCATAGTCTTGGGACTGACTATCAGCCTGTGAGCAGATCTAGATAAATCCCTGTGTACATGGTGGATTGATAACATAAATCCATGCCTTCCTGAGAAAACCTATCCGGATCTTTAATTGGAAGTCACGACTGTAAACCCCGTGGTGTTATTGATATTATTAATCAGAGGTAGGTTGCCCTGATCTGGAGCGTCAACAGAATGGGAGGTGAGCAAACATTTGCCAACCTCATGCTGCATGTTTGCCATATGTCATCAGGATTTCTATTCCTGAACCTTTTACATTTTAATATGACTTGGTATTTCATGAGTTGATTCGAAATAGGTAAAGCTGGATGTTTTGGAGTCATGAGGAATACTAGGAAGTCTGATGATCATCATGCTTCTCTGTCTGCTTTAAAGATGGTCATCAAGACGCCAGAGTGAGTGAGCTTAGTTTTACGCCGCTTTAAGCAATATTTCAGCAATGTCACGGGGGACACCAGAAATGGGCTTCATAGATTGTACCCATGTGGGGAATCGAACCATGGTCTTTGTCATGATGAGCGAACGCTTTAACCACTAGACTACCCCACTGCCTCTAAGAGGCCTGAAATATTAATGTTCCCACCAAACCAGACCCCAAATAAAAAGGAATATTTGTGTTCAGGGTAAAGCGACTGACTCATTGCTTGACTTGCAACCCAAATGTTTAATCTGCTTTGAGAGGTGATGTGAAATGCAGAATAATGTCATGTTTAAGATAGCTGCACTTATAGTGACGTGTGTGCATGGTGTTGTAGTCTGGTTTAATGCCAACTGAAGAGTGCTAGTTCCCGATATACCATTCTGCAGTTTAACACTAATGTTGGTGTGCGAAATATGCATGATGTTGGAAAGCGCACATTTAATCTCCAAATCATCATCAACAAAAGATACCCTTCTCAGACAGGATATACTGACACTGAGCCAATCAATCCTTGTGTTATCCTATAATGCTTAGCACCAGGCAGGGTAACAAGAAGTGTCACACCTGGAAACAGCTGTCAAGAAAATCATCATGTTTCTGCATGTCAGCATTTCTGAGTGAGTGAGTTTAGTTTTACGCCGCAGTCAGCAATATTCCAGCTATATGGCGGGGGTCTGTAAATAATCAAGTCTGGACCAGGCAATCCAGTGATCAACAGCATGAGCATCAATCTGCGCAATTGGGAACCGATGACATGTGTCAACCAAGTCAGCAAGCCTGACCACCCAATCCTGTTAGTCGCGTTCATCATTTCTGAAGCAATTTGAACCTACAAGTTTGAGGAACACTTCAGCTAACATAATGAGTTAAACATTGTTGAAACTAACATTATATAAAGAACTCCTACCTACAGATCCATATATGTTCCGTACTTTTGTTTTCCTTATTTTGCACAGTGTTGTTATACTGTTTTGCATGTAACACCAAATCAATTGTGTAATGGGATATTAATTGTGTCCTTTTCATAGCCGCTGAGCTTATCAGAAGCACTAGACGTGTGTGACTCAGACTGAGCAGACAGTGGAGATGCGTTGGTGGAGGAACGTACCTAGATTACACTAACAGTAATCTTGCTGATGTCAGCAAATATGTTCCGCTATCAAAATAGCATGCAACAAGAATCATGGCATGAGTATAGATAGCTATCTGTGCATAAAAGTAGGGTTAAAACTGAAATGACAGTGATTGCCAAACAATCCAGAAACAAAACTCAACATCGTCCTTGCAGATAATTATCATTTCATGGCTGCGTAAATAAACAATGGGACAGACATTTGTCTCATATTACTCTCCCGATTAAAGATATCACAAACCCAAAGATTTAGATAAGAGCATCTCTTCCACAGACCGTTCATTTACATGCCCATCATTTTGCAGTTCAATCACAGAGGTACAGCTGCATGCTAATTCCACATCTAACGTCATTTCTCTGTAGGACCACTAAGTAGGCCGAAATGAGATCTCAAGATGTCGACAAAGGCTGAGTGTATCTGTCATGTAATTTCCTGATACTCCCTAAGGTTTCCTGAAATTGCTCGGAGAGATTATAGTCTCCGCCGTTCCTTCTACATGTCTCTGTTTGCTGAGCATGTCATAACCAAACCATAGCCTATTTGCTGCCATTGCTCGCCCATCATGGGGCACCTGCTAAATTAGCCCCACAACTGCCCACAACAGCAAATGACCAGTGGGTAGGATGTGCAAGATCAATACCATCTGATCCCTTGGTCATCCTTGACCATTGATTCATCAGCTTTGTCCAGCAGTAATCAAAGAAGGTACAAAGGCTATTTACGTTGGTTCCACTGCACTTGCAGGTTCTAATCGCTTTTTCCAAAATTTGATGCTTTCAGTTGATTGAGGCATTGAAAGTTTCCAGATCAATTTTGGGTCATTAGTTTAAGTCAGGGCTAACTATTTGAATTTGTTTGAGGAAGGTTAAGTTTGGGGAAATGGGAGAGTGTCAGGGTTGGAAGATCAAGTGTGTTTGTTGTTAGACATCTCTATAGGAACAGTGCTGATTGATCAAAAGAAAGAGAATAGCTGAAAATAGACAAGTTGTTTTCTGTGTGATTAGCTGAGTTTGAGTGTCTTATAATATTGATGGAAACAAGATGGTCTTATAATATTGATGGAAACAAGATGGTCTTATAATATTGATGGAAACAAGATGGCCGAACATGGTCAATATCAGAAGTATGATATATAACAATGTGTAGAAGCAGTCTCACATTATTCTGCAGTAGTGTTAAAGTATTGATTTTGAAAATGCAAACAAAAGGCAGCGCCAAGCTGATTGCAGCTGTTAAATTTTGTACATGGGAATGTGGGCTAGCTGAGTCCATGCTGCTGGTATCACATTTGAGTGGGAAATATATTTATATGTATATAATTATTAAACAGGAAACAGTGTAAAATTGGATTATTTAAAAAAATGTGCAGTAAAAAGTAAAATTTGATTGGTACTTATTTTTCAGGCATAAGGTCTGGATGATAATAACACAGTATTGATATGATCATATTTTCTGGTTAGTGTTATTTCAGCTGTTCATTCCGCTCATTAACTGAAAACTAAAAATTGAACACAGGCCAACATTTGTAATACTAAGAACATTTGACCTAAATATATTAATTACTGAACAGATCTGTCTGCATTTCTGAATTGCCAAAGACCGCCTCCGTGGTGTAGTGGTTAGAGCGTCTGCCCAGATAGAGGAAGGTCGCGGGTTCGATCCCAGACCGCGTCATACCAAAAGACGTTAAAATATGGTACTTGTTGGTCCCTGCCTGGCGCTCGGCATTAATGGGTACATCAAGGACTGGTCGGCTCGGAGTCAGTATAATGTGTCTGAGTGGAATATTCATGCTTCACTGCGGCATGGTATCTCAGTGGGCTAGCACTATAAAACCAGCTTAAGTCTGGGCTAGTACAAGCATCCACACATACACATACACACGCATGCACGTCGTCCTATAAGCGAAATATTCTCCAGCGCGACGTTAAACCCAATTTCACCTCACCTGAATTGCCAAACCTCCAGAGTCTACTTTGTCAAATCCTCAACTATCAAGTTTTTAATGTAACTGCAATAGCTGGTGCAACTTGTTTTCATGGTTGCCATGTTAACATACAGAGGAGTAATTTTTTCTGCTCACACCATCTCGATCCATAAAGATGATGAAACCGTTTGCTCCGTCCGGTTGCTTATTTTTTTTTTCCCAACCATGGATGTTGAGTGTAGTTGAAGAAGGCGTCACTTATATTTTGAAGCATACTTTACTGTACTGTGTTTTTACTCGATGAATAATTTAGTTGATTTGAAGCTTTGAAACAGATGACTGTGAAACTGTTTTAAATGTAACCATAGGGTTTTTGTGTTGCCACTTCTTTGTCTCCCAGTAAATAGTTTATCTTCAGAACACAATTGCCAGAGATGGATATGGTCGAGTTTGTGTTGCAGTTTCCAGTAGACATTATTTTGTGTGGTTTACACTTCTCTGCTAGCCTTTATTCAGTGTGTCCATACTACATTGACATTTAAAACAGATGTAGTAAAGATATTCCTACCTCTATACTTGATACTTGCAAATAAGATCATATATCAAGACGTACCTCAGAAGTTGATAACCTTAAACAAGTGGCACGCGTATCTCAGTTGACAGTGTTGGTATGGGATGTTCACGCAGAAGATGTTTAAAAGTCCACCTCCGTTTAGTTTCTTTCTCATCCAAAAGAGAGTTATTTAGGTAATTTGAAAAAAAGGTTTTAAAGTAAAATCCAATCTGGATATGAATCTAGTATTGCTTAGTATTGATCTCTTTTCTGTATTTTTATAAAATTCATAATATCTGTTTCTGTTGCAGTTTCCTATATTTTTCTCACCATTGGTAATCATATTTTTATGATGTGGAACTTATGTCTGAATTTTGTGAAAAGATTTTAAATTTCAGCACGATTGTATTGATTTGTATGTTTTATAATTGTCAGAATCAGTTTATCTGTACTGCCTTAGTTGGCTCGTCAAGACCTGGGTTTGATTCCCCATGTGGGTTCAGAGTAGAAAGCTCATTGGGGCAGTTGGGTAGCTTAGTGGCTTAATCATTCACTCGTCATGCCGAAGTATGTGTAAGTTTAGTTTTATGCCGCTTTTAGTGAGTGAGTGAGTTGGGGTTTATGCTGCTTTTAGCAATATTCCAGCAATATCATGACAGGGGACACCAGAAATGGCCTTCACACATTGTACCATGTTGGGAATTAAACCCGGATCTTTCATGCCGAAGACCCAGATTCTATTCCCCCCTTGGGTACAATGTGTGAAGGCTATTTCTGGTGTCCCCTGCCGTGATATTGCTGGATTATTGCTGAAAGCGGTGTAAAACTAAACTCACTCACTCATTATATAAGGCTCATTCTAGTGATGATACCGCTGGTAATATTGGGAAAATATGTCTCACTTGTTATTTTTACTATCAACTTATGAATGTTCGTGAGTTCGTTCCCAGTTGCACTCAGATTAGACAGAATATTGTTTGGGTTTCATCTCGCAAAATTGGTTGTAATGATTAGCGGTATACTGATATATCGCAAAATCGCCTTTCAAATGATACGTATTGCAATGTTTTTTCTCAGAACGGTATATTGGGTAATAAAATATATGTGACATTTTGTGATGATCTCTGTGGTTTAAGTTAAAATCTACACAGACTTTCATTCACACTGAAGTTTTCCATTATAATCAATTGACAAAACAGCATAGTTTACATGCAATATGTTTTATATATAAAATAAAGATTCCCTCTAAAACAAATATGAATTCAAAATATCTGTTATCACAACTATGAACTTTATTTTTATGGCTTTAGTGTGTATAAATCAATGTCACTCACTGTCAAACACGTTGGCTCCCAATATATCGCAACATGTATTAGAATATGGGTACCAGAATCTCAGTACAATTTATTTGCCAATGCACAACCCTAATGATTTGTGTAGCTTTGAAATGATGTTGATAGAATTGCCAGCAAGAAAATGCTAATCAGGTACAACACATGTTCAGTGAGGTTAAAATTTTCTTTGACTTTCATGAGGCAGACCAACTTAATTTAGTGTGGTTCCTTTCAGGTCCCTGATGAAGACCTAAAGCTGAACCATTCACAGAATCTCAGACTTCTAATTTGGCACAAATTTGAGGTCATCTGGTTTCTGTTAGTGATTCTAATAACTCCTGGCCAAGTTATGAATCATTCTCCACTTTCAGTCAACCTTTTTAGTCCAACCAGCAGCACTGATCCTTTAGAATTCTTGACACTTCCACCAATCCTAGGTGATTATGACTTGTTATTACCGCAGTGCTGTAGTGTAAAGTCATCTGCATAATGGCAGGATGCTGTAACCTGTTGTAGCGAGACTGTGAGTCAGGGACGCGAGGCAGAGACCACTCTTGTCGGGTCACTTCCCATTGATCAGAACAATGGCCACGTCCTGGGTAACAGAGAAAATTGCTTTCATTCCGCATGAATACGGAGAATATCGTCTGCTATTTCACCACTACAAAGGCCAGTGATATGATGTTGCACATCTGTGTGTCAGAGTATGTGCTCTGGTTTGGGTATACACACATCCATTTGGAATTCTGGTTTCAATGAAATTATGGTCCTGTTCAATATGGATTTTTTGTTTTGAATTTTTGAATTAAGTATTTATTGGCTGTTTGACTGCATTGTTGTTGAATGGTTTGTTGGTTTGTTGTTAAACACCACACTCAGCAGTATTCCAGCAATATTCCAGCAATATTCCAGTCTGTAAATAATTGAGTCTGCACCAGACAATCCAGTGATCAACAGCATCGATCATGAGCATCGATCTACGTAATTGGGATCCGATGACATGTGTCAACCAAGTTAGCGAGCCTAACCACCTGATCCCGCCACCTCTTACAACAGGCATGGGTTACTGAATATCAGTTCTAACTCGGATCTTCACGGGTCTGTTAGCTGTATGTCTGTATTGTTGTTGAAGGGGGGAGTGTAACCTATGGCCATCAGAGAATCCAGGCCCATGAAAGTTTAATGTGTGAGGGATGGTTAATCATGGAATAATAAATAATTATCATGGATGATCTGTGTTGAACCTGGCAAATGTCACTGGTGGAAACGTTATGGTAGGATGATGAATCTTCATGGTAACGAACCCGTGAAGGTCCGGGTTAGAATATTGATCTTCAGTAACCCATGCTTGTCGTAAGAGGCGACTAATGAGATCGGGTGGTCAGGCTCGCTGACTTGGTTGACACATGTCATCGGTTCCCAATTGTGCAGATTGATGCTCATGCTATTGATCACTGGATTGTCTGGTCCAGACTCAATTATTTTCAGACCGCCGCCATATAGCTGGAATATTTCTGAGTGCGGCATAAAACTAAACTCACTCACTCATGTTAACAACGTCGTCATATGAACGAAATATTCTCAAGTATGACGTTAAACCCAATTTCACCTCACCTCACCTCACTCATGTTAACAAGGTTATGTCATACTTGAGCTATTGATGGATTGTTTTCCCATGGTGATGTTTGAGAATGGTTTGGTTTAGTGCTGCGTTGATCAGCATTTCAGTCATATCCCAGCAAATCAGCTAAATTTGATGTGGGAAGGAGGCTTGAAACTGGTCTTACACTGTTAAGGTAATAATAGATACCTCTGAACATTGAATGAAAATTATTGTTAGGTATGAGGGTCATGTGGCTACAGTATGTCACTTGAATGATAATATATCACCATGCCCTAACAACATGGGTCATCACTCAGGTTATCAATCATTGGTTTACTTGGCCCAGATTTATATATTTGGCCTGTGTTGAAGGTTGTATCACAAATGACATTTACTCACCTTTTTTTCTGATTTCACCATTCCACTGTTAAAGTAAAAGATAAATATGTGTGCAGCAAACTACCTTTATTATGAACACACTTGTAATGAATTGCTAGATATACTAAACTGTACTTTTGTCTCAGGCACTTCAAACTCAAATTAGTGGTCCGTTTGAGTTCATTACAACCAGGGCGGTGGGGTAGCCTAGTGGTTAAAGCATACGCTCATCATGCCGAAGACCCGGGTTCGATTCCCCACATGGGTACAATGTGTGAAGCCCATTTCTTGTGTCCCCCGCCATGATATTGCTGGAATATTGCTAAAAGCGGCATAAAACCATACTCACTCACTCACTCATTACAACCATAGTTTTATATATATACAAATCCAAGCGACAAAGTTCAACCATTCTGTAAGGTGATTCCAAGGCTCTGTAAATGAAAGTGATGCTGAACTCGGATTAATTGGCGGTCCATACAAAGCTGGAGTCCAGTTCAAGACCATTTTGTCGGCCTTCTCACATTTTATGATGGTGTAGATTAGTTTAATAAGTTAATGATTACTGAAATATACAGAAGCATTGGTTCAGTGTCACGCAGGACACTTATTACAATGTCTAGACCTATGCTGGAACTGGGCACCTGATTGTGTAGTACAACACTGTTTACCTATCGTATAACATTAAAGGTATCTCAACATCTCGGTGGCTAACCCACCTTAAGTGTTACATGGAATTGTGAAGTCTTTTGTTTGAAGCACTGAACTTTTCTTCACATTGGGAACTCACCTAAAGTCTTACAGGAATTGTGAAGTCTTTTGTTTGGACCACTGAACTTTTCTTCACATTGGGAACTCACCTAAAGTCTTACAGGAATTGTGAAGTCTTTTGTTTTGAAGCACTGAACTTTTCTTCACATTGGGAACTCACCTAAAGTCTTACAGGAATTGTGAAGTCTTTTGTTTGGAGCACTGAACTTTTATTCATTTGTGAACCACGACTTCTGTATCTTGAAAGAGTTGCTCTTAGACTAAATATGTGAAAGTCTTACAGGAATTGTGAAGTCTTTTGTTTTGGAGCTCTAAACCTTTCTTCATTTGGGAACCACGACTTCTGTATCTTGAAAGAGTTGCTCTTAGACTAAACATGTCAAAACTTGTAAATAAATGATGTCATTAAGACAGTTATCCACCATTACGATTGATATGTATCAGTATTCTCGTACAAACAGTGATACATTAATTAAACAACAGAAAGACATTGGGCCTTTGTGTGTTTCTCGGAATTGTTAGTATTTGCACGCATGCTGATTGATTGAGGAAACTGTATCAGTTGTACAATCTTAATGGCTCCAGCCAACTTATGATGATCTCGATAAGGAACACGTTATTCATAAAGATCAATCAAATCCCGATGTGTAAGGGAAATTTGAGATCTTCGATCGTATGTTCCTTAATTGAAACACTGCAAGTTATGCAGTAGAGAAGGTCTGATCACTGTCATGATTTACCGATTCCAAGAAAAAGATGAACAAATTCTAGGCTTTTGCTGAATGCTGTTGTGCTTGGATAAGTCACAGATGAGGAAATCTGTTAAGAAGCGTAAAACTGCATTAACCCTTTCACCTCAGACTGGTGTTAAGTTAGAATTTATTTTTGTTTTGACAAATAGGCTATGGTTGTGTGGTGGGTTAAAGCTTTCATGCAGAGGTTTTTGGCACTTACAAATTGACTATCAATTGAATGATGTTGATAATATCTCACTGATCTGTCAAACAGCTGAAATGTAATGGAATATTGCTAATAAATTAGAGAGATAAAATTGCTCGTAAAATCGTGAGAAATTCTAAAAGCCTAGTGATATTTCTGGAAGAGGTTTTCTTGTGATCCGATTACCTCGGGATGATGGTCATTAATGGACAACCCTTTAAACAAATATGTCTTGAAATCCGAAATTCTTCCACAATGCTGATATGATGATGCTTTGTTGGAAATGTAAAGTGTGGAAGAATGATTTCCAATATGTAACATTGTCTGAATACGTGACACGTTTTTGTTGACAAAAGCGAATCTGTGGGAAGGATTTTTAATGATTCTTTGATAAAAAGGAAGTTGATGTGCATTATCCTGTCTCCTTGACATCAAAGGGGGATATTACTGGAGAATTATGTCCAATTTCAGATGAGATAGTCTTTAAATATGAAAGATCAAAAGTCTATCAGTGGAGCTGAGGCAGTTCTGTTTTTCGCATCACTTCTTCTGAGAATATAGCTAATTGATTATTGATCAGGTCCTTCAGATTGCGTCAAAGTTTGAACATTGCTAGACATAAATGTGTTTGCAAGAAATTGGTTAGAAATTTCAGATTCTTCAGTGGTTTTTTTTCCTGCTTTGGACCGTCAGCTAAGATCATGTCCGCATCATTGACCATGATTCTAGAAATAATGGCTTCACCACAAACAAACCAACGTGACTTGGACTTGGTATGTTTTTTGGACAATACTGAGATTTCTGATACTTAGATGATCCCAGAATTTTGTGTTAGACCTGACCTGCCATTTTATGGAAATGCTGTGTCTTTGTTAGAGATCTTTTTCTACAGGCACATTTTCAAATCTTACTATCATTGCCATGTGTTTAAGTTGGAGATGGTCTCTTTGTAATTAGGTTATTCAGGGTTTTAGATGAGGTCATTTTCTAGGACACGGACACATGCAGAGATACTGGAGAGTTTATGATTTTGTTTTTGAGTCAAAAGGTGTAAAGAGAGCTTTTTTCTATGTGATCATATTTATTCAAAATGACATTCTGAACAATATACAGTATAGTGTCTCATTTCAGAAACCTATTGGAGGGTGAGCATTAGTGGAAAACTATTGGAGGGCTTCTATGCAGTATTCAGACTATTGTAGGCTTTCATCATGAACGCGTGTGACCAATCTTTATCTAACATTCATCTGACTTTGTTTTAACAAGCATTATGTTGTAATCAAATTTATACTTGTTTGAAGCTGTCGACCAGTGATGGGAATATTTTAAGCTGACACTGTTTCAACATCACACATTGAGCCAACTAAGTCAGAAGAAGGTAATACCAGAATTCCTCTGGAATAGATTGGTTTAATCAGTGCTTGTGCCGCTCCTTTGAACTATCATGAAAGAAATCATGGTCTCTCTTGGAGTTTGGTTAACGCTACAGGCAGGGGATATTTTTAGGCACTCAACATTTTCATTGGGTAAAGGAGTATACTTGATGTCTTATAACTACACACTGGTTTTTGCTGTTAATAAATATTTTTGGAAATATCAGTGGAGGAAGTAGGGTGACGGACTCATCAATGGATTTGTGGTGCACATTTTACGATATGGCAAATGTGCGTCCTGTTTGTGTCCACACAATTCTTGGGTTAAGATTTGTTTGGTGTCGAGAGAAGCAAGAAATATCATGTTTTTTGTTTGTGCTAGACTCCGAAATTATATAATTTTAATCAAAACAAATATCTCCATTTAGATTGAAAAGGGGCCCAGTGAGATGGGAGATTCAGAACCTGATTGAAATCTACACTTGCTTCATTATGGGTCTTTTTAGTAAAGGGTTGGACCGAAGGGTAAAAATGGTTCAGAGACTTTGAGAGAGGCTATGTTTGTGGTGGTTTACTGGATACAGATTCAGAATGTATGCACATTCTCCACATTGCAAGTTCTTGGGGATGCAAACATGTATGGATGCATGAATCATAAAAGCTAACCAAAAGTTTTAGATTGCATATAGTTTTCTATTTTGTTACAAATACATTCGGACTGACATTCTTTATTTTCACCAGTGTAGCATTGACATTCCCTGCCTGTAATTCTTTAAGCTTTTGGGCATGTCCAGAACGGCATCAGTAAAATTGTTAGAAATCATGTGAAGAATACCACATAACACCACAATGTGACTCCATGTTCATACTTTGGACATTTCCAGGTTTCTCCTCTTAGAAATCGATGGAGCCAGGTAAATCCCCGAGTATTTATACAGTTTATAACTCATTCACTGAATCTACAAAAGAATATGAGGTGGTGGTGGTGGTGGAATTGGGTTTAACGTCGTGCTTGAGAATATTTCGCTCATATGACGACGTGCATGCGTGTTTATGTGTATGTGCAGCTGCTTGTACTAGCCCAGACTGAAGCTGGTTTTATGGTGCTAGCCCACTGAGATACTATGCCGCAGTGATGCATGAATATCCCGCTCAGACACATTATACTGACTCCGAGTCGACCAGTCCTTGTTGTACCCATTAATGCCGAGCGCCAGGCTGGGACCGACAAGTACCATATCTTAACGTCTTTTTGGTATGACGCGGTCGGGGATCAAACCTGCGACCTTCCGCTCTCCGGGCGAATGTACAAAAGAATATGAACCTTTATCAGGAACTTACAATGCAGCCTTCATCATCAGACTGGTTCTAGTGCCAGAAATAACAGCTATTGCTGAGATTTTTGAAATATTGCTTTCCAATTATTGAATTTAAACATATCAAGAATGTTGCCAAAAACTAAATATACAGAAGTATAATTTCTAATTTGATGTTTCTGGATTTGATGATTGAGTTTTTAGATATAAACATTCAAAACCATATGAAGATGCTAGCTAGCTCAGCTTCTACTGTCCCTGTGTGAATATTCACTGATAGTTTTGTCACGTATAACTCTCACAACACCCTGCGAAATATTGGGAACCATTTCACAGTTTCCATGAAATAGAACTATCCTAGAATCCATTGTCATGAATGTAGACCTTGGTTTGCTGGCAAATTCTAGCCGTGAGGGAATGTGTCATCTCAAAAACATATATCCTGATTTTGTTAATTTTCAATCCAGACTCGTCTAAAAGATCGTTGTCAGCAATCTTTCTTAGTTTTTATTATCTGGCATGTAGTTAACGATCAACTCCTGCACAGATTTCCCTGCAGACATGCATAGATTTATCATTCTGCAGACATAAAGGTCATTGATTTGCAATAAGTGGTTTCTGCTTTTGTTTGATTATTCAAACTTGTGGTGTTCCTGACTTTGATTGGCTGAATATGTACTGAAATGTGCCATGTTAGTTGTCAAAGAGTAGACATGAAATGTACTGGCTGTCTATCTTTCTACAATAGATCTGGTTTTATGTCATGCAGAAATGTGTGTCCAGTATGCACAAATGTATAGAATAGATGCCGGAAAAAAATATATACTGCATTCATAAAGATGCATTATAATATTCTTTAGGCCAGACCAATTTGATTTCTTGTTTACGGGTCCACGGATATTTTTTCAAGAATAAGAAAAAAAATAAAAATTAATTTTCCCCGCTCAAAAAAAAATCCAAATGTTGTTATTGGCCAAAAATGTAAGCTTACAAGAAAATGTTATTTAGTCTGTTTATTTCCCTATATACACTTCATAATTGCCAAAAGTAAAATATTTTGAGGATTTAAAAGGAATATCACTTTTACGGAAAAGTCTGTAAAAGAAGAAATAAAATTGGTCTAGCCTTATCCTATATTCTTATCAAGTCCTGTAATTCCAGTGGTTATTTAATCTTACAGTACTGTTCACTACACACTCATTACCGTGTAAGACCCTCAGTAAGGTCCCTTGAAATTAGTACTTAGGGGTCCTCTGGGCTATTAGATTTGTAGGCTAAGTTGAAACCTTGGTTGATATGATTCAGTACCATTATATAGATAAATCATGAGACACTTCATTCCGTGTTTCTGTCACCCATGGGGATTCCTGGTAAGAATATTGGTCTCCAGCAATCCCTGATTATCGTGGGGGTGACTAATGGGATCAGTATTCACCATGACTTGTCATCGTATCCTAGTTGTGTTGATCGATGTTCATATTGTCAATAACTGGATTGTCCAAGCTTCATTATTTACAGAACACTGTCAGGGATCTGGAATATTGTTGGGTGCAATACACACCAAACAATCAGTTCATTCTGTACCATCATATCCCATTTCAACACTGACCGCCTCCGTGGTGTAGTGGTTAGAGCATCCACCTGGAGACCGGAAGGTCGCGGGGTCGATCCCCAACCGCGTCATACCAACAGACGTTAAAATATGGTACTTGTTGGTCCCTGCCTGGCGCTCGGCATTAATGGGTATGACAAGGACTGGTCGGCTCGGAGTCAGTATAATGTGTCTGAGTGGGGTATTCATGCTTCACTGCGGCATGGTATCTCAGTGGGCTAGCACTATAAAACCAGCTTCAGTCTGGGCTAGTACAAGCAGCCGCACATACACATACACACGCATGCACGTCGTCATATGAGCAAAATATTCTCAAGCACGACGTTAAACCTAATTTCACCTCACCATTTCAACACTCTGTACATGGACAGGATTTTGTCTCTTTTATTTATAGGGGCAGTAGGGGTAGCCCAGTGGTTAAGGTATTCGCGCGTCATGCTGAAGACCCGGGTTCAATTCCCCACATGGGTACACTTTGTGAAGCCCATTCCTAGTGTCCCCGACCTATATATTGCTGGAATATTGCTAAAAACGGCGTAAATCCCAATTCACCCACTCACTCACTGTACCATCATATCCCAGTTCAACACACTGTGTTCAAAATGAGCCTATAAGATGATCTAAACCTTTCACTCTTGGATATTATATTTTCATGTATTAAAGTTGTCCAGTTATGAACCTGAATATGAGTTCTAAAACAATCTGAAACAATATCATTTTTGGTTTTAATGTAATAACACCAAGAGTCATAGTGAATGTTGGTTATTTTAGAGCACAAAGTGGAGTCTCATGCACGAGCTTTACTTTGGGAATGCAAGACATCGATAACAAAACATAACATCATGAACATTAATCGGTTGATTGTAACATATTAGAATGAAGAAGTAGACAATTTCTGTCACAGTCCATGGGATGATTCTGTAGTTTTGACTGACAACAATAGGTTTCATTAAGTTGAGCTGGTTGAAAATGCAGGTTGTAGATTTTAAGGTGAAACTTGTTTCAGTATATCCATTAACATATGAACCATTATTGAAAGTAACAATACCTTTCTTCAGTTTTTCTCGGGAGTAATCTACATGATACACATTAAATAGTGAACCACATATGGGTGTGCATTAAGTACAGGATTTTTGTGTATCATCTCAGATTTTTGCTCAATTCCCAAGACGATATCTTACCAAAAAAGTTCCTACAACATGCCCTTCTGATGGATCTTCCGTTGAACAAGAATCATTTTCTAAAGGTTAAGCAGACATATTGCATATCAATAAATTTCAGTATTATTTCTCATATGCTGGGGCATAATGACAATATTATGGACGAATTCAATCTACAACAGATTAGGCATGTAGTGGTGTGTAGAATAGCGGGATGTTTATGAGTGTGGCACTTCCATCTGCTAGCAGCAACAACAAGCATGACTATGGCGTTTTTGTGATTACTGATGGTGCATGTTGATTTATGACTACCCCATACATGCTTTTAGGCAATCAGGAAACATTGAAGACTCACAAATCAACTCGAATCTACAGAAAACTGAAGGAAACTTGCAAAGTGTATGAGAAGTTGTGCTCTGGAAGGCTAGATTTTTTTCCCTGAAATGAATGGTTAACTATCTCACTTAGTTCCACTTGATGAGGACAGCGTTTGGTACATTTAACTGATCAAAAGGCCTCCTACATGGCAGAAATTAAGCTTTGGAAAATGAATTACTGATTTATTAACAGCTTGGAAATGGGCTCAGTTTATGGCAGGAAGAAAGGTCTCAATATTTTTAATATTTTTGTAAAGTTGGCTAATATTGATGACAAGCTGTTGGTCGATACATCAAGATGAACAACTTGAAACCATCGTTTTCTGGAGATACTGAAGTTCTGGTTCTTCTGATGCTGTCAGTCTCCTCATATAGGTTCAATGAGTGAAGCCCGTTTCTGGTGTCCCCCGTGGTGGTATTGCTGGAATATTGCTAAAAGCGGCCGCATAAAATTAAATTCAGTCACTCCCTATGATGCTGTCCATTTTCTTTCTCACATTGTGAGGTCTTTGTTTTACCGTACTGACCTTGCAGTTCCTATTCACTGTAATGTTGACAAGGTCAAAGGGTCCATAAGGTCATAGTAGTCTGCAAGGTCATGGTACTTTGCAAGGTCAAGGTCTATAAATTTATAATGGAAACAACATGCCAGTCACAAACTTTAATTTACATGAACTCTTTTACATTCGTGATTAATTCTGTTCTATTTTCAAATGAAAATGACATGGAAAACATGTGTTTTCTGTAGGTCAGTTTTCGATTTGTTTTAGTTGTTGAAATGTTTTGAAATCCCACACGAACAGAGGTCTATTAGCTGATAATTGATAACAAAACAGATAGTTTGTCCTAAAAATGATGACCTTGGATATACTAGAGGATGGTTGCGTTGATAATGGAAAAGTTAACAGGCTTTTGAACATTTTAGATGCATAAGTGAAAATACTTTAAAAACATGACACTGTTTCAAATTGACAGGTTCTTCTTGAAAGTTGTTGACTGGGATCAATCGTGTCAGAATTGAGTAAAGGATCTGCAAGATCAAAGTCTTATTTCTTTATTTTCGAAGGATTAAAAACTCTTTTTCTTGTGAACCTACATTTCGTGATAACATGGAATAGACAAACCAAACAATCTCTTTGTTGTGAGGTCTCTTATTACAGCTTCATTCTAGTAATAAAGTTGCCATTTAAGTCATGCTTGTAGGTTGTTTTGTGATCATTATCTCCTGATGTTCATGACCAAACCCTTCCAAACTGGTCACGTGGATTAGCACTCTGATTTTTGTTGGTCCCTGTGTCCAAGGTTTGTCCAAGGGTGGTGAGGTAGCTTAGTGGTTAAAGCGTTCACTCGTCACGCCGAAAACCTGGTTTCGATTCTCCACATGGGTACAAAGTGTGAAGCCCATTTCTGATGTCCCCTGCTGTGATGTTGCTGGAATATTGCTAAAAGCAACGTAAAACCATACTCACTTGTACAATCCACCAAGCCTTAATTCACTCATTTAGTTCAATAGAACCAGTGGTAGTAATCCTTTCTGTGTGATGATCTTGCTGGTGACCTCTACCATGGTCTAGTGAACAGAGAATCTGCCCTCCGAACAGAATGTTGGTTGTTCTGTCTGAAGCGGTGTCATGCCAAAGATGTTGGAAGGTACTTCGTTTAACCTGGCAGGTGCTTGTCATTAAGAAAACAACACAAAGACTACCTTCAGTGAGGTATCTATGTTAAACTTTGACCTGATATCTCACCACTGAAAAACCAATATGATTCTGATTAGTATCAGCAATGTATCTTATAATCTTATAACACTACATCCCATGTCAACTCACTGACTATAGATGTCAGACCTACACATCTCAGTTACAGGGGACATTTAATTGGTATTCATTCTAAGGCACTGTAAGTTGATCAGAGTTATGTCCCTTATATCTGCAAGGATGCAAAGTGGATTCTTATATTTTCTCTGATAAGGCTCCCTTTGTCAGTACCTAACCTGTTTTTTTTTTTCCAAAGTGATAAGTGTCCCCTGAATCTCGTTGGAGTTCCTCCAACAATGATAGTGATTAATCTGTCTCATTGTGATGTAACTGAAGCACTGTTCAAAGCAATGGTAATCAACTCACTCACTCTCCATTACGAAGTATTGAGTACACAGACTCGTTGTCTGACATTGTTTATCATTCAGTTCTAGGCCTGTGCTTTTTGATCCCTACGAAATGCTGTGAAGGTGATAGAGAAACAGTTAGCTAGCTTGAGCATCATCAGTTTTCATCAGTGAAAGTGCATCTGGTGCAAACTTCCCTTGGTTCTGTACATTATTTCCGTGATGTTGGTTTATTGAGAGGTAGCTGTGAGACGTTTCTTCAGCTACTGTGAAATTCGGCCCATGGTCCTAATTGATGAGCTGCGGTATTTCGAGGTGTTACGAAGTGATTGCGAAAGTTTATCGATGTCGTCAGTCCTGTTGTATTGATCGTACAAGTGAGTTGCAAGCGTTTCCTATCTACATGGAAAAGTGTAGGTATTGGTGTTGGACTGTGCTTCCTCACAGGCCAAATCATATAAATTACTGCGGAGGCAGATAACGGCCTGGTTGAAACTGTCCCCCAATTACAGGGACTGACTGACAGTAAACAAACTCAGTCAATAAATCCCTTGCCTGCCATTGATTCTGCAGAAACAAAGCTGGGGAAGTGATGGGTGATCTTAATTGTAGCCGTTTTTATAGCTCTTGACTTTCACTGCAAACTGTGAGATCGGATTCTTGTATGTATAGCTAGACCTGATAGTGAATTTCTATTAACCCATTTTGGGCCAAGTTGTGGTCTGTTCTAGTCCCCTATCATCTCAGGACACTAGCCGTGGGAACTCCATTTCCTTTTCCTTTTGAAACCAAATAGTTCTGGAGTGACTTCAGTACATTACTGAGATCTTGCCAGGGTCCATTTCATCTGAACATTGAAATATGCCTTGAATGTATAGTGAATGATAATTGCTGTGCATATATAACCCATTGTATTGCTGTGTAACCTGAGTTCCCATGTTCCGAAGGAGACTAGGGAGAGTAGTGTTAGGTCCAAGTCCAGGAGTGGATGCTCGTGAATGAGTGATCCAGACCTGATTACTTGCAGATTACCATCATATGGCATGAATGTTGCCAAGCATGTCAATAAACAATAAATAATCGCTTTTATCAGAATATTATAATCTTGACTATTCCAGAAGATTCTGTTTCCTCAGTACCCCATGCTATTCATAACAGTCAACAAATGATGATCTTGACTAGGATTGTGTAATTAATGTATTGGGTGGTTACAATGTATGCCAATGTGAATAGGACATCATCACCAGGGTCCTATTTCACAAAGGCATCATAATGCTATAACAGGCGGTGGGGTAGCCTAGTGGTTAAAGCGTTGGCTCGTCACGCCGAAGACCCGGGTTCGATTCCCCACATGGGCACAATGTGTGAAGCCCATTTCTGGTGTCCCCTGCCGTGATATTGCTGGAATATTGCTAAAAGCGGCTAGAACTAAACTCAGTCAGTCAGTCAGTCAGTCAGTCAGTAATGCTATAACACTGCACCAACACTGCATCATAACTGTAAGTCTTACACTTTATCATCAGCTGATGACAGTTATTAAGCTCCACAATCACTCTTTGCACTGATGCCATGCTGGGATGAGTCTGATTGTGTCATCTTGCCCGGAATGCTTACATTGTTGGCCATCTGTTCGTCTGGTCTAAACTATAAGTCAATCAGTCACTTTGTGTTGTATTACTTCATGGTGACACACCGGCCTGGTAATGTTACACAATGAAATCAACGCATGTAACGAGGCATATAACCTTATGGATAACAGCTTCATGTTTTTTGCATAGCCCAGTGTTTGATGTCGATCAATTCAGTGTAAGAATCTACATCAGATGTCATGTCAGTAAACCGATGGATATTTTTTGTTTATCATACCACGAAATTGAATCAAAAGCTTTTTATACAACCATTGTGCTATATAATGTGTCACGTAGATATTCTTACATGGCTCCATGCTGCTAGTGGAATGGTTGCATTTGCGAGTAAAATTTGAGAAATGCAACAAAATAGCATGAAACACTTAGCCTTTGGTGAGTGAGGTAAATCTTCAGTTAAATTAAGGCAGTTATTCCAGTTTTCATCATAAATATTTCTGACATTTATTTCAGAATTTATTGATAATGATTGCCAAGTTTAGCGACAAGTGACTTACCAATCAGCTGGAGTCTAAGGGACTATTTACAAAATATTTACTAATAGTAATCTCTAATAGTGGAACTTATTTTATAGTAATTTTGACATGTAAACAAAACTGAAAATCTATATGACAACTAACATTAAATTGTGGCTAGTAAATTTTAATTTCATTTAGCTAATAACAAGTAAGTCAAAATATGAACTTGGAGCCCTGTGTTAATAGGATCATCTGAAAACATTTCTGAGGACACGAAACATGTGGAAATTTATCTGAAAATAATGAAACATCAATATTTTCACATTAAAATATTCAACTACATTCATGTTGCTGCTGATCCACCCTGGGGCAATGCTCAGTCCCAAGAAAGCTTGACATTCATGCAGCATTAAAACAACATGAATGTCATGGAAGGACCTTTGCATGGACTGTTGTCTTGGTGCTGGTGATTATGCCAAGCAAGTGGACTGGCTGTGAAGTCTGGGAAGACACAACATAGACAGAAGCCATCAAAACCGCCAGCAGTTAAGCTGCCGTTGATTGGGACACTTTACAATCCAGGGGGAATGCAGAAATATAGTGTTTTTTTCTGCCTTAAACTCTGACCTTACTGTGTAATATGAAGCAAGGAAATGTTTTTTGGTTAGAATAATGGCCTCGTCCTTCTTTTATTGCCTTCCATGACTGGGAGTATCATTCCCGGAAATTTCCTTGACTTACTTCAGTGAGCTTTAGTAATGCTAGATCACTGCTTGACATTTATGCTGTATACACTTGACTGCTTGTTTTTTTCATTGCAAGATACTTGTTCTCTTATTGCTGAAGGATTTCCTAAAGCAGTTCTACTCAGCATCTTGTGAGTGGGTGTATAAGTGAGTGAGCAAGTGCATGGGTGGGTGAGTGAGTGAGTGTTTGCTATTTGATGCTGCACTCAGCAATATTCCAGCTACATGACAGCAGTCTGTAAATAATCGAGACAGACTAATGATCGACATCATGAGCATCAATCTATTTCATTCAGTTAAGTCAGTGAGTCTGACTACCAGATCCTGTTTGTTGCTGAAGACCAATTCTAACCCAGACCTTCATGAGTGAGTGAGTGAGTAAGAATGAGAGACTAAGGAAGGTTACAACAATCAAGCTTCAGAAGAATCTGATCAAAGTGATTGAGAAACATTTGTTGTTGACAATGTCCTCTTTAGGTAAAGTTTAAATGTCCAGAACCAGAAATTGAAATGAGTTAGTTACTGAGGGTCATTTCATACCATTTTCTGCCAATATGCAACATGTCTGCCTGCATCAACACTGCATCAACCCTGCATCAACACTGCATCAACACTGCATCAACCCCGCATCAACCCTGCATCAGCACTGCATCGACCCTGCATCAACCCTGCATCAACCCCACATCAACACTGCATCAAGCCTGCATCAACCCCACATCAACACTGCATCAACACTGCATCCCTGCATCAACCCTGCATCAAGCCTGCATCAACCCCACATCAACCTCGCATCAAGCCTGCATCAACCCCACATCAACACTGCATCAACCCCGCATCAACACTGCATCAACACTGCATCAACCCCTCATCAATACTGCATCAATACTGCATCAAGACTGCATCAACCCCACATCAACCTCGCATCAACCCCGCATCAACACTGCATCAAGACTGCATCAACCTCACATCAACCTTGTATCAAACCCGCATCAACCCCACATTCAACCTCGCATCAACCTCGCATCAAGCCCTAATCAACCTGCATCAACCCTGCATCAACCCCACATCAACCTTGCATCAACCCTGCATCAACCCCACATCAACCCCACATCAACCTCGCATCAAGCGTGCATCAACCCCACATCAACACTGCATCAACCCCACATCAACGCTGCATCAACACGGCGTCAACTCTGCATCAACACCGGTTTCATCCTGCACATGAATGAAGAACTGTTATGTCTCTTTATCGCTCACATTAAACATTTATTACCTGTATGTATTCCATGTTAAGTGATATAGCAATCTGATGCTCCTGTTAACGATGCTGCTTTCCTATGAAGTGTCTTTATGTATAACACTGAAATCCAGCCAGCTATAATAGAATGTAGATATTACATGTAAAACATACTGTTTGGTGGAATGTGATATTTCATGGCGGTGTACTGTTTCCTTGAAATGAAAACAACATGTTATTATAGACAAGACAGTGGTGTTGTGTTGGATAGCATGCCGTGAGAACTACCTAAGCTCTGATCATTGGGTTATTTCAGTCTATTCTGATTGAGTGACCCATAGCCATTCATTATTAATACTTGTAAAGTTCATCTGCCTTATCATGACTTCATACCAGCTTCCTATTGTGTATGCACTGATGATTTTGTATTCAGTCTGTAAGCCTTTTATTTCAGAAGAGAAGCACTTTTGATACACTGTCATGAACCAACAGTTTAACAGTGTGTTTTGAATGTATAATGAATATTCATGATTACAGTATGTTTTGCTTGTATAATGAATTTCCATGAATCATTTTGGGCAAAGTTGTGGTCTGTTCTAGTCCCCTATCATTTTAATGCACTGGTTAATTTATATTGATTTAATTTTGCTTGATTCCAAATAGTTTAGAGTGGCTTGCTGATGTGTTGTTTTATAAGAACATTTGACTGACTGACTGACTGACTGACTGACTGAGTTTTGGTTTTACGCCGCTTTTAGCAATATTCCAGCAACATCACGGCGGGGGACACCAGAAATGGGCTTCACACATTGTACCCATGTGGGGATTCGAACCCGGGTCTTCGGCGTGACGAGCCAACGCTTTAACCACTAGGCTACCCCACCGCCCCCGAACATTTGAACATATGCCTCGAATGTATAGTGTGTGACAATTGGCAAGCCTATAAAACCCACTGTAGTACTGTGCAACCTGAGTTTTACAGGTTGTGTTTGTCATGTCCCCAAAGTGGAAGATAAATGCCAAGTGCCTCAATCAGCTGTTTGGAAACCTCAGAGTTGGTCTTTAGCAACACGATGGTAAATGAGTGAACGAGTTTAGTTTTACACCACTTTTAGCACTATTCCAACAATCTCATGGCAGGGAACACCAGAAATAGGCTTTACACATTGTACCTATGTTGGAAATTGAACCCAGGTCTTCAGCATGACGAGCAAACTCTTTACTACACTGGGCTACCCCAACATCCCCGAGATGGTAAGAAGTGACTGAATGGATTGGGTGGTCTGATTCTGTTGATGGTTGATGCATGTCATGATATGCTCATTGCATGGATTGATGCTCATAATCTCAATCACTGGATTGTCTGATCCAGACTTGATTGTTCACTGAACTTGGAATTTTCTTATGTACAAACAACAAAACAGGCTTTTGGTGTAACTTTAGACAAACATCAGAGACATGCATAGATGTCTGTAATGGTGTGTTCAGTGTGATAATACCATCCAGCCAGTTACAAGGATAATGATGACTCCATTGAGTTAACCTTGTTCTTCCTAGTTTGTTAAAATCCTTCACAGTGTTGGAGTACTGTCAGTTATGAGTGAAACATGATGATGGTGTTCTCTCAAGGTCGTTTACAAGAGTTCATGCCCCTGCTCTGTTTGTGAGTTATTGCATTTGCTTGCTGTTGTCATGGTTATGCCTTTACTTGATTGCGGAGTCCAACACAGTCTCATTAGGAACTAAAGAAGAAATAATTGGATGATGTCTCTGCTTTCTGTGGCTGGCTTGCTCATATTACAGTGCAGATTGCTGTTTCAGGATAAGCCATAGGGAAGTTCTGTTCTTGAGACATAATGCGTCACATTTGACAAGTTATCATTTCACATACATTTTGTATCCCACATTTAGAAGAAGGAAGAAGGGAGGTTTTTGATCAAACCTTGTGGGAACATTTATCTGGACTGTGAGAGACGTATTTTGCTTTTGGAAGACCCTTTCCTTCAAGCATTGGGGTTGTGGGGGGTAGCTTTGTGGTTAAAGCATTCACTTGTCACGCCGAAGACCCGGGTTCAATTCCCCTCATTGGTACAATGTGGCAAGCCCATTTCTGGTGTCCTCTATCATGATATTGGTGGTATCTTGCTAAAAGCGGCGTAAACCCAACCAACTCACTCACTCCTTCAAGCATTACTTGTCTAGGACAATACTCCTTAAAGACTATGATGGTCTGAGACAATCTTTTATGAGTTTGTCGGGGCCACAACAACCTTCCTTTAAATTACTTAATGCTAAAACAGCCAATATGGGTCTTGAGCAACATTCAAGGGGGAAATCGGGGCAAGGAAGTACTTTGGTCTGGGACAGCATTATTTGGAAGTAGAGATCTAGTTAAAGGAAATCTTCCTTAGAGGTACTTGGGTTTAGAACAGTCTTTTCTTGAAGTCACTTGAGAGTTTAGTACAACTTTTGTTGAGCATCTTATGTCAAACACAACCTTCCCTGGAGGTACTTGGCTCAAGGACAGTCTTTTCTTGAAGTCACTTGAGATTCTAGGACAGTCTTTTCCTGGAGTCACATGAGTCTAGGACAGTCTTTTCTTGAAGTCACTTGAGTCTAGGACAACCTTTTTTGAGTCATCTTGAGTCTAGGACAGTCTTTTCTTTCCTGAGTCTAGGTCAGTCTTTTCCTGGAGTCACGTGAGTCTAGGACAGTCTTTTCTTGAAGTCACTTGAGATTCTAGGACAGTCTTTTCCTGGAGTCACATGAGTCTAGGACAGTCTTTTCTTGAAGTCACTTGAGTCTAGGACAACCTTTATTGAGCATCTTAAGTAAAGGACATCTTTCCTTGAAGGATCTTGATTCTAGGACAGTCTTTTCCTGGTGTCACATAAAGGACATCTTTCCTTGAAGGATCATGATTCTAGGACAGTCTTTTCTTGAAGTCACTTGAGTTTAGGACAACCTTTATTGAGCATCTTAAGTAAAGGACATCTTTCCTTGAAGGATCTTGATTCTAGGACAGTCTTTTCCTGGAGTCACATGAGTTAAGGACAGTCTTTTCTTGAAGTCACTTGAGTTTAGTACCACCTTTGTTGAGCATCTTATGTCAAACACAACCTTCCCCGGAGGTACTTGGCTCAAGGAAAGTCTTTCTTGAAGTCACTTGAGATTCTAGGACAGTCTTTTCCTGGAGTCACGTGAGTCTAGGACAGTGTTTTCTTGAAGTCACTTGAGTCTAGGACAGTCTTTTCTGGAGTCACGTGAGTCTAGGACAGTCTTTTCTTGAAGTGACTTGAGATTCTAGGACAGTCTTTTCCTGGAGTCACATGAGTCTAGGACAGTCTTTTCTTGAAGTCACTTGAGTCTAGGACAACCTTTATTGAGCATCTTAAGTAAAGGACATCTTTCCTTGAAGGATCTTAACTCTAGGACAGTCTTTTCCTGGTGTCACATAAGTGTAGGACAGTCTTTTCCTGGAGTCACATGAGTTTAGGACAGTCTTTTCTTGAAGTAACTTGAGTCTAGGACAACCTTTATTGAGCATCTTAAGTAAAGGACATCTTTGCTTGAAGGATGTTGATTGTAGGACAGTTTTTTCCTGGAGTCACATGAGTTAAGGACAGTGTTTTCCTGGAGTCATGTGGGTCTAGGACAGTGGTTTCCTGGAGTCACGTGAGTCTAGGACAACCTTTATTGAGCACCTTAAGTCAAGGACAACCTTCCTTGGAAATACCTTGGTCTAGGACAGTGTATACTTGGAGTCTTTTGAAGCAAGGAAATCTTTTCTTGGAGGCACTTGAGGCTATGAAACTGTTCACAGATCTTTTGGCAAACCTAACCTTTCCCTTCAGAATGTGTAATAGTTTGGAATGTTTGTCCTATTATTTTGGTTCAAAGAAGGTAAACTGTATTTTTAACTTTTTAATGCATCTATTTTATCGGTGATATAGATTTTAATATAAAAACATTTCTCAACAGGTCTGTCTGTTTGACACTCTCACTGCAAATATGATGTAATGGTCAGATATTGAACCTGTGATAAGAGGAACGCAACACTGACAAGCTGATATTGAACTAATTCCGTCACAAATGACGCAGTAGAAGGTTTTAAGGAGTCAATTTCACTGGAATAATGTCAATAAGACTTTCCAGCTTCAGAGAAAAACGTACACCTTAGTGGATCAATGTGACAGTTATTGCAATTGCTTAAAGAACTTGTCACAAAGCTGACGCTATCCCAAGTCTTAGAGAACTGGAGCGTTTATTTGTAGTGTTAAATACCACTGAGCTCAGAGTGTCATGGTGCCAGTACTTTATCAAATTACTCATCTTACTTTTACTTTATTTGTGGTCTCCATAAGCTTCAGCTACCAGTATGTCTGGTATGGGGATCTGAATCCCTGTTGAAAAGAGAGAAGGCCTACTGGAAGGGCAAGATGTGCTTACTCTTTCATGAACACCATGTGTCATGCTTAATTTTACAGGGTGGTGGGGTAGCCTAGTGGTTAAAGCTTAGGGCCCTGGTTCGATTCCCCACAATGTGTGAAGCCCATTTCTGGTGTCCCCGTCCGTGATATTGCTGGAATAGTGCTAAAAGTGGTGTAAGACAATACTCACTTAATTTTACGTGGTGGTAGGGTAGCCTAATGGTTAAAGCGTCTGCTCGTCATGCTGAAGACCCGGGTTTGATTCCCCACATGGGTACAATGTGTGAAGCCCATTTCTGGTGTCCCCTGCCGTGATTGCTAAAAGCGGTGTAAAACCATACTCACTCCTCAATTTTACTATTAGTTTGTCTTAGTTTATGCTCAATGGAATCTTTTGGTTAAAAATCTTGGTTTAATAATAACTACTTCTACTGTATCAGACTATATTTCTCCATATGGGGCAACCTCCATGTATGGGATTTATGTGGTATGTTTCTTTCACATAGAGTTTGTTTTTAAAATAATAAATTTATTGTCAGAATATAATAACACAATATTTGTAATATATCTTTGCATATTTGAGGTTACTTGAGAAGTTTAAGAAGCAGTTTCAGTTTGTTCAGAGCTACAGTTAACTTTTGGGTTCAGTTAGTTATCTACTCGCTTGTCTTCATCTCAACTGGGTATCCTGATTTTCCTTTGAGTAACAAAGTAAATTGTACTCACCTCACTCAAACTCAATCGGGTATTTTGCCATTTTCCATTAATTTTAGAAATTTAATAAAGTTTAAATGTTAGTGTTTGTTATTTATATTTGATCTGTAATATGAGAAACGATAAGAAAGACTACAAGTTGTCAAGTTCATGCCCTGAAATAGAACTTCTCAATATACTTCAGCTATTTTTTCGATCCCCCGGTACGCAAGCTACGATTTGACATTTTTGTGTGTACATATGTAAGATCACATTTATTGAATATTTACAAAACTTCAAGCATACACTTGTACGCAATAGACTTAATAGGAATTGAGTTTTCACATAAATATTTTGCGTAATTTACGCAGATACGCAGCTTATCTGTACCTCTGTTGTTGTTTGTTGAGTGCAATTTATCTTTGTATGTTGAAGGTAATGGTGTTCATTGAATCTCATAAGGATGTATCCATCTGTGCTTTCTTGAATTTTTGCATATATTTATTTTGAATCTTCATTAATTCAGTAAACTTGGTGTTGGTTAAAGGAATTGAGAAGTTTATATATATCTGTTTGTGAGATTTACTAGATATGCTGAAAATTTGTTGTTGTCAAAATGCATTACATTATCCAAAACCTTTTTTACAAAGGAAAAACATAGCTTCAGGGGTGGAAATAACCCATTGCCCGACGTCCGAGTCCAGTGTTTTTTTTCGGTCGGGCAAGCAAATTTGTATATCAAACTGTACCGGTGTCCAGTTGACTTTCCAATGTTAATTATGTTGTTTATTTAAAAAATCAACAAGAAGACGGCCGGTATAGTGTAAAACCTATCAGGGCAAGTTATCTTACATGTGATACTGTACCGGAGTACACTAGCAATTTTAAAGTTATTTCCACCCCTGAGCTTGTGTGGAAAATTCTGTCTATAAACAAAAATAGCTGTGCACTTCCACGTCCACCTAAAATTAAATAGTGGGTTCCACAGGAACTAATTTTTATGGAGATACAGGATTGTATGTTAATCAAACAAAGATGAAAAAAAATTTTAGCCAGGAAAGGAACTGTGCTTTGAAAGTGATTGATCATACCATTTGCAGTAATCTGCTATTGATCTGTTTGATAACTGTCTGGATATATGCATTGATTGATTGCCTGTCTCAGATATGTCTCCTAACATCCCAAAATAAATGAGTTTGACTTAAAACATTTTGAATTGCAGACATTTTGTATTTAACTTTGACACCAAACATCGTTAGCGAGGATGGCGGGTCAGATTTTATATTGTGAAAATGGCTATTTCGTGAAAGAAAATGGACTTTCTGACCATAGATGTGCTCATATCTTCAGAGATATTGGTATTTGAATTAGTAGACTGATAATATAGAATATTAATATTGTGTGATGTTGACAGTCGATGGACATTGCTCAGCATGGTTTGAGTTTGTGTTGGTTAGATGAGATATATACAGATAATCTATGATAATGAGGTATTATCCTAGCAAAGGGGATCAGCATCTTTGTTAATGGGAAAAACAGTTGTTGAAAATATCCAAATATTTTCGAAGGTCTTTTGATGCGTGTTACATATTGAGTTGTTTATAGTTTCTAGATATGGAAGCAAGATTAACCAAGATTTGATGATTGATGAGAAGATGGAATGAGAAACATTATTTATCATTAGGATGATGCAGATGAAATCTTGACTGAGTGTACATAAAAATGAGAAAAATGTCCATATGTCTGATTAATCTTTTGGTATAGATGCAATCTCCTTATAGTCAGATGTTTCACTCCGATATGATACGTCTCTGCTTGGAGATCTGAGGACACATTCAAAGAAGGTCACTTCAGGTGAACATTCTAATCCGCAAATCAGCTCTTAGGCTTCTAAATTTGGTATGAGTGAACAAAGCATTTAGACAAGCATATCTGATTTCCACATCTCACAAACCCAAAAAATCATCAAAGAGTTATTCAATATATTTATCTTCGCGATGATATTGTTGTGGATATATTGAACACTTTGTTGTTGCCAAGTTTCCTGGCATATACACCAAAATGAAAGTATCATCAAGGGTTGACTGGTGCTGTCTGTTGGTTTGCTTTCACTTGAGGTTTTATAGAGATGAAGCCGTTTTTTTAAGAAAGCTGAAAGTTAACTGGCTCATGAACCTGTGATTTCTTAATTTAGATTAGGTGGTGGAAATCTTTCTTCAGGGTTCATCTGCTTTCAGTGGAAATGTCTTCAGTTTATGTATTTGAGTGGAAAATTTGATTTTAACGAGATTGTGTACGGCTTTATTTTTATTTGAAATCTGATTATTTATTATTGTATGGGAGAAATAATTCAGGGACACTTGGCTCTTAGTTCAATAGTCCATGTTTGCTCACTCTGAAGACCTGGGTTCGATTCCCCACATGGGTACAATGTGTGAAGCCCATTTCTGGTGTCCTCCACCGTGATATTGCTGGAATATTGCTAAAAGCGGCATAAAACTTACTCACTAACTCACTCAGTAGTCTATGGAAGTATATCTGTGTTTACTTTGATACAAGTAGACTGCCAACAGAAGGTCCTGGTTGCTGTTGTACAAAACAACCTTAGCGCTGTTTGTCGTAGGTCTATGTTAAAGTATGGGAGTTATGATCACTGTGGTGGGGTGGTGGGGTAGCCTAGTGGTTAAAGCGTTGGCTCGTCACGCCGAAGACCCGGGTTCGAATCCCCACATGGGTACAATGTGTGAAGCCCATTTCTGGTGCTCCCCTGCCGTGATGTTGCTGGAATATTGCTAAAAGCGGCATAAAACCAAACTCAGTCAGTCAGTCAGTATGATCACTGTGGCTTTGAAATCACTTTGTACTATGGCAGCCTGGTTCTTATAAGGACATCACTGGGAGTCTTTTAGGATGTCTTGAGCAGCATTCCAAGTTCAAAGAATTCAAATTAACAAAGGCTCCAATGGATTTGACTGTTAATGCTTGTCTGTTGCTTGATCGTCACATGATATGTTATAATAACATGCTTAGGATGTAGAGGGAATAAGATAATGGACTGCTGTTATCAGAGACTTCTTATGGTTCTGTCACTTTTATTGAGATATGATAAAGAGCCTTGATCTTGTCTTTTCCACTCTGTCATGAAAAAATGCTGTGAAAACATTTCGTACAATTGATTTTCTTTGGAAGTCATAAGATGTCAGTCCATATGTTTCCCATGGACGAAGAAGTCATGAAGCATCTAAAATCCTAAATATTGATATTTTCTTGAGGAATCTGTGGAACAAGGTTTGCATATGTCCAGCAAACATGAATCAATACAAGGGTCAACTAGAAAAACAGGATGTTGACGCCATCATAGATTTACCATTATCTCCAAGCCTTGACGCTAAGCCATACAATAGATCAACTCAAGAATTAGGAAGGAATTGATCCCTCCAGTACTGATGACATATAACTAATGTTTGTGATGTATGAATGTCTATACAGTACACCGCCTTGACTAAGTAACTCCTGTCATCTTCATGTCCACTTGGAGTGAAGGCGTCAGTAGCGTCCATGTGTGGTTTAACTGTTTTAATAATGATAATAGTGCATATCTATGCCATTATTTCCAACCATAAGGATGCTCCAATCTGATTATCATTACCCCAGATAACTCAAGCTGCCTCTGAGGTGCTAGAAGGTTAATAGTCACATGACTTATCCCACTGGGTACCCATTTCCTGCTGGGTGAACAGAGGCATTTTGAACAAACTTACTTGCCTAAGGTGAGACCACTTGTATCACATGTGCTTCGTTGTGGGGTAGGACTGAAGTCCTAGAAACTCTCAGGAGTCAAGCTGCCAAACACGGTCACCCATCCAAGTACTCTCTGCACCCAACGTTGCTTAACTTCAACTGACCTGAGCTCTATGCACAGGACCACACACCACCACTGGACCATATTTGTAGTATACAATAAACTACATATATAACATGCTAACAATGAATTCCCAGGTACAAGGAACTGTTGGTTTTCTTTTGTCACTGTTGCATATTTGAGTCCAAATGTGCACAACAAGGTAGGGTTATAACTACTAAAACTAGCGATCCCTGTGAGTTCATTAAAACTGTAGTTTACTGTATTTTACAATAATACAGAACCCAGCAAATCTTAGTTCGTGTTTTATTGATTTTTCTTGGTCAAAATGCCTAATGCAGAGGATGCTTGACTTGAGGTAAATGGAAAAAATACACAGGTCCAGTTAATAGCCAAAATACCAGGACATTACTTTGAACTAATTGTAACTCTCTTTTCAAAAACCATTGTCATTAATGGCTTCAACAAATAAGTATTACAAAAAGCAAATAAAGAAAAGGTTCAATGTAATACAACGAGCAGGTTTTTCATTATAAAGAGCAGGTTTGTGCAATTTGCAATAAAGTTGTTTGTGATTTGTTTCATCGAAGTGGTTTATGGTGCTCCTTAAAGGTTTAGTATTTGAAGCTGCCAAGAATCTAGCAGACAAACAGCAGCAAGTCTCCTTCCTCTAACTGTAGACATTAAGAATGGGACGATATTACAACATAGCTAGGAAATGATGTCTCTGCTTTTAACATTTTCTTTTTACAGTAGAGCATATAAAATTTCAAAATTAGTATTAGTTGGCTCAACTAAATAACTAGATTAGTATAAGCATCAGGAGCTATGTACTATTTGATAAAACCCTGGCTTCCAGTATCCCCAAGTTGGATGTGTGATATGCTATGAAAGACTTTCATTTTGTTACAATGCCATATCTGTTAGGAGAGTTAACACTATGCAGACTCTGTTTTTATATGGGAAGAAGTGCGCACATGCTTTATTGCTCCAACTTTCAACATAATCAATATCTGGTTCCTTTTTCTTTTCCTTAATGGGAAATGCTTCATTCCTTAACACAACTGCACAGAAGTCAGTTACAAAAAGAGCTATTTTTATGTTGTTTTGAATGCTGTAGAAAAACGGTAGAGAAAGACAGAAAAATGCAATAATCAAAAGTGGTAGCATGTTTTTGTGTGTGGTGAAAGATGGATTTGATATGGTTCCAGTTCTGTACATGGCAAGCTAATCAGCTAGGTGTAAGGTCGGCTCTTTGTCTCAGGTATATTCCTGCTAGTGGCCATTGATTGTTCAATGAACCATATTGGCTTCCTCACCTGATTACCACAAGACAAGAACCTCTGTGGCACAAAAAGAAATCCCTTTGTCATTTATGTAGAAAATTGATTTGGTAGTTTGGTTAGAAGGCTTGCGGTATTCAGAACATGATTAAAATAGATGAGTTGTCAGTGGACGTATCAATGAAGGTGCTGCACATTCCTGATCTTGACAACTTTTTGTTGATGCAGAGATGTCAACTGTAGTCAGTGAAATTCTAGAGAATGTAGGTTTGTTGACTGGGCTAAGGTGAAGTAGGGGTCAAGGTTGCGTTCAAGGTTGTGTTCAAGATTACTGCAGTTATATAGCAATGAGGGACATAATGTCTGGACTTGTGTTGACTTTATAGTGCTACCCCACTGAGATACCATGCAGCAGTTAAAACATGGATACCCCACTAAGAAACTTTATACTGACTTTGAGCCAACTCAGGTCCTTGTGTTATCTTTCTAATGCTGAGTACCATTCAGGGAAACATTAAGTGCCACCTTTTAGTGTCTTTAATGTATGCTGGGGGTCAAATCACCAATCTTTAGCTCTCCTCCATCCACTACGTATACACCACAGAGGCAATCATATATTGAAAACAAGAAAACCGTAGTAGCTAATGTGTTTTAACTTTATGCACAGTTTCAAATACAATATGACAGCAAAAGCCAGCAGGTCTGATGATAGCCTCAGGCAACAAACCTTTATTTTATGTTCTTTATCATGACAATGCATGGCATATAGCTATTACCTTGAGATATCTATCAGCATTTGCAGTATTGTATTGTCAATTTTTGAAGTAATTATGTTTCAAGTTATGTGCATTTATGAAATTTGGAAAATAAAAGTAATATAGTAACCTGGACATATTTTTTTGGATGGACCATGTCTGTCATATTGACTAAGAAGTTGATTGAGTTTTGCACTACCAGTAATTTGAATACACATGAGGATATTCCTTTTGTAGTTGATTTTTCTGTATCTTTTTAAGATACAAACTGTTTTATCATGTTTTAAGAAGTATATACATTAATATACATTACTTACAAATCCTTATCAAGAATGAAATGACATATGCAGCATCAAGTTGGTGGTGAAAATAGGTTCCAGTGTTCCATGCTTTGAGGAACAGACTGAGCAGTGCTATTTTCATGTCTACTTATATACTGTCATGATAGTTATAATAAAACTAGATTTAAACTCATGATAACAGGTCATGTTACTGGATATGAAATGATTTTGATTTAATAAACAGTTTTTCAGGGTCCTTAACATGGTTATTCATTGAAATAATGACTTTTGAAATTTCAGTTTGCAAATGTATTCAACATATCATTCAAGCATTTAAAGAACACTGGATTTTACACATCACACACAGTAGTTAATCTTTCATTGCCATGGATGTTCTTCAAGTTCTCAGAGTAGTATATATTCAAGATAATGTAGGGTGCATTTATACATAGGATATTTTCACTGAGAAACAGAGCTTGTGTTTTCTGACTTGGCTGTTCAGTGGACAGTGGCCAGCTCGCTACAACTCTTGTGTTAGATTGTATGTGACAACTCACATCTTGTCACATACTCCGTGTTACAGGATGTGTCTCAGGATGCTGCTCAACAGACCCCCTGCCTGCTGCTTGTTTTGGGAAGTGTTACAGGAACAGAACATTTTTATTCTAGAAGCTTGTGTCTCCTCCGTCTGTTTGTTTTCAACAAGGAGGAAGTTAATGTCAGTATAGAAACTACCTCGTGCGGACACAAGCACTTGAGGATTTCACTTGATTCATAACTTCAGCCCATACATCGATTGGAATATTTTGTTCATTCTTCACGGATGCCAAGAAGTATTGCCAACTGGAATCTCTTTGTGTGAAGATGGTTTATAACACATTTGAACAGAATACAAACATCTATTTCTGGAATGGTATTTGTTGCGGTTTGAATGTTTGTTGAAAAGTGAATGGCTATATTCAAGGAATGAATATTAACAAATGAGAATTTTGTGTTTTTGAATGATGAACTTTGCGATGCACATTTGACAAATGGCTGCCACTTTAGGAAATTAAACATGGAATGTTTTCTATTTTGACGACAGAAAAGCCATTTTTAATTTTTAAATGATGCCCCTCCACAATGCAGCGGCATTGAATACAAAAACAAATCCTGTCTTCTCCCTCCCTTCTTCCTCCCTTCCTTCTCCCATCCATCTTTCCATCTGTTTATGGTTGACGTGGCACTTCCTGCTAATATGTTTGTGTTTCTGGGGATGTGATTTGGACTTCCATGTGAGGATGGGATTCCTAAACATGGAGTAGATTTAAAAACAAATGGTGCCAGTGGCACTTTGTGCAATAAAACTGTATGCTCAGAATTTCAAAACTTGCTTGGAAATAATTAATACATGATGCTACTGCTGTGCACTATCCACTAGACAGACAGACAGACTGGAAGAAGAGTGTGTGTCTTTGTCTGTGTCTGTTTGTCTATCTGTCTGTCTGTCATTCTGTTCAATATTCCAGCTATATGAGGGCTGCCCAAAAATAATTAATACATGATGCTACTGCTGTGCACTGTCCACTAGACAGACAGACAGACTGGAAGAAGAGTGTGTGTCTTTGTCTGTGTCTGTTTGTCTCATCTGTCTGTCTGCCATTCTGTTCAATATTCCAGCTATATGAGGGCTGCCCATAATACATACATTATGCTACTGCTGTGCACTGTCCACTAGACAGACAGACAGACTGGAAGAAGAGTGTGTGTCTTTGTCTGTGTCTGTTTGTCTATCTGTCTGTCTGTCATTCTGTTCAATATTCCAGCTATATGAGGGCTGCCCAAAAATAATTAATACATGATGCTACTGCTGTGCACTATCCACTAGACAGACAGACAGACTGGAAGAAGAGTGTGTGTCTTTGTCTGTGTCTGTTTGTCTATCTGTCTGTCTGTCATTCTGTTCAATATTCCAGCTATATGAGGGCTGCCCAAAAATAATTAATACATGATGCTACTGCTGTGCACTGTCCACTAGACAGACAGACAGACTGGAAGAAGAGTGTGTGTCTTTGTCTGTTTGTCTGTCTGTCATTCTGTTCATTGGTTTACTCATCAATATGCCAGCTATATGAGGGCTGCCCATAAATAATTAACCATGGACGAGACAACCTTGTTATTGACATCATAAGCATTAATCAACACAACCAGTCAGCCGAGTCTGACCAACTGGCGTTCTGTAACAAGCACAGATTGCCAGGGATCTATATTCTAACCTAGAATTCTCTTGACTTAACTGAATGATAAATGTGAGCATTTGTATATACTCGTACATATACAAGGACATAGATGGCATATTTTCACGAGAATGTTTATCAAAACTTTCACTGACAACTTAACTGATTTCTTTGCTTCTGAAATGTCTTGAATATATGACAAATGGAAGTTATTGAATTTACTTTGTAGACATATTTCCTACTGGTCTGTAAGACAAGAGAAGATGATATCAGTGATACAGTCATTCATGTACTTTTTGTCTCACATCTTATTCTGGTTTCATGTTCAGTCTTTTTGTCCTAGCCAGACAAGCAGTTGCATTAGAATTGTAACATCAGCTAGACATTTTAATGTTGCAGGAGCTCGGCCAATCGTCTATGTCACTGCAGTCCTTATTACAAGAGTTGCATCCTTTAGAGGTGTCAAATTCTCTTTAGGCTGTCCATATTTGTTTTTGTGTACCTCGTCTGCCCAGTGTTTTCATTCCATTCTGAAATAAAATGTTTCCTCTTTCCTCTTTTCTATTTCTCTGCATTGTGGAAATTTTCCCCATATTTGTTCACCTCATAAAACAGATCAGCTCAATCTCTCATTATCTATATTTTTTTAAAGTCTGCTGCAAAGCAACTATATCTACATCATAAATTGATTTAAAGACTGTTACCAAGTTATCTAAATTTTAAAATTTCTTAAAATTTGTTACACAGTTAATGCAAAATTGTTTCTTCATATTTTGTTTGTTTTTGTTCATTTTTTGCCTGCTTGTTATTGCTGGTTGAAGTTGTTGATGAGAAACACATATAAATATATGGATGGCCTTATACTTTGTTCAAATCCTGGTGTGACCAGGACTTTTTCCTAGCTTGTCAACACCATCCATTCCATGTAGGTTTCACTAAGGTGCTAATCATTGGAGACATCTTAGTAGAGATTGCTATGTGTTATACTGTTCAGAGTATAGGCTTCTCTGTAGGGAATGTATTTCTTGCTGATCCGAAAAGCTGGTAAATGCATTTCTCCAAAAGCAACCACGATAATGTTTTGTTTTTTTCCCAACAAGGCTTTGAGTTGCTGCTGCCAGTAAGAACACCAATTGAGATGTATGAATATTGAAGACAAACCAATTTACATAAAGAAACAGTTTATCGCCAGTTTGCTCGAGGGTCTGTGTTTACACTTCATGAATATTTGCCAATATGGTATTCTGTGGAAATAAATAACAGTTTCTCAGAGCCGCATGGCGTGGTGTGAGAAAAGGTGTTTTCAAGATAAATTGCATTTTTAAATTTTGATATTCACACTGTGCGATAATGATAAATGAAACTTTTCTTAACAAATTGATGCAAGTTTCCTTTGTAGATCGCCTATCATGCTGTTGAGACTTTTCCCTGTAGTACCCTTGGTAAAACTGCATATATCCCAACTGGCCACCATTAAAGTCAGGGGTAACACGTGTAACGTGAACCTTGATCAACATGAGCAATGCAAGAAAATCTAAAGATCACATGGAATAGAGTTTCGAAAAAATGTAAAAAAGTCTTTTTCAAGTTACCGTGTGTTTAATGCAATAACATTTTGGCACATCCAATGCCCGAGTCCTTAATCGATAAAGAATTGAGGAACACTTTTTTGCGTATTCCACAAATCTGAATTATTCTGTCTTGGCTGAAGACAGTGGTGGTATTTGCCTTGTCCCATGGATTCTGTGGCCTAGCATTAAATGACAGAGTCTAGGCTGTAGATGACTAATACATCAAACACCTTGTCTGACATTCTGCCACGAAGACTATTCCACATCTCCCACAGGATGTTCACAAAGCCGAGTTTGTGTGGGTTACGTTATAGGCTAATATGATAGAGAATCCAATTTGGAACAATCTGTTGAATTTTAGATATTTCATGGATGCTTTCACACCTCTGGGGAGTGATATGGGAATTTGATTTAGAATGGGCTCTTTGGGTCGGTGTATGTGATTTTTTGGCTTTGAGGTACCTTTTTCAGCACAACAATGAGCAAGTGTCTTCAAGCTGGTGATACAGGTAGATGTAGAATCTAGCTTTGTAGTGAATGGCAAGAATGTTTGATCATTGTCTTTGCTGTGAATGCTTAACAGTGCAATAGAATCACTTTTCCATCCTTTTGTGACATTTTTTTTATTGTAGACCATTTTTAAGGCAGGGATAGGGAGTGGCACTAGTACATTGTTAGGAGACTATAACAGTCTAGATTGACCCATTTGATTGTACAGTGAAGTGAGGACTAGTTGGATATTTGACCAATGGTGTTGTGTACCTTTGTCTTGTTGTCATGGTTATATTGAAGTATTTGTTTGAGTGGCATTCTAGAAGTTGTTGGTATAGCGATGGCAAAACTTTATGGATGATCAACTTCTATATTTTCACAATAGCGACGTTTCGGTATAGCTTCTTATACCGCTTGAAAATGGTATAAGAAGCTATAGCGAAATGTCGCTCTTGTGAGAATAAAGAAGTTGATCATCCATTAAGTTTTGTAATCTCTATAGTGAAGTAGTTTACAAATATTTTTGACTCCCATGCAGGATTTTTGTGTTACCTGAAACAGTATCACGTTTTATTGTCTAATTAGGACATGATCTGTTGATTTGCCAATATATCTAGTTTCACATATGTCATCAAAATCAGGAACTGCCTCTGTAATGTCAAGGTCAGTCACTTTCTGTGATAAGCAGACGGGAATGAATATGCCATGGAATGATAACTTGCCTTCCACACATTTTTATTTTTTTGCATCAGAAAGAGCAGCCATTGTTCTGTGAATCCTAGTGAGAGAATCAATAGACTGCTATTCATTGACCATCATTTGTCGCTAGGCACAACTCCAAGCCATGTGTTCATGCATGCAGGGTGCAGGCATTAATATTTCATGTGTGTCTGTCTGCAGATGCCACAAAAGCCATCGGTCATCATGAACCAGGCTTTGCTGTGGGTCCAGGAATCATGATTGAAGACATTGTGTTGGCCAGATGCAAAGAGCATTGAAACAAGTTTGCCTTGAATGTCATTGAGGTGGTTATATGGCCTCTGTGTTATCTGACATCCATACGTTGACTATATCTGGCTATCATCTGATGGATTTGGATGACGTTTCTTGGATGCATGAACTATTCAGGTTCTTCTTTTTAGTGACACTGTTCAGATCCCTCAATGACATGAGTTGAAGTGTATGCATGCACTATTCAGATGCCTCAGTGATATCAGTTGATGCACTTGCATGCCTATTGGATCCCCTCAATGATATGAGTTGAAGTGCATCCATGCACTATTCAGATGCCTCAATGATATGAGTTGAAGTGCATCCATGCACTATGCAGATGCCTCAGTAATATCCGTTAATGCTCATGCATGCACTATTCGGATCCTTTAGTGATATAATTTGATGCTCTTGCATACGCCTTTTGGATCCCTCAGTGATATCGATTGAAGTGCATGCATGCACTTTTCAGATCCTTCAGTGGTATTAGTTGAAGCTGATGCATGCACTATTTAATGATATAAGTTGGAGTGTTTCCATGCAGACTGTTGTAGAGTATTTATGTAACCACAGCTTTATCTAGGCCTTCCCATGGCATAAAACTAAACACACTCACTCACTCACTCACTCACTCCAGGCCTTTCCAGAGGGTGATTTTCAGAATCATTTCAGCAAATGTGCCTAAAAATTCCAGAATCAAAATAACAGTTCTCAATTCTCTAATCTTAACTTCTTGTAACTTTACAAATTAGACATAATGTGACATTATGTATTGAGGGCAGTGATATAACTATGAATTAAGAATGTAGAAGCTTACAAACTTTACCAATTTTAGGACGAAAACACAATGTTGTTTTCCCAATTTGCCTGCCACAGGCACCAAGGTTAAAAGGCTAGGATATAAATATCAATGATAGATAATAACCCATCAGCATGTAATTGAAGAATCAGATTCCATTTGGCGTAAAAGGCACAATAGAAGAGAAACTTATATGAATGGATCACTGAAAACCAGTGGCGATGCGATGCGTTCAAGAAAAGGGTAAGCAAGTCCTGCCTTATCGGTAGCACCCACCACTCACACTTTGCATAAAAACGTATGTATTTGTTGTGTGATGCTGCACACCAGTACTTGGTTGTATGAATTCAGAGTGCTCTCTCTTGTTCCTCTTTGTCCAGCCCTAGCATAGCACCCACCACTCTCACAATTTGCATAATAACTTATGTATTTGTCAGGGTTTTACCTTGACTCACAAACATGGGGGTCTCAGGGATCTCCAGTTATTAGTTTTAAGTGAGTGAGTGAGTAAGTTGGGTTTTACGCCGCTTTTAGCAATATTCCAGCAATATCACGTTGGTGGACACCATAAATGGGCTTCACACATTGTCTCCTTGTGGGGATTCGAACCCGGGTCGTCAGTGTGACGAGCCGACGCTTTAACCATTAGGCTACCCCATGCCCCTATTAGTTTTAAGGGTCCTTGCAGCCAATATGAGGGTCCTGTGAAGTAACGGTGTAGATAATTGTATGTTTTGATAAGTTTTTAGATCCTGGAATGAATCATTGAACATGTGGACTGATGGACGAAATAATTGCTCTGAAAGGAACAAAAAAGTAGCAAAGTCTTAGATGTGTTTTGGGTGCAGAGAGTAATATTGTGCATCCCTCAGGATGCAGTGATTATTTTTCTGAGAGCATTCTCATCTTTTGTGCGTACTGGATGCACATTTGCGTGTCGCATAAAACCCTGATTTGTTGTGTGGTGCTGCACAGCAGTACTTTGGTGTATGAATTCAGAGAGCTCTCTCTTGTTCCCCTTTGTGTTAGTAAACAGAGGTCCACCAAGTGGAATATAATCCCAGTTTTGAAAGGAAGTTTAGCCGTTTTTGTCAAATTTGATGAAAGATACGAATAAAACTCATTGAAACACTTGAGCAATGTTTATTGACCAAGCCCTTTGTGAACATATTTCTCTAAAATGAAGTCCAATGTTTTGCATGATCAATTCCTTCAGATCTCCAAAGCACATTTGAGAATTTATATACTAGAACAAAATAACAATGCTTGATTGTTGTGCATTAAACTACTGATGCCACCTCACTTGATTAATGGGAGAGCAAAAATATGCTTCTAAACATATAATACAATCATAGGAGGAAACTGGAATCTATAAACATGTCATTTGATGAGCAGTCTGTTTAAATCTAGTACTCCCACTGTTGGTTCGGATTGACCGTTGCAAGTAGAAACCTATGTACACCGTTGTGGTAAATGCATCGATTTTGAACACTTTTTGTATCGATTGGGTTATTGATGTTCTTATTTTAGTGTTCCTCATCAGCGTTGTGTAACTGAAGACCACATTGTCATGTCACTGAGCACTCAAGCTTGTAAAGATGTTTTGCGAAATTGAAATTTATGACTTGCTAGCTGCGTGTAAATGTTCAAGCATGAAGTGGCTGAAATTGGTTGTTGGAGTGAAAAGTATAATGGCTGATTTCTTTGATGGTTATCCTGGGGTATTGATAGAACACTGAGTTAATGGACATAAGCATATTGGCACTTATTTTATATGTGTCGTTTATTGATAAATGTTGGCATCGTACTACCTGATTGGGGCTACATTATATTAAGGACTCCCCAGTTAGTTTTTGCTATTGTTGAGGGCACAGGTGGCGTAGTCATCTATGGCACTGCAATTAAAGATGCAGAATGAGTACACCTGAATCCTTGGATTGAGAGTTATATTCCTTGTTGTCAGTGTATCCATGTTACGGGCTTCACCAAAGTGTTTAACTTCTGAAACTTGCATCACTTCAGGATTTCCTCCAACATTATTGTTTGTTTGTTTGTGTGTTGATTCACATCACACTCAGCAATACCTCACCTATATGGCGGCGGTCTGTAAATAATCCAGTCTGACTAGACAATCCAATGATCAACAGCATGAGCATCGATCTACGCAACTGGGATACGATGACATGTGTCAACCAAGTCAGCGAGCCTGACCACCCGATTCCACTAGCCTCTTATGACAAGTGTGGGTTGCTGAAGACCAGGGGATCTTTTCACGAAGCAACTTTTACTAAGGTTAATCTTAACTCCCATTCTTTAACATTGGGGGCGGTGGAGTAGCCTAGTGGTTAAAGCGTTGGCTCGTCACGCCGAAGACCCGGGTTCGAATCCCCACATGGGTACAATGTGTGAAGCCCATTTCTGGTGTTCCCCGCTGTGATGTTGCTGGAATATTGCTAAAAGCGGCGTAAAACCAAACTCAGTCAGTCAGTCAGTCTTTAACATTGCACTAAAGTTACCTTAGTGACTTACAATCACCTTAGTGCTTTGTGAAAGTAGGCACAGTTCTAATCAGGATCTCCTCCCACATTAAGCTGAAGCACCATGATATAATAAGAACACTCTTCAAAGAGGCTTTAACCTCACTCACTCTTGACATTTTCATTAGTGTCTTGTATGAAATGGAGACTTCATCTCCCTGTAATGAGGGTAACAAAGAAATGCTATATTAATAAATATAATATTAAATCTGAGTCCTCAGGCAAGGAAATAGAAGCGAACAAGCTATTTCCATAACCATTAGAAATCTCCGGTAAAATCAGTTTCAGGATTCTGACTATATCGTGAGCATAAATTTATTTAATAATGATGTTACCAGGTGTTTGTGTAGAGTTGATTGTATCCTGTCCCTGGCACCTGGCACAAACACACGAAAAACAGAGAAAGATGGGTATATACAATACAAGTAAACTGTAGGGAGTTGCAAATATCATGTTTGTCCTTAAAGTAAATTTTGAAACATTCCTTCACTCGTCAGCCATAAAACATTTTGAAAGCTTTACTGTGGTACATAACACTATTTGATACCCTCCACAGTTGTGTAATGGAATTATGGAATATTGCCCAGGGGACATCGACTATTGGAAAGTTGAAATCCTCCCTTTTGTCATACAATCTTGTGGAGTTGTGGACATATCTTTGTCAATCTTCTTACTTGGGTCTAAATATAAAATAGATGAGTGTGTTGTACTGTTCCATTTAGTTCTAGTTAGGATGATTTGATCAGCTCAAGGACAATGCCTAACTGACCATTATTTAATGACATTAGGTCTTTGATATACCTTAAGCTTAGGTTACACTCAGCCAAATGTCTTTGAGAAATTACAATGTTTAAATGTCCTGATTTAAAACTCGCAAGTCCTGCCATAGTCTTCTTTCATACAAAATATTGTGTTGCATTAAATATATGTAAAAATATGTAACAATGCTAACCCAGGTTTGCTAATATGAACCAGCATGAAGTTAGAAAGCCTCAAGAAGTTTACTGATAATAAGGAAGATCTTAAGAGAAAGTAATTTACCAAGTTTTTGAATCTCTGATATTTAAAAAAGAAAAAGAAATTCCCACCTGTTATTCTGGCAAGTTGTATTTTTCACACATCCATCTTGTGGGAAGTCTGAGTGTGTTTTCACCATACATTGTAAGAAGGATTTTCCTTGTATTTCTACAAGACCCCAGGTGGTAATGTCTAATGGCAAATACTGTTAAAGTGCAGGATTGGTTTATGAGATTGTCATTCTATCGCTACATGTGTGTATTGTGATTTATCACATTCTCGTATCCATGTATAGTGATGTGTCTTTTATGATGTATGTGAGATCACAACTCACATGGCAGTAGTTTATGAGGTAGGAAGGTGATTGTAGGCACCAGGATGTGTTGGATGTAGACAGTGATCACAGGGCTTGTAATGTGTGAGTGACAGACTATACGTCAGATATTCTGATTTGAAGGAATTTCAAATTAACATGGATAACACAGGATATGATGGTTATGTAATCTCAGTGTTGATACTTGTGCTCTTGGGTTTCATCAAAAAGATAAACATCTAACACCTGCATTATTATTATATTATTATTATTATTATAGGATATTTATATAGCGCACATATCCAGGCAACTAGTGCTTGCTCAAGGCGCTGGTATTTTTCCTCGATCATTGGATCGTCTCAACGGCACATCGTGTTATCAATCTCAACTCCCTGGGGGAGCATACAACTCTTGCAGCCACTAGGCGCACCGAGTTATTGTTGCTTTCTCATCCTAACGAGGACTTTAGTCTCTTCTCACATATCAGGCTGCTACGCTGTGGTATAACTCGAATACTGATTAAAGTGACATAGACCTCACTCACTCACTCACTCGCCTCCATTGTGTAGTGGTTAGAGCGTCTGCTTGGCGAGCGGAAGGTCGCGGGTTAGATCCCCATCAGCATCATCCCAATGACATTAAAATATGTTACTTGTTGGTCCCTACCAGGTGCTTGGCATTAATGGGTACTACAAGGACTGGTCGGACTGGAGTCAGTATAATGTGTCTGAGTGGGATATTCATGCTTAACTGCGGCATGGTATCTCAGTGAGCTAGCACTATAAAACATCAGCAATGGATTCTGGATCACGGGTATCCTGCTTCCTTCACACAGACAACTCTCCAGATATGATAAAATAAATCCAGCTGGCATGCCCCAACTAGGGAATAATAATGATTTGTCAATGCTGCCACTTCTATCAATTCTCATAAGCACATTAAATCTTAAAATGTCAGTGGCACAATACTGATTTCAACAATGAAAGGCGGATGAAAATTTTAATTTGATTGAAAATCTCAGAGGCATAGAAGTGCTCTGAGTATCTGACATGTCTGAGATGGATTCTCCAGTCTCCTTATTGTGGGACCCTGATACACAAAGGGTAACCTGAGTGGTTGTTGCTGTCTCTTGTCAAGCTCAATGACTGAATTGGGTTTTTCTTTACGTTTTTAGCAATATTCTAGCAATATCATAGCAGGGACCATGGCAGAATTGGGTTTGACACACGTATCCATGATGCAATTCGAACCCAGGTCTTCAGTATGATGGGTGGACACTTTAACCACTAGGCAACCCCTCTGTCCCCTTGTTGTGCTGATGGGAATCCTGGGATGTGAATGTGTTGACTGTCTATTGTCTGTTATCCCTCACGCCTCTCAGTGAAATACGGATTCTTGTACTTTTATTGGGTTGAGTCCCATTTGGGATTCAAACCGAGTTGGTTAGGCAGCTGACTTTGTGTGCGGGCGATTAGGTGCCTGACTCTGAGGGTGTGGGTTCGAATCCCATATGGGACTCAACCCAATAAATGAACTAGAAACTGTACTTTACTGAGAAAGTGTAATCCCAAATATAACGTGATACGCTCACCTTTTCGCGAACACCTGGTTTCATCACTATGTCATAGTAATTCATAAACACATGCTCTGTCATCGTATCGATGGTGACATCACTGGATTGTCTGGTTCAGACCCGATTTGTTTACTAACAACATCATACAACTGTAATGCTGCTGAAACATATATCTGCTCATGATATAGTCACAATTGTACAATTGCCTCTATCTTTGGCAGAGATTTCTTATGAATGTGGAAAGGGCTTTGTTGCTTCTGTTTCCATTTGATCACTTTCTAAATGATATTGTGTATTCACTGTGATATTGCTGGAATATTGCTAAAGGATGGTATTAAACCATATTCACACCCTCTCTCAAGACACTGGTGCTTGTGTCTGGGACTATATAATAAACCACTTCATGTTAAAAAAGTATTTTAAAGACAAATGATGTACGACTTTATGTAAAAAAATAAATAAAATATTTGAAGGGAAAATGACCTTCCATACTGGAAGGTTTCAGACTGGTGGCCTGGCTATTGTGTTATTCTATTGTGTTATTAACACAACTGTAATCCCAGCATGTCATTAACTCGCCACTGCACAGGCTGTTGACAATTAATGATAATCATCTTGAAATGATACCTGCCTTTGATCCCCATATCATGTTCAATATAATCCATTGTTGTGAACTGTGTGGAACAGGTGGTGTGACAGGGCAGCAATACATACACTCTGTAGCAGGCTTGTCCTAATCACCTTAATGCTGCCGTCAGCCCTGTGTTTATCCTTCATCTTCTTCCCCATAAATAGGGTATTGAGACATGGGGCTGAGGATTTGTAGCAGTGCTGTGGCCGTTATGTGACTGCAGTATTCAGGATATTATATCACTGCCTGAAGGCAGCTTGTGGTTAGATCAGGTAGAGATTGCATTGAGAAGAAGAATCCGTTTATAACAGAAAAAATAAATAAACGAAATTTAGTCAACTTTACTCAGCGTCTTATCACATGACATTGTTTTATTCACATAACCATTAATTAATACCTTTCATTTGGGATTATGATTAAAGTAGCAATATTTTTCATCTTTTTGATTAGCAATGCTTGACAATGGTACAAGAATCTATACCATAATGTCACATAATAGAAAGAAGAAATAATACATACACATCTTGCCTTCATGGCACTGTATTTGTTTTACTCAGCTCCGTCTAGAAGTTTATTGTATGGTTCCACAATGTAGATTTATTTTGTACTGAAATTAGAAAAAAATGCTTCCATTTACTGGGTTAATGGGTAATTGATGATAGTGTTGCATGAACTAAAATGCAAGTCATATTTTTGTTTTCATAATATAACCAGACGTCTTTGTGATAAATATTCATTGTCAGCATGGTTAGGAGCTTTGAGCAAGGTAATCTTGAGAGATATGTTTTATTAGGCAACTCTATTTCCATATATGCTCAGATCCTACATTTATATCTTCTTGGCAGCCATTGAGAATTCCTTCTGGTTGTCACTGTAACATAGACCTGTCATGGGACTCTCCAGTGTCAATACATGTCATCCATCATCAGTATTATCATGATAATACTTTACGAAAAACAATCTGACATAGATTTAAACAATACTGTCAGTGTCTGCTTCTCCTGCTATTGATGGCAATATGGTGTGGTGCTATTTGTATGAAGACTATGTTTATATGACAACTGGGTGCACCCAATCCCTCCCAACTCCCAGTGGTCCTGTTACCCGATATATGATTGGTAACAGGAGACGGTGCTCTTGTCTTATATCTCTCCAAGGTAAGAATAACTGCTCTCCAATGAATAAGTTATGGCATATTGTCGTGCTTGCTATTCAGCCAGCTGTGAAGGCCATCAGGTTCTTCCATTCAGCTGTTTCTATGTTGGCGGTGGAGGCGGAGTCTGATGAATGAATTATGAAAAATGATGTCGATCGTTTAGAAAACAGTTTTTCTCCATTTAGTGTACGCAGCCAAGTATTGTGGTTTCTGCAATTCACTATGCAGTTTCATACAGACCTAAATAATGTTAAGTTTCAATTACATGTACTCCGGAAATATGGTAGAAAGGAATTTTTTCCAGTGGCTTGCAATGGTGATGAAGAACTACTCTAAATTTAGTGTTGTATAAATATTTTTGTGTATGTTGTTGTTTTGTTATAAACAGTTCAGTTGTGCAATTGGTGGAATATGTACTCATGGAAACAAATAAGGGAATACATGAAAGGACAAGTGTTCCTTTATTTATTTCCAGAATTTCATCCACAGTGTAATACATACCTTGTAAAGAAACCAGGAGTTTCCAGGAGTATTTGTTGTTTTAGTGTGGTTGTCATCTCAGTCCCACATTGGTCCTGATAAGGACGGACCAGGATGTCAGCTCTCACGAGTAAGATTTTATCTACTTATAGCAGACAACCATTATTTGATGAAATTACCATTCACATGGTTATTGAACCTCATTCGCTTTTCTTTGAAAGTGGCTGCTTTTCTTATTTCTTGCTGCCAAAGTTTGGTTCAAATTTTGAAGTTGATCCATTTTTTTCAGGTATGGCAAGGGGGGATAACTGTCTGATCTCCTGATCTGGTTACTTGTATTTACTTATGATTGGCTGAACCAGTTTCTATGAAGATGTTACCATGGAGACTCTTGATCTCTTTGTTTGACATTTTAGAAGTTCATGATGAATAATAATAAAGGCCAGGTACTTTATGGTTGACAACTACTTATTCTATTATAATGTCTATACTGAAATGGTGTATCATAATAGAATTAAGAAGTCATCCATACAGTATCTTGCCATTAATGTATACTCTTGTCTTGTTAAAGATACAAATCGAGATCATATAGTCACCATCTCTGAGAAAACATAATACCTCAATGTGTGGCCATGAGGAAATACCAATGCTCCACTTTGTTGCCTTACCTGTTAGTGTTTCTGACACTAGATCCATACAGATAGCATATGAACAAAGCAGTATTAGAATGGAACTACCAGATGATCCCACATGCCTTGAGCCTAGTGCTTCTTGAAGGAACTTGGATATGAATTGCTTGCTAAGAACCTATACTGGTACAGATCAGTAGATTTTATTGTTTTTGAGCATGCTTTCTGACTTGATGGCACAAATGATTGCTTATAATATCAATCACTGGATTTCTCATTCAGACTTGAGTATTTACATGCTAGCGTCATGTAGCTCTGAATATTGCTGAGTGTGCTGTTAGACAGCACTTGATATTGGAACTAAAGTGATTGATTAGACGGACTGGCCCTGGGAGAGCAATGGACTGGCAATAATAAGAATTAAAAAACACAAAAACAAGTCATTTTCTGTTGATAATATCAATATGATCACACAGAGAAATAATAGTTATTCCCTCCTTACCGTCCGGGCTCTTGTTTCATTTCGTGTTTGCAACTGTACGTCTGTGTCCTGCGGTTTTGCACCACGATACACGTATGCATATTGATGTGTGAAATGAGTACATACACTGCTCTGATGGTTTTATCAAGGGACAACTTTGTCAGTGTACATAAGCATGTTTGTCTCCATTGTTATGTTGCACCAACATTTCCCCAGATCAATTTCACTGCAAAATATTTGATGAATGCATTTCCACTCTTCAGGTGGTGGTGGAGTTGCTGTGTTGCCATATTGTCTTCCTAACAACTAATTGTCCTCTGTGAATTTACCAATGTGCAAATGCTGACATTATTTGTCTTGGAAAGCAACTATTTTCAGCTGTGATTGAACATGCACAAACATATTTGTCAGCAATAATCAGATAGTTCGACATGGAAAAAATGGTAATTTAATTGACCAAGACTTTTTGATAAAGCATTTTTGTAGCACTGATGTTTGTAGTGTTTGGTTGGTGAACTGTTGAATGTGAAATATTCCACAAAGGCTCAAGCTTTGCAAGGAAAATATTTGAATTATAATGATTATCAATACTGACATGATTTATGGGGTATTGCTTCATGTTACAGGGATAAAAAAGATATATAATACGTGTTTGTGGCTTCATCTCGAAATGAATTGGCTGCAACACTGACAAATTGGAAGCAAATATTGATAATAATCTTTAAGCAGTAAAGGTTCAGTAACTACTAGTAGTGCAGAAAGTCAAACAACAGACTGTTTTGACATGTGCACATAGCTTTGATGTAGATCAGTTATCAGACTAATAGTATTTAATAAATCTCTAGTGATTTAACATTGTTTAAGTTTGCTAAGTTATCCATGTAAATAAACTAAATATCAGTTTTTTGGTCCAATGGTTCCAAGCACAAGAATTACGTGTGTAGAGTTACTGTCCTTGGATGAGTCAGGAGTTTGGACTCCCAATTCCAAATTGGGTTGTGTTAGTCTGTCAGTCTGTCAGTATCTTTATTATGCTCATGGGTTTTGCAAGAGTGCGTAAATTTGAGAGTATTTTCAGCTTCTTCAAATATTGAGCTGAAATTTTGATGTAACTCCATACTGAAAGAGACTTTACACCCAAATAACACACCCTCCACCCATGCATGAAAAGAGACAGAGATAGAACAAGAAAAGCTGAAAGAAAGGGACAACCTCTCCACCAGAATACAATTTGAAGTAGCTTGGTAACACAATTGATGCAATGGCTGTTGCAATGTTAATGTTCTGGAATGTGTTCAGAGTCAGCCATTGACTCAGTCACAGAATTACCACCTTGCTTCCCTTCTTCATGGGTAAGAAAACTGCAGAACATCACCTTGGTGGTTATTTACCCTTTGAAGGAATGAATGTTTAACCAAGTGGATTCAGTACAGGGAGAGCTATGGGAACCTTGTTGTTGGAAGTGAATTAAATATGGATTGGAGAAGGTGCTTGAATCAGGATTCAACTTGTGTTATTCACTCACAATCAGATCTGACATAAACTGTGTCACCTTGGAGTGGTGGTCCTAGCAATCATGGACATGGAAATAGTGCTTCCAGGGGTGACCTTGACCTTGAAGCTGATTAATCTCTTGCAACGATGATATGAGAGCAGACGGCAGATGATGATGAATTAGTGTTCATGTTACTTTGGTGACAGCTGTGGTAGGCTGGATAGTTACTGACTTGTTCTGCAGTGCAGGATGAAAGAGGTGTCTGTGATTGTCTGTCTATGTGTTTGTGTGTTTGTCTGTGTTCCTCTGTGTCTGTTTTTTCGGTGGGTGGGTTGGTGTACCTGGAGTAATATCACACTTACCGTACTGCAGCTATATGGCTGCAGTCTGTAATTAATAGAATCTGGAACATATGAACTGGTGATTGACATCATGAGCATCGATCTATGCAGCTTGAGAATATGATATGTACTTAAACAAGGCAGTAAGCCTAAACATCCAATATATTTAGTTGCCTTGTCCAACAAACACAGGTTGCTCAGTACATATATTCGTACCTAGAATCCTCACAGTCAAGATAAAAGGTTGCCTGATAGAAGATATGTTTGTGACGTCTATCATGCTGTAATGATTCAGTCTGCCATTTCAAGCAGTCGTCCAAATCTAGAGAAACATATTGTAGTCTTGTACATATAAGTGACAAATTTACCCTTTTCGTAAACACATGAAATTGAAAAGTCCATGTCCAATTCCAGCTAATACTGATCCATCCAATCTCCTGCTAATAATGTCTAGAGACAACATTGGCCTACTTGTCTGAAACATATTTTTACCCCGACATTTTCATGGAATGTATCAAGCACATATGCTGCTCATTTCCCTTTGTTGAAGTGAAGTGGTCATGGCCATTGTTATCTACATGAATTTTGTTGCCATGCTTCAGTGACACACCTTTCTGTTATTATTGATTGATGGGCTGTTCAGGTGTTAATTGAAAAATAGGTAATTGTATTGTCTTGTCAAAGGTCATGTGACCAACCATGTGGCATAATTGGTACAATTATTCACATCATGATATACTTGAGAAATATCAGATTGCAGTAATGACTATTCCTTAGGTTTTCCTCTTCATTATTCAGCTGAAGTTTACCAATAAATCTTAACTGACCGTGAGCCCCGACTGTCATCACAATCATAAAATCTTCTGATTTTCAACTGAAGTCCTCTTTACTGTCATCTATCCATATTCAGTTGTACAGAAAATAGTACCAGAAACAGTTTGATTTCTAACAGTTCGGTCTTTGTTCGATCGAACTATGTCAACCCCAATATTCCCAATTTTCATAAGTCGTATGTGAAGTGGAAAAATAATATCCCTGTTAATTGCCCCAGTGAATTCCAGACTGTTTCCGAGAGCCAATGGTTTGTGTAGAGATCAATGGCTGCTGTAGCAAGGAAGATGGCATGCAAGCGGAAGCCTGTAGCCTCTGGTAGTATATGTGATAAGTCTTTGAAGTCCAACACGCAACAGTATTAAAGAGCCATGGAACTCCTGACTGTTGCCTATAATGGCCACATCCTTAAATAGAGGTATTAATCTTTGCCTTTAAGATAAATGTGAATGAACATTCTTATCTCTACAGGTATGTGGTTTCTGTTGAAATTCCCTTCAATCACTTGTACTGTCCCTGTTTGGAGATATCTGTGTTAATTTCTTTTGGTTACAGAGGGTCATAGGTGTTTTTCAATTTTGGTCAGGCTGGCAAGCTGGTGATTTGTTCATCTGATCTTTTGAATTAATGATGAAAACTACTGACAAAACAGGACCATGCAGTTATTTCATATTACTATACTTAATCTGCCACTCTGGAAGAATCGTGAGGTCCTTCTTAACTTTTTTGTATGGTGTGTGAATAATTTGTCTGTTATTTTGTCTAATTGAGTAATGTAAAGTAATATATAAATGTAAGTAAATTTTCAGTTTGTCTATATCCTAGTGAAACTGTGCTGATCTGAAACACCCATCAATCCTGATTATTGGTTTGCTACACTTGAGTTGGTTGTGGTTTTAGCACCTCAGGAGAAAGTCCTTTTTTTTATCCTTTAAATCTTTTTTTTATTTCTTATCAAATTTGCATTTAACCCACGCCCACGTCCACACTCACACCCACGCCAACGTCCACGCCCACTCCCTTCACCGTGCTCCCACTCCACCCACACCAACATGCCTTATTTTACAGTTGAATTTATTGATAGAAACAATAACATTATATGTATATTTAATTAAATGATTCTTTTACTTTTAAGACAATTGTCAAATGGAAAAAACGTTAACTGATCTTTTCTGCAGATAAAAAAAAATCAAATTTGTTTAAAACATTGATGAAATAGAAGAATTCTTGACCATATGCTAGATCTATGATGCATATTGCAAGTGTACAGAATTAATTCAAGACCCGATTACTCAGTTGAGATTGCACAGGATTATAAACACTTTTATCACCCAGGGGACAAATAAATCCATGTTTTTACCAGAACTCCCGCCATGAAATACACAAATGGTATAAGCTCAAAGAGCCACTTCAGTTAACTTAAACCTCTGTATCAATACCCAGTCCGGTAATTTCCATGTAAATAAGAGTGTGTGCCAAGTGTGATGGTAGTATCAGGGAAGTTCAGGCCTCTGAGGGATAGAAGAACCATCCAATCTGTCTAACATTGGGTCCAGGGACATAGGGAGGAAGCTCTCATATACTGTTGATTATGTCCCTACAGTCATTCTATGGCAGGTTCACTTGCGAGTGTAATGAATACCTGACTCTCACAGAGATTGGTCACCCAGGGATGAAACTGCTTTTATGAGTTATCATCATGCTTGGAATGAATGCTTGATAAATGTAAATATTAGTTGCAGGGAAACACTCTCAGATGGATATCTTCTTGTGAAATTTGCCTTTGAGTTCCGCATTCTGCTCATGTGAATAATGTGCCACTAATGTTTTTAACTTCTGACTTAAGTGCTTCCTCCGACTTTAATATATTAAATAGATGAGAGAGCTGAAGCTTTTAACATTTGTCAAAATACATCGAAGATTGGAATGCTTATTTTATTGATTAATAAATTTAGGTTTAGTGATGGGTTTATGTGTTCATCTTTTGGTGATATTTCTGTTGCTGAAAGAGATTACAAGATGCTTTTTGAAAGGATGAATTCAGTGAAACTTCGTTTGTTATCCAGGCACATTTTTCTAGTAGACATTATGTCTTTGAAGGATTCCTGAGCTGTAGCTCATATTTCTTATAAGCAAACAGTAACTGTTTCCGTATAAATTGAGAAAAACTATGTAGTAATATGAAGCAGGCTAATGTAAATGGATGCATCTCTGAGAAACATTTAAGTTTATTGCTGCTTTGTTTGCGTGATCACAAGCTCTGTGGAATTAATTCAAGATTGTGATTAACCAACACGGCAACGTCAGTCCTGAAATCACATTAACCAATGTTTTCACAGATATAAAACTCCAGAACATTTGTGTACTAACTGTGAAATACGTTGTTATCAGTTCAATAAATTTCTACTCATTTCAATACATTGCTATAAGTTGTAATTACATCCATAAACATCTGTAATCTCCACCACATAGAAAAAACCCAGTTTGGTTCTGTGAGCTTGGCGCCATCGTCTGACCTACAGAGCACCTGCGTTGAGGCCGACTTTATCTGTGTGATCCATGTCGGCTTAACATTTCATCTTGTAGTTGAAGTCATTATATGGCACATTGCTGCCATCACAGAGAAAGTGCTGGCTATAAAGGTGTGATTATGGAGCAGTGCTGACCAGCCTTGTAGGAGATTTCATCTCGATTCTGCTGCCAGATTGAACATGGTCATCACTCCTGTTGACCCCTGGCCTGCCATGTCTGGGGAAAGGGATGGGTAATATCTCATGAATATGCAAATTGATATTGTAATTGAATCCCAAATGCTAGGATTATTACCATTAAGTCATCAGAGCATCATTCACATTTGAAACCTTTGAAACTGGGTTGGAATTTTAGTTGGTTTGGTGAGATTTTCATGAACCATTTTTGTTTTATGTGTGTTTAAGGAATTGAGTCTGACTCCTATGAGAGTGGTGTATGAGAGTGTTTTCATTATCATATGTAGCAGTGTCCTTTACATTGCTGTCTGGGACTTCAGCCACGAGCAAAGTCTAGTGTTCTTCTGTTTAATCTAGCATGCTCGGATAATAATTGCCAGTATAATAACACTGAAATAAAGTTGGAGTAGTAGACATGGCATTTTTTTACACAGATTGCATTGCTATTGCAAGTAAATTGTGATAGTATCTCAATATTTACACATATTTTCATTTACAGCTTTTAATGTATTTTGTCATAACAGCAAGTGTTCACTAGCAAAGATTACAGAGTAGTACATTTAACCATTAGAATTAGTCACACCCAGTTATTGTAAGTGTCAAATCAGATGATATGTTCCTATCAACTATCCAGGTTTGTTAAAAACATTCTTTTTCAAATATGTGTTTGAATGATTGAATTGGATATGTGCTATATGTTATTGGTTAGATGTATCCCAAATTGATAGGAGAGTTCTGAAATTGACTTCCTATCCTATAATTTGTTTTGATGCTGGAACTGTATCTAAATTTGATAGGTTGGAGTTTGAAATGGTTCATCTTGATGCTTTAGTGTGTGCGTGCCTGTTTTAAACAGTCTTGTGATTGATATTATGTTTGGGAATTAATTTACCAACCAAGCTAGTGAGAGTTATGAAGTAATAGCATCAGAATTAGGCATAGATCCATGAGCTGGTTTGCTATTTGGAAATGTTCCCTTCCCAGTTTCTGTTAAAGATCAGTCAGGCTCTTGCAGATCAGTCACACTCTTTCAGATCAGTCCTGCTGAGATCAGTCAGTCTGATTGGTCTTGCAGATCAGATCAGTCACACTTTGCAGATCAGTCACCTTGTTGCAGATCAGTCACACTGTTGCAGATCAGTCTCATCAGATTGGTCACTGTTGCAGATCAGTCACACTGTTGCAGATCAGTCAGTCACACTGTTGCAGATCAGTCAGATCAGATCAGTCTCACTGTTGCAGATTGGTCACAGCTGCAGATCAGTCAGATCAGTCACTGTTGCAGATCAGTCACCTTGTTGCAGATCAGTCACACAGTTGCAGATCAGACTTTTCAGTCACCTTGTTGCACAGTTGCAGATCAGTCTCACTTTTGCAGATCAGTCACCTTGTTGCAGATCAGTCATCCACTGTTGCAGATGTTCCTTACCATTGTTAAAGTCACACTCTTGCAGATCAGTCACACAGTTGCAGATCAGTCACTTTTGCAGATCAGTCACCTTGTTGCAGATCAGTCACACTGTTGCAGATCAGTCACACAGTTACAGATCAGTCTCACTGTTGCAGATCAGTCTCACTGTTGCAGATTGGTCACACTGTTGCAGATCAGTCACACAGTTGATCTGTCACTTTTGCAGATCAGTCACCCTGTTGCAGATCAGTCACACTGTTGCAGATCAGTCACACTGTTGCAGATCAGTCACACTGTTGCAGATCAGTCACACAGTTGCAGATCAGTCACACTGTTGCAGATCAGTCACACTGTTGCAGATCAGTCTCACTGTTTGTCAGATCACACTGCTGTTGCAGATCAGTCACACTGTTGCAGATCAGTCACACTGTTGCAGATCAGTCACACTGTTGCAGATCAGTCACACTGTTGCAGATCAGTCACTGTTGCAGATCAGTCACACTGTTGCAGATCAGTCACACAGTTGCAGATCAGTCACACTGTTGCAGATCGGTCACACTGCTGCAGATCAGTCACACTGTTGCAGATCAGTCACACTGTTGCAGATCAGTCACACTGTTGCAGATCAGTCACACTGCTGCAGATCGGTCACACTGCTGCAGATCAGTCACACTGCTGCAGATCAATCACACTGCTGCAGATCAATCACACTGCTGCAGATCAATCACACTGTTGCAGATCGGTCACACTGCTGCAGATCAGTCACACAGTTGCAGATCAGTCACTTTTGCAGATCAATATCTGGATTAGTTAGGTCTCAAGAGTCAGTGCAGCAGATCTGTGAGTTTACAAGAGTTACACTGTTGCAGATCGGCAACTGTACAAGAGTTACACTGTTGCAGATCGGCAACTGTACAAGAGTTACACAGCATCAGGATGCTCCTCAATCTATGTCCCAGGTGTCTACAAGAACTGCTGCCTGCACATGCTGTATGTTTTATCTTTCCTCAAGGTATTACAGCTGGATAGATTGATTACAACTGAGACGACACACTACTTTGATTTGTCCAAGTTGTCTTTGCCCATTATCAAGTGCTGGTTTGCTTAATGGGAAAGTTGGCATTACAAGTGCCAGTGAACCTGCCATTATCTCCTTCAAGCTTTAAGTAAGAGCGACTGAAACATATATTTGTCTGGACGCTCCAGCTTGGGCCATCTATTACTTCATGTGTTGTAGTGGCAAGGTTAGAAGGTGCATTAGCCACTGTTAGGATCCATGATTTTGAATGTGGGATCATGTGCAGAAGGGAAAGGTGTTGATGTCGTCTGCTTCTAATTTGTATATACAAGCATTTCTTTGTCTGTGAGGGGCGGTGGGATAGCCTAGTGGTTAAAGTGTTTGCTCGTCGGGCCGAAGACCCGGGTTCGATTCCCCACATGGGTACAATGTGTGAAGCCCATTTCTGGTGTTCCCAGCTATGATATTGCTGGAATATTGCTAAAGCGGTGTAAAACCATACTCACTCACTCTTTGTCTTTAATCATTATTTTTGTTATGCTGATTTAAAGTATGTAAAGTATGCTGTTTTGTCAGTCAGTTACAGAGAGAACATTATTTGTGTATTAAACTATGTGTAAATTTGAACATAAACCATAGAGATTATCACAAAACTTATCTTTTTTCACTCAGTATACTGGTACTCACGCCGAAGGCCCGGGTTTGATTCCCCACATGGGTAAAATGTGTGAAGCCCATTTCTGGTGTCCACGGACATGATATTGCTGGTATTTCACTAAAAGCGACATAAAATCAAACTCACTCACTGGTACTCACAAACTATATTGCAATATGTATTGTTTGAAAAGCGCATCATGGTAAACCGGTATACCTGTAATATGATGCAGTCCCACCATACAGGACCCTCAGTACCACTGTTAAACCTGTTCAGATCAAACACATGCTTCGTGTATTACAAAACAAATTCAGGATATGCTGAGTTGGGAATTTAGTGAAAGGTATTATATGATTCATGTTGAAAATCTCACCAATTAAGTCCAAAAGGCTTATGGGTCAAATTTGCAAATGGTATTAACACTCACTACCAGGTAATTGGCCTAATATTTGGTTCATGTAAAATGTCACCCTACCAAAAATCTGATAATCATGCAAGATCCTGTCAACTTAATTGATGAGGTTACACTATGGATTGTCATGAGTGCTTATCAAGGGCCAAGTATTTACATCTTAAGCCCTAAACCAGGATATCTGTCCAGATCTGTTTGAGTTGCGGCTTCACCTTGTTTAATGTCCCCTTCCGTAAGTGTGGTAATTACCGTGGAGCCAGTCATGACCTACCAGACTATCAGACAGCATCACCTGTGTATTGCTGTGCCATCTCACTAGGAACATGACATTTCTTGTAACTCGCAACTCCAGGAATTAATGATTTTGTCAAAACCGAGTCAGTATTGATTTTTCCCAATTTAAGCAAAAACCTCATTAGTGTTTAAGTCTGGGGTGGCGATGTTCTGTTTTCCTGGGTCGCAAAATTTAAGAAAATATCAATACCTTAAAAAAGTTTACAAGGGTACAGAATACTGCTGGATTAGAGTTTGTGCACTAGCGTGTTTTAATAGAACAGTGAGAGTTTTAAATTTTGATGACTGGTGAAACCCATGACGTCTTTAGCTTTCTAGCGGAGAAGGGAAACCTGTTTAGAGTGCTGGCAAAAAGTGTACGACATTTTCAGAATTGGCTTCAGTTCCTTAGAGAGGAAGAGAAATTTCTTGTTATTAGGAGTCGCTTCCATTTCACTAGGTGGCTGATGCTGCATCCAAATCCATAAGACACCCGAATTTTTGTTGGGTTCTGGTTCATTAAAAGGCAAAACAACTAAGGAAATAGAGAGACGTTGTGTTTGCCTTTCTTAAAAGGAAATTTATTTTGATAGATGTAAAACATTTATCGATCTATTGTCAGAGGTTTTAGCAGTCATTGTGGTGTTTCCAGTGGTGATGACACTTCTATAAAAAGTGTGTTATGAGTGGAAACTAAACTGATTGGAACTGGTCTTGTTGCCGTCTCTCAGCATCAACTCTGGAATTTGATTAGGTTCCAGTCTGAGTCATGCTATGGGTATGTTGTTTTGCAGTCCAAAGAGCACTTGTTGCAAGCTATTGTTGCACTCATTCTGTATACCTCCAGGGCTTGTATTTCAACAAATCTGCACTAACCTCTGGATCTTGTCCCCTGGTTTTCGTGACCAGAGTTACCTCCCCTTGATTTCATCAGCCAATTTGATCATATGTAACTACTCGTCCCTTTCCATAACCTGAAAGAAGACTCGTACCCCTCTCGTAGCCATTTTATTGAACGTGGCTCTGTCTGAGTGCAAAAGCGCAGAGAGAAAAAATTAGTCTAGTCGCTGAACTATTTTCAAGGGCATGTAACGCTAGTTTACTTGGAAAACAAACATGGCATCCACGCCAAGGATATTTTGTCTGAGTGAACGGTGAATACTTTCCTACGCCATAATGTTAATATATCCTGGTTATAAAAATTCAGGAAACCCAGGAGGACTATGCAATAATTAAAATATACTTGGAAGTGTCTGGGAAAAAATTATGCAAGCCGAATTGAAATTTCAACAAACTATTTTGACCCAATTTCTTCTCACATACACTCATTCTGATTGGCTTGGGGAATATTTCTCCCGGACATGGCTATGAGAGGGGTATGAGTCTTCTTTCAGGTTACGGAAAGGGACGAGTAGTTACGAATGCCAGTTTGATTTGTTGAGCTGCTGAGTCTGACAGACGAATCAGAATGCGAGTTACCAACCAGCATCAGTGTTTGGCTGGTGATATCAATGAGAAGCCATCCCACTGATTACGATAGCGTTTGCCAAATATACAACATTGAAAAAATGGCTCACAGAAGAAAGCCCTCAAACATCACTTTGATTGAAAGGATACCTTCATGTCCATTAAAACTGTCCTGTACAAGTTTCTTATTTCCCTTCATTTAACATTTGATTGCTTTGTAAAATATTGGTGAAAATCAAGGCAGATCATTTGAGATGAGAACAAGGGAATGGAACCTTGGGTTAGTGGAGTTCTACCAAAATGGAGAAGTAGAAGATGCAAAGCTCTTGACTGACCAAATTACTAGTGGATCTTGCACCTGTTAGAAAGAGTATGTGAGTGCAATTTTGCGTTTAGCAAATTTTCAAGCCATATAACTTAAAAACCTATTTTTGACTTGTAACTCACTAATGTATGCAAATATCAAATCAGAACAACAATTGCTTTATACAAGCAGGCCTTTGTGTCTGGTTCCAACACATTCTATAGTTCCATTTGTATAAAGAGCTCCTTGGGAAAGCTTACACTTGAACTTAAGTACTCTCATAAGATGAAATATCTTTAGAACATCAGAAATTGTTATGATGGGTTATTCATAAATTCAACATGCAGGGTGTTTCCAAAAGGAATGTGACAGTTTGCTCTTCCTCATCAGTGTGACTACAAAATATGTTTGGTCATCTTACCGAACTCATTTCACTTTATCAGCACAACATTCAGTGTTCGAAATTGACGTCGGTCCTTAGCCCCGAAGCCGACTGGAACCACTCGGACCCACAGCTCTTGTTTTCTGCAGGTCCTTATGGCCGACAGCTTTCTCATCCCCAATAACTAAGATTATTATTTCTCAGAAAATATCATTCAGTAATTTTGTTTGCTGGGAATTACTGATATTGGAGCTAAAATATAGGGCCTACACATTCTGATCAGGACCCACAACTTTTTATGTTTCTGGGTCCCTAGGGCCTGCAGCTTTCCAGGGTTAAGGGCAAACACTGACAATTTTACCTGTCTGACAACCTTTGAAACATGGCAATGGCATGGCAATAGCAGATTTGTCACTAGACACTGACCACAGTTAAACTGAAACCAAGTGACCATCATTGTGTCACAGAGTGAAGGCCAAAAGATTTTGGAAGAAGATGGTTTTTCAATTATGTGACCATGTATAGGTTTGCCCTGACACATTTCTGTTATTTACTGTAGCTTTGGAAAACAAGCAACAAGAATGTAGTACCATCAATTATAACTTGCCCCCAAATCATGCCCAAGTTCAATAAATCATACTTATTCTAAGGGTTTGGTTTCATTAGTCCTGTAGATATTTTGCTAGACTCTGGCTGCAGGCTTGCGGTTGTGTATGTGTCTGTATGATGAGAGCACTTCCTGTACAGTGTTGGATTGTGGGAAAAGATGACTGTGTCTTGAAGCGACTGGTCCCTCAGCCCCATGTAATATGGCTAATCTTATTGCAGTAAAGCTGTAACCTACTGCCTAGGGACACATTCTGATTGTGCAGGCCTAACACAATCTCCCCGAATAGGATGCCAATCCATATCTTCTTTTGGCCTAGCTTAACTGCAGCGCATGAAGACGTGGGAGTGAGCCAATACGATTAAGGTGTTTGATTTTGTAATATAGATGATCAATTTTTAATCACATTGATGGCGTGTAAAGCTCTTTGGAAGTTAAATTTTCTAGCTGTTGAATTCAATGGAAAAGGTGATATTCAATTTGAAAAATTGAAGTCGGAGGTTCAGATTAAAGCTGATGGACAAGCATGATGAGATGTATGTTATCTAGGACAGGAAACCTGTCATCTATAGAGGATCCCCTATTTGATAGTTCAGAAAAATCTGTCACTCAAAGATGGGAGAAACACTGATCGTATGAAATATGAATTTCTGGTGAAAAGCCTGAGGTTGGTTGGAGAGAACAGTGTATGTTTCACTTTGTGGTTCCATGGCTGTTTGGTTAGTTTCCATGGTAGCATATTTAAATTTGATAAAATGATATTAACAGTATTACATAATGAAAAGATTTTAACCTGTTTCCCAGTTATTGAAATGATCATAGCACTCTCACTAAAGCAACAAAATCTGCTGACTAAAAACGTATAAGTATCAAGCTGGGAGCACTTTACTTATACCGGTACCATTGTTTTACCTACTTCCGGTTTCTAACCCTAACCCTGCTAACCCTAATCCTAACCTTAACCTTCCTTCCAATCATGCGCAGAAAATACATTTAGTGGTACCGGTATAAGTAAATCTACCCTCAATCAGAATGAAAAAGACAAACAAAGATATATGAGAGGCGTGATTAAGTGTATGTTGCAGATTGTTTGATTTGACTGAAAGAATTTTTATCTCATTTGAATGTCTTAACTTTTTTTAAAGTATGAGTTGACACAAACTGCAGGAATTTATTACCAGATCACCTGCGGTAAAACTGAGTGAGCTAGTGAGTGCTTGAGCATGCTTCTTAACTGCTTTGACTGGAATGGCACGTCTTTATGGACGATCAACTTCTTTATTGTAATAATAGATCAACGATCATTTTCAGCCTATGATATCTTGGTGAAAAGATCATCCATCCTGTCATTCCTATTGATCTAACTTTAGAATGTCATTGTATCCACAGCAAGGGGCATGATTCCATGGTACTAAAATTTTTCAAAAAAATTTTGAGCAATGGATCCCTATACATCTAGCCATTGGGAGCTTTACTGGAAAACTCCATTTAATTGGGGCTGTAACTGTTCAACAACCAATAGTACATTTAGCTTATAATTCCAATCACTGGATTGTACTGAATGGTCATTATCAGCCTATGATATCTTGGTGAAAAGTCCATCCTGCTGATCTAAGTTTATGTCATTGTATACAGCAGGGCTCCAGATAATTTTTCAATTTTTTTTTTTCAATATAGGAGTACTGCAAAACCTTAAGAGTACATTTAGAGTACTGAATGGAAATAAATGGAGTACCAGTAATCTTGTGTTTCATTTCATACATGCACCACAACATTGCTACTCTTGTTTAAACAGGTCAGTAAACAATAAAACAATAGTTTTTCAGATAAATACGTCTGTAATGATTCTAAGACCATACACCATTGCTGTGGTGTGTATCTGCTACGTTTTCTAAATTATTTCCTACCGTATCAGGCATATTTTTTATCTGTACATACGCCGATACGGCCCTTATCTGGAGCCCTGATACAGTCAACTTGTTGTATGTTTATGCTTCTGTCAATTGGAATGTCATTTGTTTTGACTTCAAATCCAATGGTAATTGACATGTACCTGTCGAATCTAGTCAGGTGTTTTGTCCTGCCTTGTGCATGACAATAGTCACGCCATGCAGTCTAAGTAAGCAAGGTGTGTATGTCCTATGTTCAAGAAGTAAACGCTGCATGTCTTTTTCAGGTAACTGTAACCACTCCAACCCGTGCCTCCATGAGTGTAAGGACATCTACGATGGGGGCTACATTTGCACCTGCAGAAAGGGCTTCGTCCTCAACAAGGACGGAATGTCCTGCTCAGGTATGTCCTCATCACTTACCCCTTCTGTCCACAGGTGTAATGGCTGGTTAGAATTTAATTGGGTGGTCACTATGTCCGTCTATGTTAACTGGTGGGTGGCCACCTGTGACTTGTTAACACCATCGACCACTAGTTTGATGTGATGTTCCTTTCTGCTGCTGTCCAGTTGTCCGCTTGTCCTCATGACTTACGTGGGGTGGTAGGGTAGACTAGTGCTTAAACCATTCGCTCGTCACCCAGAAGACCCGGGTTCGATTCCTGACGTGTACAATGTGTGAAGCCCATTTCTGGTGTCCATTGTCATAATATATTGCTGGGGGCAGTGGGGTAGCCCAGTGGTTAAGGCCATCGTTCGTCACCCAGAAGACCTGGGTTCGATTTCTGACATCGGTACAATGTGTGAACCCATTTCTGGTGTCCATTGTCATAATATATTGCTGGGGGCAGTGGGGTAGCCCAGTGGTTAAAGCCATTGCTCGTCACACTGAAGACCTGGGTTCGATTCCTTACATCGGTACAATGTGTGAAGCCCATTTCTAGTGTCCCCTGCCACAATATCGCTGGAATATTGCTAAAAGCGATGTAAAACTATATTCACTCACCCAGGAGAAGATTGTTTGATTGTTCCCAGATTCTCCAGATGTGCCCATTTTCCTTTATGATGCTATGTTCTACAGTCCATAGCAGTATTTGACATTCCCCTCAGACGTTTCTTGACTGAAAAAAACACTGTGGTTAAATTTGGTCATGTCTGTTGAACCATCACTCATTCCTGCTACAGTTTGTAAAAAATAAGCTCAGGCTGGGCAATTTTCAGTAAAGATAAATTGGTTTAGTCAAGACCAGGATAAGAAACGTATTGGCAACCACATGATACCTACCATGTTTGAAATGTTTTCAATTTGTGCGAAAAAAAACATGTTTATTGATTTTCAAAATGAAGATGTCTAAGCCACACATCAACAGTTGTATTGCATGCAAAAAAGTGTTTTTAATTTTTAAAAGTTTTAAATTACATTTAAAAAGAGCAAAACCAAGTATGCTTTTAGTGCAAAGTGCCAGTTGAGTTCATGTTTTGGATAAAGTATTGCTAACTTGGTAGATTTTCAATTAAAAGTCAAACATGTTTCAAAATTAACACAGGTATAGTTTCTTTTGACCGTCAATAAATACATAGAGACTAAGAGTGACATCAAAGACTCTCTGAGACTGTATGACAAGAGGGGTGACTTCTACTTTCCATTAGTCTACTTTCACTTTGAGTCAGGCAATATTCCATCAACTCCAGCCTTTGCTGTCTACATTTCACAACATTTGAGGTACAATCAATCATGCTCTTTCTCAGCAGATTTCAAAGAGCATCATGCGACTCTTACTCAAGAGTTGTTTGATCAAGGTTACAGCATTCACAATCTCAGCGAAGCTTTCAAAAAGTTTTATGGTAGACATGTGGAGGAGATTTCCAATTCTGATGCATCAGAGCAAAAGTGATGACTTGTACTATCGTTTAGGTCTTTTTTAAAAGAGGACAATTGTCTTGCTTGTGCATTTTTTGTGATGTGTCCTACCAGTGGGCTAGGAAATAATAGCCTGGTTTTTTTTCAGACTCTGGTACCATTGCTATCAGTAATTCATCAACACATGCTCATGTGAAGTTAGTATCGCACAATCAAGTCTGTTTTCAGCAGAGATTAATTCTGATTATGGAAACAATTTTTTCATGTTTATTTACATTATGCTGTTAAAAATGGAATGACTTTTGCAAAATCATGTTCAGTTTGTTTCTGAACAATATTGTATTAGCGTATGTATCATTACCGCCATCTTCAGCGCGTGACTGTTTGTAATCAGTGTCTGAAAAGTAGATCCTTATTGTTCTGGATTCATTTCCATATTGAATGAACCTCAACGATTGTATGACAGTATTTACATGTGGATTTCCTGACTTCTATGACAGAATAATACTTCTGTGTTTCTCCTTCTCAAAGAGATTTGACACTCTGAATGACTTCGAGTCACCAAGTGTCAAACATTGTTGTAGCTGTCACTGATGACTCAAGCCCATATATCACAATCGGAAGGTGGTTTCAAATTGCATCTGTATGTGAGAGTCCATGGGGTCACGGGGTGAAATAAACTGCTGTACGGGATAACTTGAGTCTGTTAATGCCTTGTATTTAAGTCAATTATATTTTAAAGGCAGAGTTGATGATTAATTTGAACTTTGAGGTGAGGTGAGGTGAAATGGGGTTTAACGTGGTACTTGAGAATATTTCGTTCATATGACGATGTGCATGCATGTGTATGTGTGGCTGCTTGTACTAGCCCAGACTTAAGCTAGTTTTATAGTGCTAGCTCACCAAAATACCATGCAGTAGTTAAGCATGAATACCCCGCACAGAATACTTGAATACTATGCGTAGTAGTTGGAATAGTGAAACAAATGCATGTGCGGTCCGTGATGAGCGTTAACTTAGACTACCATAGAAACCAACCCTTCTTGTTCTCGGGGTTTCATTTAATATGCATACCCCCTTGTAATACATACCAATAATAACAATTTAAAACTATGATCGTTTGTTAAACAACTTTTATCCTAAGTTGAATATAATTCTGAGATTTTAATGTTCAATTGGCAAGGTAAAGTTATGAGGATTCACAATCTAAATTTCATATTATTTGATTTACTTTTTTGTTTAAAGTGAAATTCATCGGTACGTTTTCACTGCAAACAGACTATAGAATTCCCTTTTTTTTGTGATGAAAGAACAGTTATTTTGTTGATAAGTGGAAATAAGAACCCAATACACTTCAGATAGTAAGGAGCATTTGATATTTGATCCTTCCAAAACAACAAATATTCCTACATTTCTGAACAAGTAAGCATAGAAATATTATCTATTTGACATTTACCTGATTAAAGAGCGTTTCATAACCCGAATTTGCCGGATGCTCATATTTCTAACATTATGAAGTGACATTTGGGTTACGTGTGTCTATCATTTATAGGCGGAATTCATTGCCTTTTTCTATACAGCTCTGAGTGGTTCTGGAGAAGTTTTTGTGTCATGAAGGCCTGAAATTCTTGTCACATATTTAAATTTTTATATTTTTTTCATAATGACATTTCAGCTTGTGTCATTCAAGTTTTATGTGTTGAAACTTTTCCAAACCTATCAGAGTTTTTGTCACCATATCTGTCAAGAAGTATACAGATTTCAGGTATTTGTTTATTACTGTATTTGTTTATTGAATCAAATATCATGGGGTTCAGGGATTTACCCTGAGTCCTGTATTTGAGGGTCCCTGGGACTCATACCCCTTATTTTCAGGGGTCCTGGTCTACAAAATGGGGATCCCAGACACTTCAATATTATTATTAATACTTTGTTGTAATATTGTTGTAATGCAGTTACTGTTATTGTATTGTGTATCATGATCATCACATTGTTACAGTAATTATGTTGCAAATGATACCATAACCTGGCTGGTAGCAAACTCAGTGAAAACTTATTTATACTTGATTGAAATTTTTGTAAAAAGTATTTGAACTTTTTCTGCATCCGTGTGGTTGCACTAAGAAATTTTGTTGCGCCCATTGTCAATTTTTATGCGTATAGGACGCTGGAATTCGCGTCCTGTAAATCCCTGGGGTTAATGTATGTTTTGAATGAAAGATGATGAATAATATGTTTCAAAGTGGAAGTCAATGTTGATTTAGTACAAGCTGTTTTATGGAGTTAAAGGAGGAACAGATTCCTGCTGGACAAGTGCTTTACATTAAGAGAGTTTAAGTTCACCGTTCCATCAATATGTTTCCATGATTTATTCAAAACAACTATATTTGTAAGGTACTTTAAAATCCTGTATTGATGGAATGCATTTATTTCATATTATTCTGAATATGGTAAAGATTAATTGTTGGAAACAGGAAAGAATTTGTTATTAATGGTTTCCTTGAAGCTCTTCCCCCATGGAATTTTATGTCTATTTTTCTCCACCCAAACTTCCAACTAGTTTCCATAGCAACTGGCTATGAATGATATTGCGTCATTCCGATCATGCATCATTGATTCAGTCTCAATCCAGAAAGTCAGATTTTTACCAGCATTGGCTTCACGAAATGAAGTCTGTAGGTTTTGCCATGAAGATCTTCAGAATCTTTGAAATTATTGATCATGGCAAGTCCCAACAATATCACAGTTTTTGCTGCTTGCTTGTGTATAAAAGAAGGACCAGCAGGCGTGATTGATGTACGTACAGATACTTTCATGGATGAAGAACCTTAGTTTGCTATTTGTGTGTAAAGTGATTTGCCTATTAGTTTTTACACTCGCTTATCCAACAAGTAAGAACTGGCAGAGAGATAGGAGTATAAATCATGCAAGGTTTGTACAAAACATCAAAGTGGTAATGGAGAACATTTGGCAAATGAGGATCTTAAATTAGGTTTTGTAAGTTAACATACTGAAAGAGAGAGTTCATAGTTATATCAAGTTTGTCTGGCTTTCTTCTAAGTTTGTCATGAGTTCGATGAAATTACCGTATTTAACACATTTTGTGATATGGATTGATAAGAAGGGTATTTACTGTTATTGAAGCATTCTGCTGAGACTTTCCCTTTCCGGCCTCCAGGAAGATTTGGTCCAGACTTGATTATACACAGGTAGCTGCACGTTGCTGGAATATTGCTGACTTCAGCATCAAGCAATGTTCTGTGATATGTTCTGTTCACCACATTCTGCTGTGATTTCAACAATTATGGCATAAACTTTCCCTCTGGATTATGGTTGCCTTATTCCTGTGGGTACCACAGACACATACAGAAAAGGAAATGAAAATTTTAACACTAAGTCATAGCTATCCCTAGTGGTATGCCTACCTAACTACAGAGTTACCTCCCTTGACTATGATGTCACGGTGTTGTTGTTTGAAAACCTTCACAATTTTTCTGTATGGTTCACACACCACACGTATTACAGAAGTTAGAGTGAAATTTTCTTCTTCAAGTTCTGCTACTTCACTGATCCATCTCTAAGCGGTTAGTTCTTTTTAATATTCAATAATAATAGAACCCATATATAACTGCTGTCAGAAATTGAGGAAGTCTTAACAAGACAAGCTGGATAGGGAATGATCTAAGCATCAGTTTACAGACCTTTTCAACCAGTCGTGCAGTGTATCCACTGATTCTCAATTTTGTTGGTCTACTGTGGAAATTCTGGGTCAGAATATGTCCTGAGTAAGGCATGTTGGTCATATGAGGTGACCAAATGGATTGGGTGGTCAAGCTTCATACTCTATTGATTGCATGTCATCATACTATGATGAATACACAATGGTATTTAGAAAGTGGTGAAATGTAACACGTTATGTTTGGGAGTACACTTTCTCTGTAAAGTACAGATTCTAGTACTTTTGTGGGGTTGTGTGTTTACTGAGAAAGTGTAATCCCAAAGCTAATATCATACCCTGGTGGTGGAGATCATTGTTACAATATCAATCACTGGATTGTATGGCCCAGACTCAATTATGTACAGGCTGCCATTATATAAGCTGGAATATACAAACACATTTTTTATGAATTGTCAGAGCCAAAAAGCCCAGTCTTGGCCATCCACATAAACAGATTCCGTTTGTTGTAAAGGGAGATATAGTTGGGAAAATTATTTGAATGGACTACTGAAAATCAGTGATGACACCTGATTTCTCAAAAAAGGTAAGCTTCATTTTCCCATGCTACACAAAAACACTTCTCAAAATATGTGAAGTGTTTATTTGTATTATACTTGACATATCTTATTATCCCTATCAAAAAAGTTAAGAAGTGCATTATTGACTACAATGTGAAACTGAAAAAAACCCATTTTGCCAGTTCTTTCAGTAAACAGGACATGCTCGTGAACCAGAATGTCACAGGAATTATAAGATATTCTTCCTCATATATTTTCTACAAGCTTAGTGATGCAATTACTTGAATTCCTGTGATTGTAACTATGTTAAACCTGGAATGGAGGGGATAGACGGTTTCAGTGTTGAGGGGAGAATGTGGTACTTACCCAATACATCGAAGGAACCTCATGCCATTAAGAATGAAGGAAATGATTTATCTTCAAGAATATGTCCTGGATTGGTTCTCTGACAGAGTTAAGATCTCTTGAAAAAAGGTCGAAGGTTTCCCATGTTTAAGCAGTTACTCTGGGAGGCAAATGTGGTACTTCAGATTGCATTGCATATGAATAGGAAGATATTGACAAGTTGCTGTTCAATGAATGGTATTCATTTGGAGCAGTCTTCAGAACCAGACTTAGAACCTCCTGGAGCTAAGGGGAAAGAAATCACTTAGCACAGAACGGTGATAAGTAGAAGTGCTTGTTCTGTGAATGTTCATTAGGCTATCCATAGTTTTTTTAATGTTTTTCTTACCTCAAAGAAAATATGATTAAAAAACTTGTTTTTCACCCATTGTGTAAAGTAATTGCTGATGACATAAAATTAAGATCACTTGGTAAATGATTAGTAATTTTTGGAGTACATCGATACTCTTTGCTTTGGAAATGTTTTCTTAATATATTTAGACAAAGATCAATCTGACCTTGGTAAGTGGGTGAGTTTAGTTTTATGCCGCTTTTAACAATATTCCAGCAATATCACAGTGGGGATACCAGAATGGGCTTCCACACATTATACCCAAGTGGGGAATTGAACCTGGGTCTTCAGCATGATGACCGGATGCTTTAACCACTAGGCTACCCCATCGCTCTATGAGTGGACAAGGATAAGATTATGTGTTTATCACATCATGGCATATATTTCCACAGCGGAAGGAGGGGCCATCTGGTAGCCTAATGGTTAAAGCCTCCGCTCGTCAAGCTGCAGACCCGGGTTCAATTCCCCACATTGGCAGAATGTGTGAAGCCCATTTCTGGTGTCTCCTGCTGTGATAATGCTGGAATATTGCTAATAGCGGCGTAAAACCATACTCACTCACTCACAGCAGAAGAAAACACTGAGATAAAGCTTTTTATTGATTCCCATCGGAATAAAAATGCAGAGTTGGTAGAGATGGGAAACACAGACAAGCTACACACAGCCTTAGGTGTGCTTGTTACATGTATACCTCTGTAGATAATGATGTAGTTTTTATATACCTTTCAGGGTTTGAGGTTCTTTATATCAGGATGCCAGGGGCTTGGTTAACAATGTATTGGGCAATATAAAAAAACTAACTTGTGCACAGAAGGACTTGCAATGAATGCATGATGTGTGTTATCTGAAGCCAGTATGTACCTTTGCGAAAGAAAACTGTTTGAAATGAGTGAGTGAGTGAGTTTAGTTTTACGCCGCACTCAGCAATATTCCAGCTATATGGCGGCTTTCTGTAAATAATCGAGTCCGGACCAGACAATCCAGTGATCAATAGCATGTGCATCGATCTGTGCAATTGTGAACCGATGACATATGTCAACCAAGTCAGCGAGCCTGACCACCCGATCCCGTTAGTCGCCTCTATGACAAGCATGGGCTACTGAAGGTTCATTCTAACCTGAACCTTCGCAGGTTTGTTTGAAATGAACATATCAGCATGCATACTGTATTCCAAAACAGAATGGGCGATGACCAATATCAGTGAAAATCACAACTGTTTATTTTCTAGCTCATGGAAACTATTCGTTTGTTGAATTCCACATCTAGCAATTATTGTTATATGATACTAATATGTAAAAGCTGAATCTGGCACAGAAAATCCAGCGATTGACATCATGAGCATCGATCTAAGCAATTGGGATCTGATGACATGTGTCAACCAAGTCAGCAATACTGACCAGCTGGTCCTGTTTGTTGCTGATGAGAAGACCTATTCTAAAACAGATCTTTTTGACGTACCAGGCTTGAAGATTGTGATAGAAATAACCTTGTTTGAGCACTTCAGATATGAGAGACACAGACATGTATCTGGAACATGAACACTTGAAGCAATATATTTCCATCGTTATATTTCACTTTGGTTTAACGTTCAACGTGTTTACACTGTTTATTTACACTGGGGTAGCCTGGTGGTTAAAGTGTTTGCTCGTCATGCCGAAAAGACCCCTGTTCGATTCCCAACATGGGTACAATGTGTGAAGCCCCTCCGTGATATTGCTGGAATATTGCTTAAAAGCGGAGTAAAACTAAACTCAAACTCATTGTCATTTCATGGCCCTGACAAGTCTTAATCTTGTTCTTTAGTTGGATAAGAACTGTTTAATAAGCAAACAGTAAAAACAATTCTTTTGAAATTGGACAATGATAACCTGTGATCGAGGTAACATATAAAGTTAGCTTTAACAAGATAAGACGACCCAAGTGTTATGAAGCCATGAATATACAACCCATTTTCTAAGGAATAGAATGAGATCTCTATTCACAGGCGCCGGTGGCATGTCTTAGAATTACATTTGGCCCTGTTCTGTAGTAAATACTAAATCATCAGGCCCCGATTTCTTGAAACAAACTTAAGTCTGAGTTTTGACTTAAGTTAGAGTTTTTACTCAAATTTGAGAAAACACGGGAACATGCATTTCCCAAAATAAACTGAAATTAATATTAAACTCAACATAGTAGACAATTTGAGTTTGGTAGATAGGCTACTGAAGTTGTCTTGGCTCTTTGAACTTAGAAATGCAGTAGAGTTAGAAATTCAGCTGTTTCAAATTGCCAAACTCAGTTTGAAATTGGGGCGGGTGGGTATCCTAGTGGTTAAAGCGTTGGCTCGTCACGCGGAAGACCCGGGTTCGAATTCCCACATGGGTACAATGTGTGAAGCCCATTTCTGGTGTCCCCCGCCGTGATGTTGCTGGAATATTGCTAAAAGCGGCGTAAAAACCAAACTCAGTCAGTCAGTTTGAAATTTGAGTAAAACTTTATTTTTGTTTCGAGAAATTGGAGTCAGGACATGTTTTGAAACCAGCCTGTAATTGGTGGAGTCTGTTTCTGCATAATTGATATGCAAAGGTGTAAAGAATTCACTCAGATATTTCACCTGCAAGAGGCTGTATGTCTGTGGGGGGCTACAAACAAGTTACATCGCTGGATAATATGATTATTGTGCATCCTGAAGCACACTCATCCTCGTTGTCCTGGTGTTGAAAGGAGTGGGGTTTCAGTGGAAAACATTTTATTGTGCAACATGAACATTTGGAGGTTGTGAAATGGATAGATATGCTGCATTGATTGTTAGGGAGTGTATGTTGTATAGAGACTTTGTCAGTTGTATTGAAACAGTAGAGGTTTGTATCCTCAGCCGAGTGTGTGTTTCTTTGTTATTTGACAAGGATGAAATTTATGGGTTGCCATTAGGGATGTTACGATTCACGCACGTAGTCGGTGTATCGAACCATATTCAATTCATTTTCGTGATTACTAGAATTGAATATTCATGAATTTTGTTAAAAAGGGGTTTTGTACTTGAATTTGGGAGTTATCTATCAAAGCGAGGAATCTATGACCCAATATTTGTGATGTGTATCATATTTGCTTCATAGTGGATTTTGGGTACAACATGTGAAGCCCATTTCTGGTGTCCCCCGCCGTGATGTTGCTGGAATATTGCTAAAAGCGGCATAAAGCCAAACTCAGTCAGTCTGTCATAGTGGATTTGCTGCAGCTCCATTGACCATATTTGGTGTATTAACTGCTCTCTAACAAATTTTATGACCAATCTGTAAGTAATCTTATGATTTGCCCAGTGCCGAGCTCCATACATGATAGTCAGTATTTTATGTCTATTAAACATATTTTGACAGAAGATTTGGTTGTGTTGAATACATTCTGTATATGATGCACACAAACATTGAAATTTTGATATTTTTTTCCAAGCAGAAAACATTACCACAGGCATGTTAATAACTGAAATAGTATCTAAATGAATCTATTTTATTCCATAGTTTCAGTTTTATTTAATAAATGGCAAATAGTTATGTATGTATGTTTTAGTGTTCATTATCCATGTCATTACTGCAGTCAACATGTAAACACTGTTGATTTTTGTGAGAAAACATTTTTGAACCAATCAGCAGATCACCCCACATATTTACAGCCACACTGATCAGTGTAACATATGTCATATTTGCGATTACACTTTCTTAGTAAAGTACAGATTCTAGTACTTTTGTTGGGTTGAGTCCCATCCAGGATTTTAACCCACACCATCAGAGTCAGGCACCTAAAGCCAGCACACAAAGTCAGATGCCTAACCCACTCAGCCACCGCAACTTCCACAAAAATGGAAGTCTAGACCACGGACTGTGTGTACCCTTGATAACACTGACCAGACTGACATAATTAGTGTCATACATAAACCTTAGTTGTTGGAGAACGATTAGGTTTTAGTTTACAGATTTATTCATTAATGGAAAATAATCAACAGGTTCTTACAACTTTAAAAATCCCTCTCCAAGAATATTTGCAAAAACAGATCTAATCAATGAGTATTTTCAAATTATTGTTTCAAAAATTAAAATTTGAAAAAGGGACGTCCTTCCATTGCTGCTGGATGCTGCATGTTATGGGATGCCCCCAATAGTTGATAGTTGGTGATCTTTCAAACTGTTTTAAAAAACAACCAGTGCCAAATGTTCATGTATCAGCCACAGATGTATTATACCTTCTCAAATGTCGGTGTGATTGCTGTTGGCAGTAACTGGCATTGACGTGCCCTGTAATTTCAAATGTTTTACTTTCATTGATGTTTGAACTGTCTCGCTCAATCTCTCACATCACATTTATATACATAAGCACCCCTCTTTGTCAATTTTATTGGATTCCTTTGGCTTATTTTAGTGAACATGGTGTTATCAAAATGCAATTTGTCCTCGCTACATTGCTATGTAGGCTAGTGGTTAAAGCGTTCGCTCGTCACGCTGAAAACCCGGGTTAGATTCCCCACATGGGAACAAAGTGTGAAGCCCATGTTTGGTATTCCCCATTGTGATATTGCAGGTATATTCAGGGCTCCAGATAAGGGCCGTATCGGCGTATGTACGGATAGAAAATATGCATGATACGGTAGGAAATAATTTAGAAAACGTAGCAGATACGCACCACAGCAATGGTGTATGGTCTTAAAATCATTTACAGACATATTTATCTGAAAAAGTATTGTTTTATTGTTTATTGACCTGTTTACACAAGAGTAGCACTGTTGTTGTGCATATATAAAACAAAACACAAGATTACTGATACGCCATTATTTTCCATTCAGTACTCTAAATGTACTTCCAGTACTCCTATATTGAAAAAATAAGGAGTACGTATTCCTGATGTTGAAAAATTATCTGGAGCCCTGATATTGCTAAATGCAGCATAAAACTGAACTCACTCGCTCGCCCTATTCTTAAAATATTAATATTTGTTGCTTAGAATGTATTAAACTCAATTAAATTTGCAGAGAAATTAGTTATCCAGTTGCACATTATATTTGTTCAGCTCTTATTTTACTCAACCAATTAAAGAAAGCAGTCTTGATATTCTTTCAATGAAATACTGTCATCCATGTATAATTGGTGGTGTTGATGATCAGGAAGCTACTTTAAATCAGGATTGTGTTATTTCAGCCAACAGTCTCTGCATAGATATATGAGCAGTTACTTGTTGTAGTATTGTCAATATGTCAAAATGGCTGTGCTATCAGGAAAGTGAGACTGAATTAAATGCTTCTACACACTGTCTACAACTTGTGTGAATGACCCCGTACTATTTGTTCTTAATACCTTAGAGAATTGCAAATAGACAGTGGAAATTTATTTGTGCACGGCGCCACACTTCTAAAGACTGACACCCTTACAAAAGGTGATTGCAAGTCTGACAACATGGCCGTGATCTGGCACATATATTTGGCATGGGTTGAGTGATTACAATAATTTGTGAAAAAGAAATTTGTATGACGTCTGATGAGTGCATATTTCATTGCTTCTGTACAGTTCTAGCCATGGTAATTGGGTTAAGGTGGGATCGTGTGACAGAATCTATTCGTATTGAGAGATAGGGTGTCTGAGAGCTACCACTGATGGGAAATGTAGACATTGTTTCAGATCTAATGAACATAATTAGCAGCATCACTACACGGACGTAGCGTCCGGCAAGCTGTGGAAGGCACCATCCGGGCTGTGTAAAATATGGTTACTGTCCAGCATCTTTGAAGTAAATGATTATTAATGTGTAACGGCCAGTCATTCAAACATGTACACATTTCAGATCATGTTGCTATTGTACATAATGACCCACAGTATGTTTGTGTTGCCGTCATTGTGTACAGACGATGATTTCTAATCATCGATTGTTGAAATAGGTTGTAGACTTTGGGAATAGAATCGGTCCCCAGCAGGCTATGCTGGTCAGATGTATTGGATGATCTAGGAAGGTGACATGATTGATGACCATCTTGCACCTGTGATACAGATCCTGGCTCTCAGCATCAATCACTGGATTGTTTGGTCCAGATTAGATAATGTACCTGCTGCTGTGATGTACGTAAAGCATTGTTGAGTTTGTTGTTTAACACAAACAAATAAATACATCAGGTGCATTGTAATTGGTTTATCATCATTCTAGAAGTTGGTGGGTCAATAAAAGAAGCATACTTGCTGAGCGCGGCATCAAACAACAAACAAAATACTACAAGTTGCACTCTGAGAACACAGCTTTGGGTGAGGTATTCTCTTGCTTGTGAGAGTAATGGAATTGGATGGGTATTTAAAGGGCAAGTTTGTAACCCTCATGGATAGCAACTTCTTGTTTATTGCTTAAAGTGATGTTTCCGTGTAGATTCTTACACTGTTATCAAGCTAAGGCCTTTACAGATGTGTGCATTAATACAGGTGCAGTGTGTTTTTGTGTGACTGCCTGTTGAAAGTCACTGGGACATTGTGTTTTTGTGTAACTGCCTGTTGAAAGTCACTGGGTCATTGTGTTTTGGTGTAACTGCCTGTTGAAAGTCACTGGGACATTGTGTTTTGGTGTAACTGCCTGTTGAAAGTCACTGGGTCATTGTGTTTTGGTGTAACTGCCTGTTGAAAGTCACTGGGACATTGTGTTTTGGTGTAACTGCCTGTTGAAAGTCACTGGGACATTGTGTTTTGGTGTAACTGCTTGTTGAAAGTCACTGGGACATTGTGTTTTGGTGTAACTGCCTGTTGAAAGTCACTGGAACATTGTGTTTTGGTGTAACTGCCTGTTGAAAGTCACTGGGACATTGTGTTTTGGTGTGATTGCCTGTTGAAAGTCACTGGGACATTGTGTTTTGGTGTGACTGCCTGTTGAAAGTCACTGGGACATTGTGTTTTGGTTGTGTTTTGGGACATTGGTGTGTGACTGCCTGTTGAAAGTCACTGGGACATTGTGTTTTGGTGTAACTGCCTGTTGAAAGTCACTGGGACATTGTGTTTTGGTGTGACTGCCTGTTGAAAGTCACTGGGACATTGTGTTGTGATGTTATTGATTGTTGAAAGGAATTGTGTCTTGATATTTCGATGGCGTCTGATACTTTCGTCATGGTTGAACATCACAGTCAGCTATTACAGCCTTGGCTTGATGCTAAATCATGCTTTGTGGAGCTTATAATCTATTCAGGCAGAAGGAACTACCCTTTAGTCCTCTCACAAACTTAAATTCATTGCTCAGAAGACACTTAACTTTCTATGTTTGTCCCTTCTGTCTGGAACATAGTTGCATGAAATGAATCATCCAATCAAATGTGTAGGAAGAGATAATGTCTCAACAGTGTTTTTGTGTTGTTGGAATGCCCTTCTCAAGGTCAACTGGCTGGACTTGGAACACAGATTCAGCCACTCAAACATCTTAATCAAAGTGAAAATATATATGAACTAAATGTTGAGAGATTCTTTAGCCAAATATAAAATGAGATTTTAAAATTCTTTTAACTTTACAAACACCTGAGCTGAGAATTACTTATTTGGAACTCTTCAATGAAAGTCGAATATGGGAAAGAAAGGAAAAGGATAAGAGGTTTGTAATACATTTGTAATATTTTCATTCAAGTATTGAAATATATTAGATTATAACAGTGGTATGGTGCCTAGTTTAGTGCCATTCCCGACCTAGAGTGAGTGAGTGAGTGAGAACAGTATGCCTGTTATGTTATAGTGCCTCATTTGAATGTGGCAGGAAAGCTGGAAGAGAAACAGGTCTCAGATGTTATCACTTTGCCAAACCTCACAAGCATAAGTATGTGGACAAACCAAGAAACATTATAGGTTCCTGGCATGCCCAAGGGCAGCAACCCTGCACATCAAATTGTGCTCCTTTGAAGACAGATACACTTGTGCCCCACCTCCTCCTTGTCAAGCTGTAAAACAAGGGTGGAGGTCCTATTACCATCACTCATGATTTATACATGTACTTAGCCTTCACTCCCCTAATTCCAGGAATGGTTCCTAGTGACCACAAGACTGGGTCAGGGAATGAATTGTGATTAACACCATGCTCTGGCAATATCACAGCTAGATCATGGTGACCTCTCATTAATCAAGCCCACACCAGACACCGCTGGGGGTGCAGTAGCACAAACTGCTAGATTACAGTGGAGAGGGGTTTCTGTAACCAAATCTGTCATGCTAGTTGTAGGAGTCCCCAGCAACCAATGCTGATTGTAGCAGATGATTTAGTGCACTGTGTGGTCTGTCTCGGTGACATGGTTGACTGTATCGCATCCTGCACAGATGATGTGGATCTTTGCTGTTGTAGCTTTTGCATCTGTACTGAAATTGTCTGGTCCAGATTTGATTATTTACAGACCACCATCTAATGAATGAAATGTTGCAGAGTGCCTGCCACATTAAACAAGAAACAATTTGAAGAAAACTCTCTTGATGCCAACACCAAGTCCCTATTTTCTAATTACCATAAACCCATTTACCATCTAAATGTCTATCGTCTTTGACCTAAGTCATGCCGTGGTCTGCCATGATTTAAAAGAAACACTGTACAGAGAGACCTATGACAAATAACCTTTCAGCATATAAGTGCTGAGAGCAGCAGACGTTTGTGTAAAAGACTTCACAGCTCAGGAATGTGCTTCCATATTATGCTATATGTATCTTGTATGGCTGTGGCATCAGGACTCTCACTGGACAAGGCTTCCATATTATGCTGTATGTATCTTGTATGGCTGCAGCAATAGCATCAGGACTGCTCTGAGCTGTGATTGGACAAGGCTTCCATATCATGCTGTAGGTGTATTGTATGGTTGCAGCAGCTCTGAGCTGTGATTGGATAAAGTTTCCATATCATGCTGTAGGTGTCTTATATGGTTGCGCCCCTGAGCTGTGATTGGACAAGGCTTCCATATCTGTCTGTAGGTGTATTGTATGGTTGTGTATCTGAGCTCTGGTTGGACAAGGCTTCCATATCTGTCTGTAGGTGTATTGTATGGTTGTGTATCTGAGCTCTGGTTGGACAAGGCTTCCATATCTGTCTGTAGGTGGGTGTATTGTATGGTTGTGTATCTGAGCTCTGGTTGGACAAGGCTTCCATATCTGTCTGTAGGTGTATTGTATGGTTGTGTATCTGAGCTCTGGTTGGACAAGGCTTCCATATCTGTCTGTAGGTGTATTGTATGGCTGTGTATCTGAGCTCTGGTTGGACAAGGCTTCCATATCTGTCTGTAGGTGTATTGTATGGTTGTGCATCTGAGCTCTGGTTGGACAAGGCTTCCATATCTGTCTGTAGGTGTATTGTATGGTTGTGTATCTGAGCTCTGGTTGGACAAGGCTTCCATATCTGTCTGTAGGTGTATTGTATGGTTGTGCATCTGAGCTCTGGTTGGACAAGGCTTCCATATCTGTCTGTAGGTGTATTGTATGGTTGTGCATCTGAGCTCTGGTTGGACAAGGCTTCCATATCTGTCTGTAGGTGTATTGTATGGTTGTGTATCTGAGCTCTGGTTGTGGACAAGGCTTCCATAAGGCTTCCATATCTGTGTCTGTAGGTGTATTGTATGGTTGTGTATCTGAGCTCTGTCTGTAGGTGTTGGACAAGGCTTCCAGGCTTCCATATCTGTAGGTGTATTGTATGGTTGTCTCTAGGTGTATTCCATATGGTTGTGTATCTGAGCTCTGGTTGGACAAGGCTTCCATATCTGTCTCTAGGTGTATTGTATGGTTGTGTATCTGAGCTCTGGTTGGACAAGGCTTCCATATCTGTCTGTAGGTGTATTGTATGGTTGTGCATCTGAGCTCTGGTTGGACAAGGCTTCCATATCTGTCTGTAGGTGTATTGTATGGTTGTGTATCTGAGCTCTGGTTGGACAAGGCTTCCATATCTGTCTGTAGGTGTATTGTATGGTTGTGCATCTGAGCTCTGGTTGGACAAGGCTTCCATATCTGTCTGTAGGTGTATTGTATGGTTGTGCATCTGAGCTCTGGTTGGACAAGGCTTCCATATCTGTCTCTAGGTGTATTGTATGGTTGTGTATCTGAGCTCTGGTTGGACAAGGCTTCCATATCTGTCTCTAGGTGTATTGTATGGTTGTGTATCTGAGCTCTGGTTGGACAAGGCTTCCATATCTGTCTGTAGGTGTATTGTATGGTTGTGTATCTGAGCTCTGGTTGGACAAGGCTTCCATATCTGTCTCTAGGTGTATTGTATGGTTGTGCATCTGAGCTCTGGTTGGACAAGGCTTCCATATCTGTCTCTAGGTGTATTGTATGGTTGTGCATCTGAGCTCTGGATTGGACAAGGCTTCCATATCTGTCTGTAGGTGTATTGTATGGTTGTGCATCTGAGCTCTGGTTGGACAAGGCTTCCATATCTGTCTCTAGGTGTATTGTATGGTTGTGCATCTGAGCTCTGGTTGGACAAGGCTTCCATATCTGTCTCTAGGTGTATTGTATGGTGTATTGTATGGTTGTGCATCTGAGCTCTGGTTGGACAAGGCTTCCATATCTGTCTGTAGGTGTATTGTATGGTTGTGCATCTGAGCTCTGGTTGGACAAGGCTTCCATATCTGTCTGTAGGTGTATTGTATGGGTTTGCTTCCATCTATCTGTCTGTAGGTGTATTGTATGGTTGTGCATCTGAGCTCTGGTTGGACAAGGCTTCCATATCTGTCTGTAGGTGTATTGTATGGTTGTGCATCTGAGCTCTGGTTGGACAAGGCTTCCATATCTGTCTGTAGGTGTATTGTATGGTTGTGCATCTGAGCTCTGGTTGGACAAGGCTTCCATATCTGTCTCTAGGTGTATTGTATGGTTGTGCATCTGAGCTCTGGTTGGACAAGGCTTCCATATCTGTCTCTAGGTGTATTGTATGGTTGTGCATCTGAGCTCTGGTTGGACAAGGCTTCCATATCTGTCTGTAGGTGTATTGTATGGTTGTGCATCTGAGCTCTGGTTGGACAAGGCTTCCATATCTGTCTCTAGGTGTATTGTATGGTTGTGCATCTGAGCTCTGGTTGGACAAGGCTTCCATATCTGTCTGTAGGTGTATTGTATGGTTGTGTATCTGAGCTCTGGTTGGACAAGGCTTCCATATCTGTCTGTAGGTGTATTGTATGGTTGTGCATCTGAGCTCTGGTTGGACAAGGCTTCCATATCTGTCTGTAGGTGTATTGTATGGTTGTGCATCTGAGCTCTGGTTGGACAAGGCTTCCATATCTGTCTGTAGGTGTATTGTATGGTTGTGCATCTGAGCTCTTGTTGGACATGGTCTCCAGATTATGAAGCTCATTTGAGACACGGTGGCAGGATTGATCTTCATGAGCGTTATCCTTTTCCTTGGGCATGTTGGCACCTTCCCTGAACCAACCATACTTGCTTAAACTGTCTTTGATGTAAATCTAATTATGGTAGTGAATATTAAGAAAATGATGAAGCAGTGATGATGGTTTCTTAAAATATACTTTGGTGTTTGATATTTAGTGAACCAAACACTTGAAAGAAAATTACTCTTGTCAAGTTAAAAAGAAGACACAGTCAATTAGGTAGCAGGAAACTCTTTCAACATGATGCAGTCAATTTTTTGCAAGTGACTGTGATTAATACATAGGAACCGACAGCAATAAGGATTGTATTAATCTGCCTCGCAGTCCCTCAACAGCATTATTGTCCCTTCCATCCAATCCTTTCTGCAATGAAAACTCTAAATAAATCAAATCTAGATTTTCTTCAGTTCTAAATCATCCAACTTGTTTGGACTCTTTTTTTTCATTGGATTAAGATGGCGTTATTTGTTTGTATCAAATTATATCTTTTCAGAAACTGTAGTAGGAGTGTGTTTTGTTTTATTCTGATCTCCAAAGTAAAGTATAGAGAATGGTCTCTCTATATAAAAGAGGGGGTGATGGGGTAGCCTAGTGGTTAAAGCGTTCACTCATCACGCCGAAGACCCGGGTTCAATTTCCCACATGGGTACAATGTGTGAAGCCCATTTCTGGTGTCCCCTGCTGTGGTATGGCTGGAATATTACTAAAAGCGACGTAAGACCATACTAATTCACTCACTCAGTATAAAGGGATCTCAGCACTATGATGATCATAGCCAATGTTAAAGTATGGGAGTTACAATCACCTTAGATTACTCTGTTCTGTATGAAGGAAAAACACAAATTAGAAAAATTGTGGCAGTATATCATTTTAGGAGTATTTAGACATTCTTAACAGTAATCTTACCAAAGCAGTGCTGGTCTTCACTTTTACACAGTTATTTGACCAACCAGATTGTGGCATTAATTTCACAATAAGAACATGACAGTGTAAATGGATCCAGCAAGGTATTTCTGTTGCAATAATCTTGGTAGGAAAGTGAATCAATCACTCCTATGGTGAAATATGAGACTGTTTTAGTCAATTACATGGAGAACAACAAATATCTAACTTCAATTGTAGCAGTAATGAAATCTTAGGTGTATTTTAGTCTCTTTTAGGAGTAATTTAGAAAATAATATTTCTGATTATTATTATATGATATAAAAATGAAAACTTAAGGTTTTGACGGATATTTTCTCTGTTGTAATTATTCATATGCTTGGTGTGGTGGGGTGGTTTGAGGTTGGAATAAGTCCTTAAAAGCAAGTGTTGAACTTAACAAGCCATTTAGTGGATTGGGTCGACTTCCTGACTTGGTTGTTAGCATGTTGACATATGGTTGCTGCTGAGGAAACACTTTGAGCTTCTTCTTTTCGGAATCCATGTGTCCATGTTCTATCATAATTGGGACAGTGGGGTAGCCTAGTGGTTAAAGCATTGGCTCATCATGTTGAAGACCCTGGTTCGATTCCCCACATGGGTACAATGTGTGAAGCCCATTTGGTAACAAGAAGAGTATTTGGTTCATCCATTTCAGTATTACGAAGCATTGGTGGGGTCACACCAAAACCCAGGGTCATTTTCAACATGGGTATAGTGAGTGAAACCCAATTCTTCTGTGAGAGACACAGCCCGGAATGTGTATCTTGGAGGTGATGATGAGCCATTAGCTTTGTAGATTGGATGAGATCAGTGTATCAAATGTATCAAAGCATCACTTAATGAAGAAGCAACATTTAAGCTGGAAACTTCATGATAAAGAATAAGACGAACTTTTATCCATAAAACGTGTCATGTATTCACCTTAAATGTTTGTCTTCAGTGAGGAGATTTTAATGAAGTTTTTAAAGACTTTTTAAGAAATTCTTATGAGTTGGGAGATAAATTACAGGTTGGTCATGTTTGATTCTGAGGTCCAGTGTAAATTGAACAGATACATAGAAATTGGCATTAGTCATACTTTTTCTGTTGACTGGAATCTGTATAATACTGACAACAAGTGCTAAGATTGATCTGAAATCTCATGTCAAGGTTCGACTCCCTACAGTTGATCACTGGATTGTCTGGTCCAGACTCGATTATTTACAGACCGCTGCTATATAGCTGGAATATTGCTGAGTGCGCAGTGTAACTAAAGTCACACTTACACACTCGATTCCCTACATGGGTACAATATATGAAGCCCATTTCTGGTATCCCCTGCCTTGATATTGCTGGATTATTGCTAAAAGCTGTGTAAAACCAAACTCACTGACACTCACTCATTCATGTTCTAAAGTTATTGTGAGGGAAGTGGATTTCATCTTGTTACGGGTACAACAGAATATGTACCCCAGGTACGTTTCTGTATACAGAAATGTACCTTGGCCATAATGAGAATACTGAGAAACGTACCTAGGGACGATTCCTTTCCCATTGTGTCATATTCTTGACCCGGAACTGTCATACTGTTGTATTAGATACATTTGATTGCATATGAATACCACTCCGGAATCAGTTAAGCGGGTACAACTATACATACGGTTTTGGTTTTGGATTATGGAATATGGACTTGTCCGCCTTTTAGGGTACCGCCATAATGAGTGCGTTTCTGTATTTTGACTTTGTTTAGGGTACATATCTGTATACAGAAACGTACCTGGGGTACGTATCTGTAGTACCTGTGCCGACAACGACCCCTTCAGCCCTAGTATACCGATGGTTCTCCCAAGGCATGTATTTTTAGCCCAAGGACTAACATGCTGTATCACCTTTGAGGACCGAATAGTACATCCTAAATTAAGCCCTAGGCTTATGTGGAAAATATGCAAACTTGACTGACCCCTTTTCACTCAGTTTTAGTGAATCAGCTCTTTTCAAATTCAAAGGCTATAAAATCATCGAACAGCATGGAATACATTTGATTTGAGGAGACCTCATTGTTATTACTGAAGGTTTAACAGTCTGACAAAAAGTCAAATTAAACATGTAATTCTGTCTAAATGACGCATCACTTGATTTCTTATTTCATGCTGAATAGCAAAACAAATACTGTATTTAAGGTAAAAACGGAGGGGATACATGTGTGTATACTCCGGGTAGGAAGGGTAAGAATAAGATCAATTATCTGTTGTATCGTCAGGCTCATGGTGATTCCAGATCAGTGAATAGGAAGATACTGTCATTTTCTCTTCAGCCACTAAAGCCTCAAAGTGTGATGGCCTAGATACTCCTGGGGCTGTGGGTGACCTGGAAGTCTTGAACACAAAGTCTCTGGTTGCTGGCAGCTATGCCAGATTCCATTGGTCAGGGTTTAAAATACCAGAATGTGAGGACTTGAAATCCTAGGACAGCTCATTGTACCCCTGTTATTCCATTAGTTTAGCTGAAGGGGTCGGGTTGGCACAGGTACTGCAGATGTGTTCACCAGGTACATTTCTGCAGAAATGTACCCTCAGCAAAGAATCAAAATGCAGTAACATACCCGGTACCCTAGTGTAGAGTTCATATTACGCAACCCAAAACCAAAACCGTATGTAGTTGTTTCTGTTCAACATATTGCGAGTGATATGGAGCATCGCAAATATTCATTACTTTATATGCTCGTTTCTTGTATAACACAATCAAGTGCATCTAGTACATTGGTATGACACTTCCAATCAAGAAAACATCACACTCGCGGAATAGAATCAAATCCAGCGGATGTTTCTGGTAATCAAATTTTGACTAGAGGTATGCTTCTATATACAGAAACATATAATGCCGATAATGCCCCTTTAGCACTAGTTTGGGCTCAAATCCCATATTGGCAGCACTTAGATCATCGGTAAGTATGTTGGTCATGGGTTCAATACAGTGGTACTAAGCTGACATGCAGTGTTATAACAGAAACTGTTTAAAGGGCTGACTGACTGAGTTTGGTTTTTCGTACGCTTTTAGCAATATTCCAGCAACATCATGGCATGGGACACCAGAAATGGGCTTCACACATTGTACCCAGAACCCGGTCTTCGCATGACGAATTAGCGCTTTAACCATTAGGCTACCCATAGCCCTGTTGAAAGGGACATTTAACCAATCTTTATCAAACTTTTCAATCACCTGTTTTACCAGAATACCTTAAAAGATGGTACTTGTTGTTACCATGCCTGCCCTTTATCTCATAGGGGTGACACAAGTCGATATAAGGTGTGTGTATCCATGTAATCTGCAGCACACAAACACAGAAAGTCAAACAACAGACACACAGATACAGAGACAGACATACAGAGACGGTGAGTGAGGTTAGTTTTATGCCGCCCCGGCAATATTCCAAGCTATATGGCAGCGGTCTGTAAATAATCAAGTCTGGACCAGACAATCCAGTGATCAACAGCATGAGCATCGATCTGCGCAATTGAGAACCGATGACACGTGTCAACCAAGTCAGCGAGCCTGACCACCTGATCCCGTTAATCGCCTCTTATGACAAGCATGGGTTGCTGAAGAGACAGACACACAAACACAAGAGATTTGATGGTTCCCTTGATTAATGGTCTCCAGGGCCTTCTGTTCTCAGTCCAGCCTCTGACAACATTCTTCGCTATAAATAGGGGAAATAATTATGAATGCGACATTTCACCTCATCATTTACTCTAATAATTATCAAGCTTACTTATTAATCAGCATAGTCAGTGGTCTCCGGATATTACACAATACATCATGCTTACCTAAAACTAGTTCCCTTCTGGCAGACAGATCTTGAAAAGGTCAAATTTATAATTAGTGAGTGAGTGAGTATGGTTTTACGCCGCTTTTAGCAATATTCCAGCAATATCACGGCGGGGGACACCAGAAATGGGCTTCACACATTGTGCACATGTGGGGATACGACCCCGGTTCTTCGACGTGACGAGTGAACGCTTTAACCACTAGGCTACCCCACCGCCCTTATAATTAGTACATTTTATTTACTGTATATAGTTATATGAACGTAAAGTTAGATGAATTAATTTAAACTGAAAACTCAATCCAGAGAGTATATAAGAACTCAAATTATGCATAACAACATGTTTGAATCATCAGTGTTTGCTGATAACAAATCAAAAACTACTTTTTGTCAATGAGAGTCTAGTTTGCCAGGCTTGAATCTTACGGCAGTGTTTGTCCATGTGACTTGACAATGTACAGTGCCCCCTGGTGGGGGACGAAGAGAGGGAGCAGATGGCAGCAGTAATTAGCTTAGGGACAGTGGCGGAAATGATCACCCCACTGCCACAGGACCTGATATGGCTGCTGTTGTCTCTGATGTCAGTCTGCCCTTATCTCCAGGAATGTGGCCCAGCTGCCAGATTATACAGAAATACTCATATCTGCAAACTTACAGTTGCTTATACCAGAGACCATATACCGGTATATGGTCTCTCCATATAGTGAAGGTTTCTGTAGAGATTCTGCCATGAAGCCAATGAGTAGAATGGACTCAGTACTATTTCTAGGTAAGGTCGACAGCTTGGAAAAAGGAAAAGGGCACATAATTCTGGATCTTTTCTTCATTATAGTAACACACATGTGCATCATTCGACTGTATATATCTGAGCATGAGCAGTGAGGAGTCGAGTAACAGTAACAGCGGTACTTAATTAGCGAGGAATGTAAGTGCAATGGTGAAATATTCTGAGCTATATTTGTTAAATAAGCGTAAATTAAATGGCCCTACGTTCAGTTTCATGGTCTCATTGCCATCCTTTCAAGGTTTGTATAAAAATCTCCGATCAACTTCATTGATTGAATATTCAGAAAGTTGACAGAAGCTTTATTCCTAACATTTCCGGTACTTCCCTAGTTTCTGTAGAGATTCTGCCATGAAGCCAATGAGTAGAATGGACTCATAACCATTTCAGGTAAGGTCATCACAGCTTGGAACAAAAGTTCGTGATGACCTTCCTTATAGTGACTGATGTATTATAGTGCAAGGTGAAATAAAATTGAGCTAACTCAAGTTTCTCATGTATGTAACCTTGTCTTCTTGACAGTTTAACAGTAATTTCACAATTGTGAGTGAGTGAGTTTAGTTTTACGCCGCTTTTAGCAATATTCCAGCAATAGCATGGCGGGAAACACCAGAAATGGGCTTCACACATTATACCCATGTGGGGAATCGAACCCGGGTCTTCGGCGTGACAAGCAACGTTTTTACCACTAGGCTACCCCACCGCCCCAATTTCACAATAATACACCCTATTTATATTATTTGAGTGTTTGAATAAATTACTAGATTTTGGAATAAAATATGTTTTTGAATTATCAAGATGTTTAGAGGATGAAAATTCAGTGTTGAAGGAAAATGATATTTCTTGCTCCTAGTTCTGAATTGCACTTTCTTGAGAAAAATTTGGGGCACTTGAGCCTAAATTAAAAACATGAAAAATGTTCACCCTATTTTTATTTTAGCTCTGATTCTGATAAAAAGATATTTAACACACATGGCTGGTGCCTGCCTGTTACTTCACAGAGGAGAGTTAACAATTGTCATTACTCATGCGGTTAATTGTTGCCACAGAGTTTCGCTCACTGATTAGCTGGGGCGGGCTTGGGGCACCTGACTGATCGATCAATTAATTCCTCTTCAAGAATTATAGGAAACTTGAATGGCATTTTAATGACGAGTTAAGGAGTGAGGCAGGAAAAACTTTTCATTTTGTTGCTGCAGTGTGCCAATGGTTGTAATGATTTTCAGAGCAGAAATTCAAAATTCTGAGGGATTAAAACTTCATTTTATTCTTGAAGGCAAATTATGACATATGTAAATATATTACTTCAAAGTTCTTTGAATAGAAGTGAGGGTCTGTCATTCCTGCCTGTTGTGAATTTGGCCATTTATCCTATGAGAACTTAACCATAGAGTGTAGAACAAGAATAAAAAATATTAAGTGTACTTATATTGCATGAACTTCCATGTTATTCTCAAAGTGCTAACATTATTACCCCGTCCAGTGGATCAGTGTGCACTACAACCCAAGCTGCCTGTGTGGTGCTGGAAAGTTAAAGGTCACATGCAACCAAAAAATCAAACATAATTAAAACACAATTATCACTTATTCATGACATATAATATACATTCTGATTATGAAAAAAACATATAAACAAAATTATAAGCGTACAATGGCGAATCAAAAGTGCAATATTTTTTACTTCGGTTTACTTCCCTCGAAACGAAGCACCTGGGATACCGAACCCAGTCAGAGCGGGTGGGTGTGCACTCAAGTGTAACGTCTGGTTCATTTGCCGATGCCCTCAATGCTCATTGTGTGTGTATATGTAGAGATGTTGGGTTTTGTAAATACATGCTCATTTTTTGTGTATAACATTTTGCAGTCAACAGACATAACATGTCGTGTACAAGTATCACACCTGCCTGTCTGTGTAATTACATAATGTGACAGAGACCGAACTCGGGCCATAAATCAATGTGTTTTGTTTATGGTGTATAGCCTGATAGGTGTTAATTTCAAATTGCATGTGGTCAGTGATCGAAGTTGTGTATTGAATATTGTCATTAGCAGACAGGCAGGCAGACACACAGGTGTCAATAAAAACAGACATTGAGTTTTGTCTGTGACAACTACACATCTATATCACAGTTAGAAATTCTGTCAACGCTGAATAATGACATTGCTTTTAAGTATTGAACTGAGAAAGTGACTCAGTAAGAAGAACGTGTGGTGAAATAGACAAATGAAATTATATAAACAGTTAAATCGGTAATCTACTGTCATAACATATAAAATATGTGAAATATCAGCAAAACATTAGAAAAATATCTCACATCAAAGCCTTCACCGAGTATTCACCGCCAGCGAAGGTTTTCCGTCTTGAAATGTCGAACGCCTCACTGGTTGACACATAGCTGAGTAGACCTAGATCCTAACAAGATTCTTTTATGTAATGAATAGATTATTTACTATTTGTTTTGATTAGACTACTCCTGCTCATGACCTTATAATCCGGACATCCCGCTTCCAAGCTGCGCGAACCTATTTCACTCGCATGTGCTATGAGCGTAGCTCAGCGCAGCCCAGCGCAGCCCAGCGCAGCTGTTGAAAACACTTTTCACCCTAAGCGCTGGGCTGAATTTAGTGAATCGTTTGAACTCCGATTTCATGGGGTTTTTTTCATTGTGTTATTTTTCAACTTTATAAGTTGAATTTGCATTTTTGATGATTTGTATCTGTAAGTCCATACCGAAAGGTATCAGAATCTGCAAAGTTGTGTTTTACGTTGCATGTGACCTTTAACAGTCATATGACCATCTCATCCCACCGGGTACCTGTTCACAACTGGGTGAACAGAGGCAACTTTGAACAAGGTCACTTGCCTAAGTTGAGACAATAATAAAAGATATTAAGTGTACTTATATTGCGCTAACTTCCATGTTATGCTCAAAGCGCTAGCATTATTACCCCCAACAGTGGACAGTGAGACCTAATGTGTTACATGTGCTTTGCTCTGGGCAGGACTGAAGTTGTAAAAACTGCCAAACATGGTCCCTCATCCAAGAACTCTCCACAACCAACATTCCTTAACTTCAACTGATTTGTTACTGGTGTTTATTGCACAGGGTGCCGTTGTACAAAACGACCTAAGTGCTAAGGCTACCTTAGTCTACGTTAAGGAATGGGAGTTACGGTAACCTTAGCGCTAAGATCGCTTTGTACAATGGCACCCAGGACCACACAACACCAAGGTTGGCCTTGTCATTGAAGGCTCTTCAATTCTACATGCATAATGTTATTGTTAGGGCAACCAGAGCCTATGATGTGAGTTGGATTCCTGGTTTGCCTCTGTTATATTTCTAGGATTGTCAACAGCATTCCTTGCTTACTGGCCGCCATATAGCTGGAATATTGCTGAGTGCAGCATAAAAGTAAACTCACTCACTCCTTGTTTATGGGATACTTTGGATTTTCTTCCGCTCTTGTGGGCGGTGGGGTAGCCTAGTGGTTAAGGTGTACGCTTGTCACGCCGAAGACCCGGGGTCAATTCCCCAGATGGGCCCAATGTGTGAAGACCATTTCTGGTGTCCCCGAACGTGATATTGCTGGAATGTTGCTAAAAACGGCATCAAACTAAACTCACTCACTCCAACATTACACTCATATAACTCAAATACTGATCAAAGCACTCACTCATTCACTCAGTAAATATACAGTAATTGAAAAGAACTCAGGTGTCCACAGGTCATGATAGGTGTGGCATATATTAAAGTCAATATTATGATTGGTGCCAATAATCTTGGATAAAATCACAAAGACCCTGGTTCAATTTTCCAAATTGGTACAGTGTGTGAGGACCATTTCTTGTGTCCCATGGAATATTGCCAAAAGTGGCTTAAAATGGCCTTAAGCCATAGTCATTCACTCGCTCATATATTCCTGATATTCCATTGAATACCAAGCTTACTTTATTTGACAGTTTTCAATAAATCCATAAGAAAAACAGGATAAAGGTGCCTTCATTTGAGCATCAGTGTATTCTGCGTAAAAGTGTTAGGTTTCATTTGTGTAAATGATTAGTGCTTGTGATAATAAATACATAAGGGAATACGTATTTTGTCAATTTTACTTTTGAAAAACTGCCTGCCTGACATCCTACAAGAACTGTAAAAGAGGAAAACTTCATGAGAATGTTCATGAACAAATAAATAACACTGAAATTACATCAGTAGGACAGCCTATAGCCAAGGGGCAAAACTGAGCAGTTTATAACTTGTATTTTTATGGCCACCAAGTCCCCATCAAGACAGGTACTTCCTTCAGAGGCCAATCTCATCTTACTCTGGGGTAATATTCTCTTGACCAAGTTGATGATGTTATTACATTACTGGGAGTGAGCTCTTCCAAGCTTACACAGTTATATGGCGTTGTGATTGCTTTTTTAAGATGGACTAAAGAACTACGACAGTAGGGACGGTTAATGAACATTTTGCAATAATGGTGAAACTGGGTCTCTGTCGGCAGCCATGATGGAAATTTGAGCACCGTAGTTTGGGTCATGGTCTGTGCTCAGTCTGAAGTGCTTGTTTTACCACAGACATATTTCAGAAGGGAATCATTCCTACCAAGCTTTGGGTAGTGGTGAAACTGAATGGCACCAAAGCAGGAATTCCTTATCCCCCCAAAATGTAACATCAGTTTGAACGACATATAATGAAAATGTCCAATAGGATTCTACCCGTGAAGGTCTGGGTTAGAATATTGACCTTCAGTAACACATGCTTGTCGTATGAGGCGACTAACAGGATCAGGTGGTCAGACTCACTGACTTACTTGACACTTGTCATCGGTTCCCAATTGTGCAGATCAATGCTCATGCTGTTGATCACTGGATTGTCTGGTCCAGGCTCAATTATTTACAGACTGCCGCTATATAGCTGGAATATTGCTGAGTGGCGGCGTAAAGCTAAACTCACTCACTCCAATAGGATTCACAGAAGAGGTTATCACATCAAGAAGTATAATAGTAGTAGATTCTGCTGGATTAAACACCAGTTGTTTATGAGATATTTTCAATGTAATTAAGAAATACAGTTTGGTCTACCACCATGTAAAGTGTAATAAAGCACATTTTCGCCCTGAACTATTATAGTTAAAGTATGAGGATGCTTGCTCGCATTTCTACTACCAACATAAGTTTAGATTAGTACATCCAGATGAAGCTGTGTAGTCAAGCGACATTCCACTATTGCATTGTGGGAATGTAAACATTGCGAAAGGTTACCGTGTGGCTGAAAACTTGTGAGTCGAATTGAGACATTTTAACCATCGTAAAACATAAACGTAATGTTCCACCAGTGATGTTAGCTGTGTGGAGCAACTACAAACCAAGAAATGGGATGCAACTTAGTAGTTTACTGTAGGAGGCTGTACGAGGCAATGACAACTGACATGCATCGTGCAACGTCGCTTACAGTGTGACGTAATGCAAAATTGTTCGATTACGAGGAAGCAGACTAGAATGGCATTACATTCTGACGTAATGCAAAAAGTGCACATTATAGTCTGATAAAGTACTGTCGGCGCCTTTGATCTTTCACCGAAACATCTTAGAATGTTTCTTTTGTATCGTCTACAGATTTTGCAAGTGTTTCAGCAAATGTTTTGGCAAATGTTTTGGCTATGGTTCCACTAATTTCTAATCAGATACATGGCTGAATGATAGTTGAATGATTGCCAATAGATTTACTTAATTTAGGGACTTGAGGGTTGACTCGACCATTGGCGCTTATGTTGGTGATGTGGTTTGATTGTGAATAGATGGACTTCTGTGTGGGACTTGAGTTTTGGATAGTTACACAGAGTGTTGTCATACCTTTTATCAAAGTTTTCATGGGTATTTGGTATATGTATGGGTCATGGTACTGTATTTTGTGCCTTTTACAAAGGACTCAGCCTACCTCGATCTCTATTGACACTATTGATGCTTGCCAAAAGTTGCACATATGTTTTGGACATGAATGTTAATTGACACAATAATATTAATAATTGACACATTAATATTAAAGATACATACAGTTATAATAGTCAGTGATAGTTCCTGCAAGAAGGGGCAGTGAGTCATGTAGTCTGTCGTACAGACCCTGAAGCAAATATATCCAAGAAAGCCCATACAAGTCTAGACTATGAGTCATGCAGAAGGCCAAGGTTCGATTCCCCACATGGGTACAATGTGTGAAGCCCATTTCTGGTGTACCTCGCCGTGATGTTGCTGGAATGTTGCTGAAAGCGGCGTCAAACTAAACTCACTCACTCATGCAAGGGAAGTGTCTGGAATGATAATCAGGAATATTGAACATTCCTGTAGCCACCAGACATGATTCATGACTTACCATATTAGTGTTGATACAGATATGTCCATTCCATCAGGAATACAACGTGTATCCTTAGATGAAAAATGAGCACTATCATGATGAATTTAACTTCATTATCAGTTATCATTCATTTTAATGGGCCCATTTCTTTATATAATTTCAGTTGACCCAGAAAAGCAACAAAGAGAGCATAATCAACATGACCTGGGATCAGAGGTCAGAGGTGATGCGGCTCCTTCACATCCAAACTATAACATTCTCAATGAAGTATTGCCTGGCAATGAAAAACAATCTCAGGAAGTATCCAATCTGTCCCAAGACAAGGGTAGTCTGCTATCAAAAGACTCTAGTCATAGGAAAACCAAAGTTTTGGACAAAGCTGATCGTGTTGGCCTTTTGCCGGAAAATCCTGAAATTTCCATTAAAACGTATGACCTGCGCAAAGACATCCCGGACCCCATCTCTGACTTCCATATCCGAGAAGGGGGAGAGCACTCTCAGAATGACCTGATGAGTCAGGAGTGGACGGAAGGAAAGGGCAAGTTCAAGCTACGACCTTCAAAGACTGTCACGTGTGATGGAATGGTGTGCCAGAATAATGGAACTTGTGTCGTTGATGCCAATATCCCTCGCTGTAACTGTCAAATTGGGACTGCAGGTAGCCGATGTGAAAAAAGTAAGTTTTTAGAGCTGCCCTTAAATATTTGAGCTGTGATATGTTTGTTTTTATTAGAGCTAGTTAACAGTCATTGATAGCTGTTCTAAGCATCATATCAGTGACATAAAGACTCACTGAAAACTTAGGGAAAAGTAAACATCTTCTCATATTTGTGGGGGCATATCTGGCCCAGTCAGGTGCCCCATTCCATTGTGCTGAGTTAGTGAGGGGTTGATGGAAGTTACCCTACCTCATGTAAGAATGTCCATCTCTGATTGGTTCATGTGACCTTGAACAAAGTACCATGTATGGCCGGTGCACATCCATACACCTCCCAAGCAGGGTATAAATCTTTGTGAGGGAGATTAAATCAATTATGCCCCACCCATGGAAAGTGCATGCATCCATGGCAGTTGAGTGAACTGTGAACCAGTGGTTCGGATCAACTAGTCGGTACCATGATAGTAAAATATAGGATTGAATCTCAGTTTGTTTTAATGTTATATTTACATAATGAGAGATGTAAACATTCGGTAAGATACATTTGTTGTAGCATAATGATTCAGGGATACAGGGTTTATGTGTCCCTTGTTAGTTTTAAAACCAAGCAAGGTTTTAAAACCTAACAAGGATCACATAAAAATCCTATATGCCCCTCCAGAGGCCCAGATAAGCTGTGTATACGGGTAAAATATGCATAGAAAATTTCCAGTTACGCATTGAAAAATAATTGTTGCGTACCAATTACGCATTTAAAATGTTAGATACGCTAAAAGTTTAAAACAAATGCGTACGGAATATATTTATAAAAATCGCTTGCATTATGAAAAAGACATGGATTGCTATCAAGTTGTACTGTTAGTATAGGACAATTGCTTGTACTGTCAGTATAAGATGAGTGATTTTTTATGAAATCATTTCCATTATATTTAAGTTGGTTTTGATTAGGTATGACGTAAGGCAGAACATACCTGCTTAGTAAACTTACTCAATGACATAATACTTAGGTGAGTAAAATGACTGAAATACGCACATATTTGAAAGCAGTGGGTAACGGAAAATGAAATTCCCACTCAACATTCATGATACCTACTCCAAAAAAATACAGTGGGTACAGTACCCACATGAGCTAAATCTTATCTTGAGCTCTGACCCATCATCACAATGCTGTAACTTATAATGTATGTAAAACTGAGGGCAAATAAAACTACATCATCATATATATCCGTATTACAGTAAACAAGGTTTTGGTTTCTTTAACCCTTTCCAAAATATCCTATCATCAACTAGCTTCCAGCTGAAGTCAGATCTTACAGATACCAGAGTTCAAGCTTGCTTTAACCATGGTTTATGTCTTTTGTATAATGCCTTGATACATGGCGCCCTAATAAACAGTGGCCTGAGTGTGTAATCTTCCCATGGCATTTTAAAAGCCTTTCTTACCATTTTGTAACATTGCATATTTTGAAATATATTGTTTTGTTTTTTTAATGAAATTCCTGATTCCTACGCTTCAGAGTAATGTTGCTAGAAGTGTTCCATTGTAATTTATTGTTAGATGAATTTGTTAGAAGTAAGTTTGTGAATGCATATTTTTCTTAAGCATAAAGACGTCATAATATTTGGCTGTCTGTTGTCTCTGATGCAGACTTTAACTTCAAATGTCAATTTTTGTTGAGGTAATTGTAAAAACTTTGTAATTGCTATTACTGCAGTTGCAATATTTTTTGAGAACTTTGATATATTGAAAATTGATTATTTGCTGAGGAATTTGCGAATTTTGTGTGCTTGCTTTAAATTGCAGTGTTTGTTGTTGAAACTATAAGCATGTCTTAAAGTTGTACTTACAAATACTTGAAATTGTAAGCCCTTTTCACTGCAGACAAGATATTATATATGTATTGCTTTCAATATAAACCAACAGACCTAAATTAAATTTTGTTCGGAAGCATCTTTCAAGAATGTTTGCCATCCAATAATGTATCGTCAGCTGAGAGTTAATTTAATCCAATCTCTCTTGTAACACAGTGACACCCATGAAGAGCAATAACAGAACTAATAAATTGGCTTATCTCTTATTTCTTAGAATGTTCACTTCAGAAAACTGATGACCTCCCAGAAATGATTCAATTTTGTTGGAGTGCAAGTTTGATGGGTTTTCTCCATTTTCGTGACATATTCATCAGAGGTTTATACCCAGATCTATATATAGTTTGTAGTAGGTAGATATCATATACTGACTACTATCACATATTTGTGTATTCCCTTGTGACTAGACTATAGTTCTTAGTCCTCTCCTGCATGGGTGGCCCAGACGTCTGAGTACAATTTGCTGTGCAGTGTTGCTTCCCTTAGGCCCACTAGTAATCTTCGATAGTGAGGACTATGTCAGGTTTTCCAGCTATGTTTGTAGGTTTTTCATTTTTTCCATTTCTATACACATGTGTGGTTTTACTGACGTAGGAAATGGGAAAGTCTTTTGCCCGTATTGGCCCTTAAATTTCATTTTGTAAGGTTAGGACTTCACTCTGTAAAAGCAAAAAGGGGAGCTATAATATTAATTTACTTTTTTTTTTGGTGATGATGGTGGTGGTGGTGGTGGGGGTGTGAAAGAGTTATTTTATGGCTTCTAGTCATATCATATTACCAGAATATATACATATATATTCTAGCAGACATGAAAATTTTCCACGGATTTCCGGTATTTTTGTTTCATTTTGGACATTTTTTAAATCAATGTAAATCTGCAATGAAAGATAAAAAAAACCCCAAGACACCTGGCTAAATTTTCAGTGTTTTTTGTGCTTTGCCGTTCTCATGTCTGTTCTTGTCAAATCATATTACCTGAATATATGCATGTATTTTTCCTCATCATCAAAATGTAGGGGGAATATGGGCAGAAGTCTTACCAGGAAATGTACATGACCTGCATCACTTGGGCCTTAAAGTATCTTCCTACATAAAGATCACACGCGATGATATAACTGGAACACTGTTAAAACTAGAATCAAACTTAACTCACTTACTCGTGCATAAATGACTACCAAAAGCAGCTCTAATTTTATGCCTGTAGCTTTAATTAACATCGCTCAGCATAAATGCAAGGTGGTAGCAAGGTGGCTTTTAATTTACACTGCTCAATGTAAGTTAAAGAACACCCAATGTTTCCTGATGACTGTAGTTAAACAGTCATTCCTGTTATCAGTTGGGCTGCACTGTTGACATAATCCTGGAATTCGTTATCGGGAACGAAGAAATTCTGTCATTTTGGCAGTTTGATTGACTAGCATGGGAAAAATCTGGTGTTCTTATTGTGATGAATTGATATGAAAGAAAGCACACCATCCTCAAAATACTTCAGTTGCTATGAGCATTATTCTACAGGCATGACAGGGAACCAAACCAGAAAATGATAGTAATAATGTTTATAGAAGCTGCTCCAAGTAACATGTACAGAAGCCTTGTTCCCATAAGTCTGGGTGGAAGCCTTGATCTAAACTTTTGGAGAAGCCATGCTGTGTTAATTGAACTTGTGTAATTGCCGAGCTCTTCTCAAACTGGGGGAAGTGTAGTTCTTTTCAACTTGTGTAAAAGCATATCTCTGATCAACTTGTGTACAAGCCTAGCTTTACTCAACTTGTGTAGAAGCGCAGCTCTAATCAACTTGTGTAGAAGCCTAGCCCTAGTCAACTTGTGTAGAAGCCTAGCTCTAGTCAACTTGTGTAGAAGTGCAGCTCTAATCAACTTGTGTAGAAGTGTAGCTCTAATCAACTTGTGTAGAATTGTAGCTCTAATCAACTTGTGTAGAATCGTAGCTTTGATCAACTTTTGTGGAAAGGTGGCTCTGATCATTTTATGTAGAATTGTCGCTCCAATCAACTTGTGTCCAAGCCAAGCTCTAATCAACTTGTGTAGAAGAGTAGCTCTGATCAACTTGTGTAATAGTGTACGGTAGTTCTAACCAACTTGTGTTTTGTTGCAGTCATCTCAGTGGTGTACCCAAAATTCCATGGGATGGGGTACCTTGCTCTGCCTGTCTTAAAGAATGGCTACCGAGACTTCCGGATCTCACTGGAGTTCCGACCTGAGGCTAAGAACGGTCTGCTGCTCTTCAGTGCGGAACTAGATGATGCCAAGACAGATTTCTTCTCTGTGGCTTTGGTGGATGGATACATCGAGTTCAGGTAATTGTCAGATGAATATGGTGTCTGGTGAGAGCTACAAATACATCGTGATATCTTACTGATTGAGAACATTGTTTCTACATTTGTCTGCAGCATAGCCATACACTTAGGTGTCTCTAAAGTGGAAAATGTCAAAGACAGCTTGAGCTTTGGCTTTTCTGACTCACAGAGTTGATATGACTCAAATTATTCCAATCCTGTTTTTCCTTGAATATGGTTCTACATTTGTCCGCAACATAGCCAAACATTTAGGTGTCTCTAAAAAGGAAATTCTTAAAGACTGCATGACCTTGGGCTTTTCTCACTCACAAAGTCGATATGACTGAAATTGTCAAAGCAACATGAAGTTAAACACATTCACTACTTGGAAAGGACTGCCTCCGTGGTGTAGTGGTTAGGCATCCACCCAGAGAGCTGAAGGTCGCGGGTTCGATCCCCGACCACGTCATACCAAAAGACGTTAAAATATGGTACTTGTTGGTCCCTGCCTGGCGCTCGGCATTAATGGGTACAAGAAGGACTGGTCGGCTCGGAGTCAGTATAATGTGTCTGACTGGGGTATTCATGCTTCACTGCGGCATTGTATCTCAGTGGGCTAGCACTATAAAACCAGCTTAAGTCTGGGCTAGTACAAGCAGCCGCACCTACACATATATACACATGCATGCACGTCGTCATATGAGCGAAATGTTCTCAAGCACGACGTTAAATCCAATTTCACCTCACCTCACTACTTGGAAAGAAGATGTGTAATGTTAAACTGGTACCCATGCTGACCCATACTGGGTCTGACACTGCACAACTTTCGACTTTCCTCCCCCGAAGGACAGATTAACATACACCAACAGAATATGGGGAGTCAAACGGACATGGAATGAAGGGCATATTGAGAATGCTTTGATCCTCAATTATGGATTTTTCTGGAAGCTGAATTGCATGGCTGTGTTCATGCAATAATTTTTGTAAGTTTTGGAAAATTGAATTCACATCCCATGGTAATGACAACAGCTGGTAATATGTGTTGACAGGTGTTGACAGATCTGATATGAAATAGTTGGATGTTGAATCCAGTAATTGAAACAGTCTTGAAAGCAGCTGTCATGAAGCATGTCTCACTGTTGCATCATCATCGGGCCAAAGTCTTCATATTGCTTTGATAAGAAATGAAGAATTTTGTGATTTTGCCTAGGCTTGTGAATTCCGACTTAACACGGTAGTTGTGCTACTGCTGCTTTGAGGAATAGATCCATGGCTTTATTTGTGACGATGTTCTGTATTTATGATCTACCTTGCTCTTGAGAGGGCTTGATTGATATGTTATATATAGATATACTGTAAACAATGATTATAGCATACTGTAGGGGACCACTAATTTGAGTATGTTATAAGCATTTCGGTTAAAATATACAGCAAGTGGAAAAAAAAACCCATTTTGTCATATCCATCAATTACTAATAAGAGTGATATTGTATTGTCCAAATAGTGCTATCCGTTTTAACTCTCCATACTAGTTTTAGTTGTAATTGTGATATTCTAGTTGTTTTACTGTCCTTCGTCGACAGGTTTTATATAATATACATATATTTCATTTCAATATCAAATGTTCTCGTCACGATATGGCTGAAATATTGCCGATGTGACGTTAAATATTAACTCACTCACTCACTCACTAATAAGAGTGTTCACTATAAACATGGCTTACTATATTCAATAAGGCCTATTCTTTGCTATGCCTTCAGTTTTAAAGATTAAAGTAGATGAACCATTACAGATGAAGATTGCATTCTTCCATAAACCATTTATCCTTTGCAAATATAAATGGTCAAGGCAGAGAATAATCCAACATCTAGTCTTCTAGGCTCCTCTATTTCCTTGTGTAAATTGTGTAAAAGTTGAAGTCTAAGAACAAAGACTGCCTTTCCCATTAGATCTGGTTACCATAATAAGTTTCGTATTGTTATAAGATGCGGTTGATTATTGCAAAGATGAAACATGTTATCGTGAAAGTCTTGGCCATCAGGATGTGGAAATTAAAATAACTGAAATGTAAGGAGCTAAATCTGTTGTAGACTTTGTTGTTAGTTACATCGAGGATGTAATTCAAACTTCCCAAGAAGCTAATCAATGTTTCCTAGTATGTTATTTTGTAGGTAATGGTCAAGTTATACTGAAAAAAGGCTATAATTAGTTAAACAGGCAGGCTTATCTTGATGTGCGTTTATACATTCAACAGCGGTACAATAGATTTCTTCCTTGTGCAGATCAAACAGGAGTCAGTGTAAGGTATGGGGGCTGCATCTGGTCAAGTGGGCAAAGTGAATGTGTAACTGTCCTGGACATAATCCATCTTCCACTGGCACAGATATACTTAACAAGATGTTCTTAATATGCTGTGTTTTCTCAGTGGCTCTGTAGCCTGGTGGTTCACTCATTAGGCTTGCAGCATTTAAGCTTCAGGGGTGGTGGTGGGTAGCCCAGTGGTTACTTCATTTGCTTTCCAATGCTGAAGACCTGGGTTAGATTCTTCACACTTACTCTTGCTCACTCACTCACTCACTCACTCACTCACTCACTCACTCACTCACTCACTCACTCACTCACTCACTCACTCACTCACTCACTCACTCACTCACTCACTCACTCACTCACCCAACACCAACCACCCACCCACTTACTCACTCATTCTCTGGAACTACATTTATCAGTGTGGATGTCTGTGTAGGCTTGACTGAGACAGTGTTCCAGATTTACTGTCTATGCTTAGAGCATTGCCCTTTAGTCAGAGTAACCAATACCGTACATTCCTGGAGGCCTGATGCCAGCACAGTATATGTAGATGTGACATTTATTGTTGGAGTTTCACATCACATCTGCACATGTCATTAAGTTAGCATGGTGATGTGTGTTATGTGTGTTGTCTCAGTGTCAAATATAATCTCTAACAAGGGACATTCTGTGGCATACCTGGCACAAAGGATCTACTGTAGAAAGTCCTTGAGACAGATGTAGATTTTGTAAAGAGTCCCTGCTAGCAGGTTATTCTGTGAAAAGAGTGAGTGAGTTTGGTTTTACGTCGCTTTTAGCAATATTCCAGCAATATCACGGCAGGGGACAGCAGAAATGGGCTTCACACATTGTACCCACGTCTTCGGCATGACGAGTGAACACTTTAACCACTAGGCTACCCCACCGCCCAGCTGTGAAAAGAAGATCCTGTGAAAACAGCCGAGTGGTTCAGAAACTGGTCTGGTAGACATGCCCTGTGTGCAGGTTTGGTTGGTGTAACTGTATCTAGTGCTAGATCTGCATTATCTATCTAGTGGACACACACTGACTCCATGGTCTAGGTCTCTCCAGTATGCAGTTACACAGGAAGTGTCTGGATGCTCAGACTCGGCCCATCACGGGGTACAGGAAGTGGTACAGACTATCGATGTACATATAATGAACGTTATTCAATAAAATGCACCAGACCAATTCAGACTCAATTTGGTTGGACACTTGTGATTGGCATTCTGTAACTAGAGATGATTGAGGTGGAGGAAGAGGTTATTAACTGTCTTTTTCCTGCAGTGATTATTTCTAATCAAAAGTAACCACTGACTAATTACCTCGGCAACATTTTATGTTTTAGGCTCTCATAAAGTAGCATCCTCTCAAAATAATACCAATCATTAGATTGCAAGCAATTGTGTTTTCGATCTCAAGTGTCATGTTGCTGATAATGGAACAGTGAGATTGATAGGTGTTTTGTATGGTAATCAATGTTCTACCAGCCTGTGAAGTGTTCCAGGGGTGGAGGCACCAGTCAGTGAATTGGTTTGTTGGTGGTGGCTTGGTGGATATTGTAGTAGGTTGATTGGTGAATCCTTGGATGGGAAAGTGTTATTGGTTGGTTTGGGGTTGGTGAGTGAGCATGTACATGGGTGAATCCTTGGTTGGGAGAATCCTTGGATGGGTGAATGCTTGGATGGGAGAATCCTTGGATGGGTGAATGCTTGGATGGGAGAATCCATGGATGGGAGAATCCTTGGATGGGAAAGTGTTATTGGTTGGTTTGGGGTTGGTGAGTGAGCATGTACATGGGTGAATCCTTGGATGGGTGAATCCTTGGTTGGGAGAATCCTTGGATGGGTGAATGCTTAGATGGGAGAATCCTTGGATGGGTGAATGCTTGGATGGGACAGTGTTATTGGTTGGTTTGGGGTTGGTGAGTGAGCATGTACATGGGTGAATCCTTGGATGGGTGAATCCTTGGTTGGGAGAATCCTTGGATGGGTGAATCCTTGGATGGGAGAATCCTTGGATGGGTGAATGCTTGGATGGGAGAATCCATGGATGGGAGAATCCATGGATGGGTGAATCCTTGGATGGGAAAGTATTATTGGTTGGTTTGGGGTTGGTGAGTGAGCATGTACATGGGTGAATCCTTGGTTGGGAGAATCCTTGGATGGGTGAATGCTTGGATGGGAGAATCCATGGATGGGAGAATCCATGGATGGGTGAATGCTTGGATGGGAGAATCCTTGGATAGGTGAATGCTTGGATGGGTGAATCCTTGGATGGGAAAGTTTTATTGGTTGGTTTGGGGTTGGTGAGTGAGCATGTACATGGGTGAATCCTTGGACAGAAATGTGTTTGGGGCTTGGTAAATACATGGGTAGGTTTCAAGTTGCCTCTGTAATAATGCAACAATAACATTGAAGTATGGCTTGTTACCAGGTCTGTCAAAAATACTGCTGATGTTTCCTGACCTTAATGGCTTTGGAATTGGTCTGGATTGGTGATGCTATAGCAGGACGGGCAACAGGGGATATATTAACCACTGAAAGAACTTTCACAAAAGAGTACTACTTAAGTTTCAGCCAAGATTGGAAGTAGACAACAGTCCTTTCTCTTTAAGGAATTTTCTTTAAAACTTCTGCTAGGCTTCAAAGTTGATAAGTCCTTGAAGCATGTCTCCTTACTGTGTTGTGATGCATCTGGAAGTCAAACTTTAACGTCTTTGACACCATATCCCTCATTTGTCACCATATGCCCCATTTGACATGATATATCCTCCGTTTAACATGATACATCCCCCATTTGACATGATATATCCTCCATTTAACATGATACATCCCCCATTTGACATGATATTTCCCTGTAGCTTAAACTATGTATCACCTTTGTATCCCCTCATTTGACACCCTGTATCTCCCATTTTGACACCATGAAGTCCACAACTTACAAGCCCCAGACCCATGACGTGTGTGGGTTGTTGGAACCTGATCTGTCCTGGACTGACCACCGAGAGAACACTGAAATTGACTGTGATAAGCCGACTCCCATCCTACGCTTGTCAGGATGTACACTTGCTGCCAGTGTCTCTTGGCATATAAGCTTCAGAACGGTCACCTGTGTGGGTGTCTGTGTAGGCTCGTCGTAGACAATGCTTCACATTTAGGGCTGACTCAGAGTGATGGGAGCAGGGCTCAGCTTTCCTTATGTCAGGATATTGTCCTAGGTTTCAAATGAACAAGAACATATGTGCTTATGTCAGGGAGAGGGCTTTTATAATGTCTTTACAATGTATTCCTCCTTGTCTGTAAGTGAAACAATTACCCTTATTGCTCTGGTATGGTGGGGTGTGTGAGTGAGTGAGTGAGTGAGTGAGTTTAGTTTTACGCTTTTAGCAATATTCCAGCAATATCACGGCAGGGTACACCAGACACATAGTACCCATGTAGGGAATTGAACCCAGGTCTCGGCATGACGAACGAAGCTTTAACCACTGGGCTACACCACCACCCCATTGCTGAGTGGGACCCCACAAACAATACAGAAAGGCCTTCAAGATGTGAGTTGTATTTTCTCAGAAGCAGTAGGATGGATTCTGTATTCATTTGTGAATTTTGTGTTGGCTGAAAAATAGATAAAGTGAGTATTTACAGATGTTCAGTGTTGAGTATGACACTAAAGTTCTCCCATGTACACCTACAGTTGATAACCTCCCACTTACTGGCAAGCTGCTTCTTCATGTGTCATATTCTGTTGGCAAGGGAAGGAATTGACAACCAATAGAGTCTGTTTGTCTTGAATTGTAACAAAACATCTCTCTGTGACTGACCGATGACTCCCAGCCTTTGATAGTCTGATAAAACTGTCCCTCGGAAGAATTCTTTAATTAATGTTGTCTTTGTGTGGCGCGATAACGCTGAATTACCAATTTGATCCGGTAACGTTGTCTGACTTTTATTGGTGTGTTCCAGTTGTAGACTTTTGGTATACATGGTATCAAACATGTAATAAATCTTTTATGTAGAAGCCTCGGAGGGGGATCGTTTGGAAGGGTCGGTGTATGCTTTACTGAAGTCTGGTCAGACAGTTTTGTTCCCTCTCTGTCAACATGCTGTTTTGTCCGTACAGACATATCGTACAGGGCTCGTGACTATAAAAGAATTGAAAACAGGGGTTGCCATATTATGGTTGCAATATGTGATATCTTGTGATATAGGATTCCTTGTTAAATATGGTTGTAACATGATTGATATTGTGAGTGATTAGTTTTAATGAGTGATGATGATGATGATGATGATGATGATGATGATGATGATGATGATGATGATGAACCCTTGCTGCATTGTGGGGTGCTAGAAGCTTAACAGTCTCATTACCATTTCACCATTTCTGGTTACTGCATTTATGAATGAACGGAGGCCTCCTTGTAACAAATTCACTTGTGTTACATATGTGTTGTGCTGACAAACTGAGGGTCATAATCTGCATGAATCTGTTCGAACACACAATCACTGAATCCTGGCATATGAAGGGACACAACTCTGCACAGCAACTTGTGTTTGATTAAGTACCAGTGCCCTTGATTGATAGTTTGAAATATGCATCTGATTTAATAGACTTTGCAACACATGGTTTTCTATACAAATAATATTTTATTATTATCAGATCCATGAATGCTTTGAAATTTATGAGAATTTATATGATCCAAGGGTTGCGATACCATTAATGCTGCAATTTCAATGATGCCATATCTGATCATATTGCTTTTCAAGTCATCTTCCTTAGTTGTTTGAAAGAATGGTTGGTAGGGATGTCTTTTAAATAGATAGGAATTTGTTTTGTTGTTATTTGTTCATATTTGCTTTTTCGAAGTTGTGATAATTAATGTTTGGACCCAAAGTGACCTGCTTCTCTGGTTTGAGAGCTCTGCACATGACTCACCCTCGTTTCCACAGTAATACAATCATCTGGAGTCTAGTGTCTTGGTGTGAATGTGGAACTGTAATTCACTTTCCATTGTAATGTTAAGTTATTGGAGAGTCTGTACATTGAGATATGAAGAGAGTTGAAACATGAATTATTCAGGGAAACAAAAGCTCAGCAAACTGATGGAATTTCACCAGAAAGGTCAAGTGTTATTGCATGGTGTTTGATGTCAAACTCCAGTGGAAGAAATCTTTGATATTTGATCCTGAAATCTTAAGACCTGTTACAGATTAAAAGTTATTTATTAGTGAGTGACTATCGCTATATGCATGCAAATGAACATCAGGATTATCAACACAGTAAGTGGAGTACACTTGTAAGGTGTCTCACTATGCAGGCATATAGTACCAATGGTCTTGGCTAATATATCAATCGGTGGTGATAACTTGCATGCTCTCAATATCTTGTGTGGACACATATTGTGTTGTGTCGTTTCAAGTGTCCCTTTTTGTGGGCATATGTAAACCAGACAAGTGTGTGTGTGTGCGTGAGTGAGTGAGTGTGTGTCTTGCATCTGCGTGTCTTCAACAACCCATGCTTGTCAGAAGAAGCTACTAACAGGGTCGCGTGGTCAGGTGATCACTGACCTGGTTGAGACATGTCATTGTATCCCAATGGCAAAGGTCGATGCTCATGCTGTTGATCACTGGATTGTCCTGTCCAGACTCGATTATTTACAGACCACCATCATATAGCTGGACTATTGCTCAGTGTGGCGTTAAACCACAAAAAAAAAGTTATGTTGACTTACATATTTCCTTTCTCTACATGTGTGCATACATTACCAGATGTGTTTGTTTGATGGCCAGCAGGCCATTGTTCAAAGTGATCTTAGCGCTAAGGTGACCGTAACTCCCATACCTATACATAGACTTAAGGTAGTCTTAGCACTAAGGTGACTGTAACTCCCATACCTTAACATAGACTTAAGGTAGTCTTAGCGCTAAGGTGACTGTAACTCCCATACCTTAACATAGACTTAGCGACCGCCTCCGTGGTGTAGTGGTTAGAGAATCCGCCCGGAGAGCGGAAGGTCGCTGGTTCGATCCCCGACCGCGTCATACCAAAAGAGGTTAAAATATGGTACTTGTTGGTCCCTGTCTGGCGCTCGGCATTAATGGGTACAACAAGGACTGGTCGGCTCGGAGTCAGTATAATGTGTCTGAGTGGGGTATTCATGCTTCACTGCGGCATGGTATCTCAGTGGGCTAGCACTATAAAACCAGCTTCAGTCTGAGCTAGTACAAGCAGCCGCACTTACACATACACACACTACACGTCGTCATATGAGCGAAATATTCTCAAGCACGACGTTAAACCCAATTTCACCTCACCTCACCTAACCTAACATAGACTTAAGGTCGTCTTAGCACTAAGGTGACTGTAACTCCCATACCCTAACATAGACTTAAGGTAGTCTTAGCGCTAAGGTTGTTTTGTGTAACGGCACCCAGAATATTAATCTGCAACACACAAATCTTTAAGCTAATATGGGTTTCAGAGTTTTGTTTTGTTTTCAATAATCTTCTAGAGATATCAGAGAGGTTTTGAAGAAGCTGATACAGATAATTTGACTTGTGGCCGGATGTGTTCTGGAATCACTATGGCGGTCACAATACAGCTGCTTTGGTGGTTAGTGTAAGCTGGTGGAAATTGCATATTTCTGTGTCTAAATGTGGACTGAAGCTACTGTTGATTGATTACTGTGCCATCCAACTGATGGAGGTATGGTTGGTCTGACTGGGAAAGGCATTGAAGGTCTGGAGACTTATGACTAAGACTCGACCATGTGTCTACTGCGATTGAAATGCTCTCAGCTGCTGACTAGGAGACGAGACTCGTAAACTGGCTAAAGTGCTGAATAAGTGTTGGGGATGGGATGAATTAACTGCAGAGAAAGTGTTCCGACTCGCAACAGTCCTGCTTCCATGGTGGAAGACCTTGTACTTGAGGTACATTGAAACTCCTTCATAAGTGCCTGAATATGGCGATATCGTTGCGTTGGGCTTTGATTGAGTCGCTATGGAAAGAAGGCTTTATTACTTTATTTTGATTCTGCTCTCTAGATCAGATGGCAGACTGCTGTTGTCAGATGTCATGAATGCTATGATTTATTGAATCTTATATAAAGTCTGGTATTGTGAGTGTTGAGAGGAGACTAATCAAATGAAGGAAGGCCTTCAAATTGAACATTAATGCACCAGTTATTAAAGGTCAAAATATTCTATTTTTATAGCGAAATAGGAATTATTTGTGGTTGTAGTTATTGTTTTCATAAGCGAATGCCTCTTCAGTATTAATTCAGGATTAATTTTTGACTGACTTTTGAGTTGATATTTGCACAATTTTGTACTTGAAGTCCATTTGTGTAACATCATAGTGACATTAAAGGCATTCTGGTTTAAGGTTCAACAGCTAACTGCACAGGCTGCTTCCCTTAGATATAACAAGATCTGCTAATCTTTGGTTTTGGATCCTAGATTTGTTCCGATTACGAAAAATGATCTGTTACCACCTTATTAAGTTGATATCCTTAAAATTAAATTAAATGTCATGTTTTTAAAAAATTAAAAGCAATGTCATGTTTTTTTTTTTAATCAATTGAGTGAGTGAAAGTTGCTTATTGACTCCTCAGCAATTTTGCAGCTATTTGCACCGATTTTAAAATTAAAAGCAATGTCCTATTTTTTAAGATTAAAAGCAATGTCATGGGTTTTTTAATAACTCTGAGAGTATGCCAAAGCATCAAATGCAGAGCCTAGTAAAGTTCAATGAAATCTTACAATGATAATCTGGAACTGCTTTCCAATAACTGACTTACAGAGTTCAACAGGATGCTATAACAGAGATTTTCTGGAAAACAACCCATAGCTAATAACATTTTGTTTCATAAGTGTTTGCCGTTACGCTAATAACTTCACATATTACATGTAATGTTTGATCAAATCTCATCATGGCATTGAATGGTTTCCAGGCTGATGGTATTCTAGCATTGTCTTGAATGTTAAATGTAAATAGAACTGACAGTGTCATCGTGACATGAATTCCACCGAACTTTAACAAGGATCATAGAACATTTATACTTGCTATAAACCTGTATTTTCTGCATCAGCGGTTATTTATTTCTGACATTTTAGGATTAATGACCTAATGTTCTCTGAATTGTTGCATTTATACAGTAATAATAATGAACTGTTTTTCAAAGAAATGCCAAAGTGAATGATTATTATTTGGAAATAAAAATTTATTATAGACAAAAATAGCTAATGTTTTTTAGAAATTGTTGCTGAGCACTTCTTCAGTGTACTGAAATAATGCCAATGTGAAAGAGAATCAGGAATTCTTACATCCATGGTACACAAAACTCATAAACTCAACACCCTTTGAGATGAAATGTCACGAGGCCAAGAATTTGTCTCAACAATTTTCAATTTCAACAAAGTCCCTTTTGAGCACTTGAGAACCTAAGGGCTTTTATGGTTTGTTAACTTTGATTGTGTTTTCAGTGTATTACAATGTATGGGTTTTTGTCAGTGAAGTTGGCAGACTTGATGTTCTGCTAATCAATTCTATAACTTTTTCTGTTAAATACCTCTCCATTCCAATTGATTTTTGTTCAAGTGGGGCAAAAACCATTTGTCTTGTCGTATCTTTGTTATTCACAAACCTATTTTTACCACAAGAAAGGAACTGTCTGTCATTTTAGGTGATGCAAGGTTTATTCTATGATCTCAACGCTTCCATACAATGTCTTTGATTTCTGGCATCTCAATCAGTTGCCATGGCAATTGGATACCCCATTTTTCTGCATGTAGAGGCATTTTGGCACAAATGAGAGTAGTCGCTGAAGAAAGTGACTTTTTTTACCAGGATGTTGTGTTTTGAATAACAAGAAGTTGATATCTCCCTAGCTGCTTTCCCTCTGTTGGTGGAAGATCCTTAAAAGTTCCTGGATTAAAGAAAGAAAAGTTTGTTTTATTTTTAATTGTTACTTTAAAGGTTTCAATGGATAATGCGACTGGCACGCGAAGGTGTAAAAAGTGTCAGATCATCCAGTTGAATTTAGCAAAACTTACTACAGTTAGGCAGCTTAAACTTGTCACGTTTACAAATAATGTCATTTAAACCAGCAAATTTAGTTTGATGTCTATAAACAGGACAGTGTTTTGGACTTGCGCATACATTCTTTAGCAAATGAGTGTTGTAAAATATTTGACTGGTCAAAACCTTTTACCAAAGTTGTTTCAAACAGTTTATTGGCTGAGTAGTGAGTGAGTTTGGTTTTATGCCGCTTTTAGCAATTTTCCAGCAATATCACGGACACCAGAAATTGGCTTCGCACATTGTACCCCTGTTGGGAATCGAAACCAGGTCTTCGGTGTGACGACCGATTGCTTAACCACTAGGCCACCCCAACGCCCCAATTGGTTGAGTAAGTGGCAAACAGTTAGTTGTGCCTCACAGTCCTTCACAGCTTCCTCCAATCCAGATCTGTCAATAATTGGTACAGCTGTTAGAGGAGGATTTACAGTATAGTCCAGTTGCTTGTTGTTGCTTTTGGACAAAACCCATATCACCCTGACGGATACTGCAACAATTAATTTTCTTGCTGACATGTTTGAATCTGCCTTTGTGAGTTGAGAGACCGCACTCAGCAAATTCCAAAACAGGCGGGAAATCAGATCTTGACCAGACAATCCAGAGATTAACCTGTTCTTTGTCATATGAACTTTCACCAAGTCATAAGGAACTGTACAGCTTATTGCTTTACGACAAGGGGCTTTTATGGGGTAGCCTGGGTTGGTGAAGACCTATTTTCCCGGATCGTCGGGTCGAATCTGAAGACCAGGGTTCAATTGAAAACATGGGTACAATCAGATGTTGAAGCCCATTTCTTTGGTGTATGACTTTCACTGACTCATGATATTGCTGGAATATTGCTTTAAAAGCGGCGTTAAACCAAACTCACTCGCTCAAGGCAGGGTTCAATTCACATGATTACAATGTGTGAAATCCATTGCAGTCCCGCCCTGATATTTCTGGAATATTTGTGGTCGGGTAAATGGGTATGAAGGCTTTTTATTCTCCCCACTCTGAATAATGTATGAAGGATTTATTCTCCCACTCCCACACACACACACCCATGTGGGATGCATAATATTTTATTAAGATCAAGTGGACCAATCACATCTTAACTTTGACATGGAAGTAAGATAATTTGGCAACAGATATTAAATCAGAACTGATCAGTACAGACAGTCAAAACAATTATTGCTCTGTTACAGTGTCAGTCATTGCAAAGTGAAATAAATAGAAAACAGTTTTTAAGTTTAATTTTTATGCCCCCGCATATAGGGTTACCCTCCATGTCCGTCCGTCCGTACGAAACAGGGAATGTACTCTATCCACTTCTCCACAAAAAACGCTCTGTGGAATTCAATGAACTTATACATGGGCTTTCTTGGGACTCTAATGGTGTGCATCTCATATTTTGTTTTTGTATTTTATTGTTTTTTTGTAAGTGTAGAGACATTTGAACTTAGGTACATTTTGCTGAATTTCTCTATGATGATAGTGTAATAGGGGATGAAGTCTATCCACTTCTCCACAAAAACTGCTCAACAGAATTGAATGAACTGCTACATGTCTTTCATAGGGACTCTAAAGGTGTGCATTTCATAATTTTTTATGCAATTTCTTAATTTTGTCACTTTTACGGATGTTTGAAGTTAGTTAAATTTTGTTCTATTCAGCCTGTTCGTTCCATCCAGCAGGGGGGTGTACGTTATCCACTTCTCCTCAAAAACTACTTTATGGAATTCAATTAGATTACACATGTGCTTTATAGGGACTCTAAAGGCATGCATCTCATATTTTGATTTTGTATTTTATTTATTTTTCCAATTTTAATGCCGTTTGAACTTACATAAATTTTGTTTAATTTCTCTCTGAAAATAGTGTTATAGGGGATGAAGTTCATCTACTTCTCCACAAAAGCTGCTCAACAGAATTGATTGAGCTTCTACATGTTTCACTCTAAAGGTGTGCATCTCATACCTTGTTCATCCAATTTCTTATTGTCACTTCTACAGATGTTTGAACTTAGTTGAATTTGGTTCTATTCATCCTGTTCGTCCCATACAACAGGGGGTGTACTTTATCCACTTCTCAAAAACCACTGCACAAAACTCATTTAGCTTACATATGTCTTTTATAGAGACTCTAAAGGTGTGCATCTCATATTTTGTTTTTGTATTTTATAGTTTTTTGAACAGTTTTACAGTTTTTTATAGACATTTGAACTTAGATAAATTTTGTTGAATGCTTATGACGTCACGGCCAGAGTTAACAGTTACTGTTCAGTTTACCTGATGATGGGGCCAGAACAAGCCCTGAAACGTTGTACTCGAGAATAAAAAGAAGATGTAACCCAGAAAAAATCTCTATGTTCATCAAATATCATCTTCTAAACGCCAATCAAGCATCTAAAACAAATAATGTTGTACGATATAAGTGGAGATCAGGTATTTCCAGAAATAATGAAATATTTGTTTTGTTTGTAGCAAACGTTTTGCCTTGATGGAGAGGGCATAGCGACTTCTGTGTATGATCGTTACTGATGGTTGGGAAATAACATTCACTTTATGTATGTTTCGTTTCTTAGGCCACAAAGTAGCACGCATTGAATAAACAGACTTGTCCGTGCAGACAGAAATTTTATTGATTTTTGAAATGTTAACCAAACAAGTCAGGAAAAAGGCCATTTAAAGCAGCCCACTTCATATCTCAATCTAACCCTTTTTGCATTCTGTCATGTAATAGGGAAAGTTTAAACAGAAATCTTTTTTGGGGACGTTGCTTGAAATGTCTGCTTGTTGCAGTGAAGAGAATGGACTGTAGCATCCATTTCTATCAGCGGACAGAGGTATGGTTAAATGGGTACGATTTATTGACTGAGGTTTTTGCATGTTTTGCTTCCATTGGATTGTCTACCTACACCACAATGATAAATGGTCTCTTTACCACTGGGCGATTGATTCTCCCACTGAATTCATCACTGAATCTCTGTAGAGAAAACTGGAGAAAAATCCAATTTTTTAATAGATTTGTAGCAAATGTTCCCAGCCAATAATCTGATAAAAAATGTGATACCTTATACATATTTTTTATTAATTTATTGATATGATCCATACCGAGCTGGCTCCCAGGGTTCTGAATCATCCAAGAGATAAAAATGTTGATGATTTTACAGAGAGAATGATGAAAGTACTGAAGAGTGTAAATTGGCGATACTGTTTGTAACAGGATTAGCATTCAAATAGTGCTCAGTGTTTTCAGTCTCTGAGGATTTGTCTAATACTTTTATTGAATTCATGGTAAAGCTTATTAAATTTCTGTTAAAGTTTATTAAAGAACAGTAATGGTGGCTGGTTCTTTTCCGTGGCGTGTTTGACACGATTAGCATAGACGCCATTTACAAACACATGAAACGTTTTGCATAATTGTGGAGATGAAAACGAACTGAATTAAGTTTGTACTGTTTTGTGGGCGTGGAAGAAAAGCTTATATTTTATTCCTTTCTGTAACTCTGAAAGCTGCATGTAAATTATTCAAGTTATGTAGGTTTGACATTTGTGGCTGCTATTTCAAAATCAAAATTATCTAGCAAATTCCTGAAAAATAGATTTAACTGGGTAGATATCTTTCTTTCAAAGTTCAGATTTTTGTTGTAGGTGGATCAGTGTTTACAGGTGTTCGCTTTAGTCAAATTTGCTGTGAATAGTTACGAAATTGCTGATGGGGTATTAAACAATATTTACTCACTTACTCATGCACTTTAGTGAAGTGAACTCATTGCAGTGTGGACACATTGTAGTATTGGTACTGTCAGTAGGTTGATACTCAATCATTCTTTAAAACATATCCTAATAGAATCGATGCCTATTGAGCTGATTATTGTTAGGTCATCCAGAAAGGAGTTTATGTGTACCGAATAAGTCATTTCAACATGATGACCAAATGATTTGAGAAGTGGCTGCTTAACTGCCCACAGTATCAAATCAAAATATGACATGGGTACTATTTGAGACAGTGTCTCATTAAATGTGAAATGTTTAACCAGAGCTTCATAGGGGACCCCATGATTAATTTTTCAGGTGACTTGCAGGAAATGTGATGGTCCCATAAAGTAATGAAATCATGTGGTGTTCTGTAGTTTTTTGTTATTACTTTAGTGAATGGAATAAGTCAGCAAATGAAATTTATTGTGCAGCCTTGGGACAGTATATTTTTTCTCCATCCAGTCTCTATATTTGTGTGTTGTGTAATACTCAATTGCGATATATGTATTGTGCTTTTGAATGTCAGGATATAAACTGTGTGGTACAAGATTGTCTCTGGTTTCCCTGCACCAGATCTGGGCCTTGTTCCAATAAATGACCCTTGAGCTAAGACTATTGGAGAATGATAGCAATGATCATCTTGTCTGTATGGGACACAGTCATGGTAATACTGTCTATGGGACTTTTCCAGAATTAAGACCGAATACTCCCCCGTACGTTGTAATTAGTTTTCAGGAACCTTTGTTGTTCTTAAGAACAGTTTGATTGCTATTTTCTGTTTGACTTATAAGATTCCAATGTGCAATCTTTTCCCATGGTCGCCAACTGGTGTTGCTATGATACTGTGTTTTGCGTGCATTGAGGCAATGTATCTTTGGACTACAAAGCACACTGTGTCTACAAAACATATCGTGTAACTTGCACTTGACTGCGATATGTTGGTATTTGAGGACATTTTTCTGGGGGAAAACAGTTCCCATGATTTGTAACAAACAAGACATTAAGTACAATTATTGATTCCTTTAGAGCTAACGTTTGGGTTACTTTTTGAAATATTGGTTGAAGAACCAGATTTGTTTTTATTCAACTTCTGTCGGAAAATTGAATAATTAATTCCACACAACATCCATAATACTTGCCATGTCATGAAATGTGGACAGAGTTTATGAATGAACTGCCATGGTGAGCAATGACCATGTCACCTCATGACTTCTGTGAGTGAGTGAGTGAGTTTAGTTTTACGTTTTACTTGGATGACACATGTCATGGTATCCCAATTGCGTAGATCGATGCTTGTGCTGTTAATCACTGGATTGTCTGGTCCAGATTTGATTATTTACAGACAGCTGGAATATTGCTGAGTACGGAGTATTGCTGAGGCCTGATGCCAGCACAGTATATATAGATGTGACATTTATTGTTGGAGTTTCACATCACATCTGCACATGTCATTAAGTTAGCATGGTGATGTGTGTTATGTGTGTTGTCTCAGTGTCAAGTATAATCTCTAACAAGGGACATTCTGTGGCATACCTGGCACAAAGGATCTACTGTAGTAAATCCTTGAGACAGATGTAGATTTAGTAAAGAGTCCCTGCTAGCAGGTTATTCTGTGAAAAGAAGATTGTCGCTTACACACTCACTCACTAAAAGACTCCCTGCTAACAGGTTACTCTGTGAAGATCCTCACTCACTCATTTACTCACTCACTCACTCACTCTTGTGGCAAGGATGCTGACAGCCTACTTTGCCTCAGAGTCCCATGGGAGATTAGCAGTGAGAGTGTAGCGCTCTATAGTACAAGCTTATAATTGGTTCAAGTCCGAAAGATCAAATAAAGCCCACATTGTCTCCTTGGACCCATGATGTCCCCTGATGCTGGCAGAACACAACATGAATGGAACTTGACTCAGACACATGTTTCTCTCTTTCTTGTTTGATCTTGAATTTAGTGGGACATTCCAGATTTTTTACCCTAATCACTTGTCAGCTGTTGGAATGTCCTTAATCTTGCTTTACAAGTATTTATTGTACAGCTGTAATTGCTATTACCAAGATTGATTTCAATGTCGATGGAATTTATTCCGATGGGCCTCCACTATTTCTTTTAATTCCAGAGGGTGCGTTTTAAACAATTTGATTTATTGAATGTGGTAGCCATTTACATCGGCTCTTCTGCTTCAGCTAAATTTTTTGTACCACATTTTATTGAATCCAATTTAGGCGTGTCAAACTAATCTTTTTCTATGTCACTGGTTTCAATTAAGCAGAACGGTGAGAATTCAGCACTGATTGGAGAATCTAGGGAAGCTAGTTTGGCAATCTCGACTTTGAACCTTAACTTGTTTATTGGCCTGATTGAAGCAAATTAATGATTTGTCCCAAAAATAACTCAAATTGACTGGAGTTTGCCTTAGGTAATTTGACTGCCGGGTAATTTTCAAGAAGGGATTAAGATTGGCTTTAAATTGTGTTGATAATCATGTGCGAAAGATTTGGACTTTGAATGTAGGTTAACTCATTGTTTGGTTTCATCTCTTTCTGTTAGCTCCTTTCTGGAACCTTGAATGAGCACATGTCTATACCTGGCTAATATTGTCAAAAGTAAATTGCTTAATGCAATCTGGGTATAGAAAATAAACTCTCGTAACCAGAATTCAACTGTGCATCAAATTGGTCCCAAGTATCTCTTTAGTTGTTAAGTCCAGCAGAGACATTGTGTCCAGCAGGACGGTTCTTGGTTGGAACCGAACTTCAGCTGGCCATGTTTTTTGTAGGTGTGTTCAGGAGGTAACACAGTGTGATGGTCTCACTCAGTAGCTCAGTTCATTAGGGTGGCGTGTCTTATTAATCAGTTTGTTATTCATAAACAGGACAGCCATGATTTGTAATATTTCATAATACGCACTTAGAGACCCACATGATTTGGATGTAATGACCTTAATGAGTGAGTGAGTTAGTGTGGTTTTACACTGCTTTTGGCAATATTCCAGTAAAATCACGGCAGGGGACACAGAAATGGGCTTCACACATTGTACCCATGTGGGAAATTGAACCCAGGTCTTTGGCGTGACAAGCATACACTTTAACCACTAGGCCACCCCAATGACATGAAAGAGAGAGTGAGGCAGAAGAAAGAGTGCATATATACATATATTTTCATGTCTCTCTGTAGGATTTGTGGTCTCACTGTCAAATTTTATTTAATCTGATGGCCACTGAATTGTCTGGTCCAGACATTGATTATTTACAGACATTGATCAACCATATTGCTGAAATTTTGCACGAACTGCATTCTGCACCACGGTCCAGTTGATGTCAAGGTCAACTTTTGGTCCTTACATTGATGCATAGCTCTGCCTAAACTCAGTTCATAGACAGTAAAATGTTTAGCATAGCTTGAGTACCATGGGGATGCTGTTTGTGTGGAAATAACTTTTGTCAGTGGAATAATTACGGCTGTAATTTACATACATGTGTTATTAATGGGTCATTAAGGGACGCCATGGGCAGTGAGAAACGTAAGGGCTCAATAAACAGAAGTTTAATAGTGTTGTTATGGTGGAAGCTGAAGCAGGGTCTATCACTGTAAGGGGAATAAATCTGAAACCATGTCCTTGAATCCTTTAATATATTTATTCTGCTAGGTACCAATTTTAACTCTTTCATGATACAGTTCATGCTTTGAAAATTGTGTAAATTGAAATAAATGGTTTAGTCATGATATGATCGAGTAATAATGTTTGAAGTAAATCATTCCAAGTTCAAGGTTATATGTGTCACCTGTTATTGTCACCATGGTAATTCATAAACTCATGCTCATGATATACTGGGAACTGTGCTATCAACTCCGCTTTCAGCTCAGATTGCTTATGGATGTGGAAAGGATTTTGTCACTTGTATTTGTTATTTGAGTGAATGTATGTGTGTTATGTTTCCATCAGTATGGAATAATACTGGTTTTGTAGTGCCAGTCCACTGGAATGCCATGCTCCAGTGTAACATAGATACCCCATCCATTCAGACTTGCTCCGATCACCCAGTGTGTGTTTCACACTCTAAATTCTGATGGTAGAGTAACAGCATGTACCATCTTTAAAGTCTTTTGTTGTGGTAGGGTAACCTAGTGGTTTAAGCATTCACTCGTCATGCTGAAGACCCGGGTTCGATTCCCCACATGGGTACAATGTGTGAAGCCCTTTTCTGGTTTCCACTGCCGAGATATTGCTGGAATATTGCTGAAAGCGGCTTAAAACTCGCTCACTCACTCACTCACTCACTCACTCACTCACTCACTCACTCACTCTCACTCACTCCTCCACTCTCCTCCAGCTCCTCCGCTCCTCCAGCTCTCACGCTCACTCGCTCGCTCCATGAAGGCGGACTTAGAGACTATTCACATGTAGTAGTTTTGACATTGCAAATGTTAGGGTCACCTCACCCCACCTAAAAAATATAGAATAACAATAGTCTGGTCTGAGACAGCTATATTTGCATCAATTATTAAAGCATGTTGAATCTTAGGAACGAATCTATTTCCAGAATTGTTACTGAGCAGAAGTGAAGAAGCTCTTCTCTGACAGGATTGCATCACAGGCCATTGGTTGATTTACTATTGTGCCTGGGTTCCATTTCCTGTTCAGGATTGCCCTTGGTGAAAACCTAATGTCCTGCTATAATGCAGCAGAGAGTGGAACAAAAATATTTATCTTTTAAACGAGCGACATGTAGAATTTGTGGTATTGACCCCATTAACTCTTTCCTCTTTGTTTCAGATTTGACTGCGGCACAGGCATCGGTGTACTGCGCAGTCTAGGGGAGGTAACTCTGGGCAGGTGGAACCAGGTGACGGTACAGAGGGAGGAGAATGGTGCTGGTCTGCAGCTGAATGAGGGGGATATAGTGGAAGGCACAGCACAGGTGGGCCATCTTTAGTCTTGTATATTGGAAGGGTGGTATATGTTGATACTTGTACAGTCTGTTACGGACAATATGATATTGGAAGGGTGGTATATGTTGATACTTGTACAGTCTGTTGGGACAATATGATATTGGAAGGGTGGTATATGTTGATACTTGTACAGTCTGTTGGGACAATATGATATTGGAAGGGTGGTATATGTTGATACTTGTACAGTCTGTACGGACAATATGATATTGGAAGGGTGGTATATGTTGATACTTGTACAGTCTGTTAGGACAATATGATATTGGAAGGGTGGTATATGTTGATACTTGTACAGTCTGTTAGGACAATATGATATTGAAGGGTGGTATATGTTGATACTTGTACAGTCTGTTAGGACAATATGATATTGAAGGGTGGTATATGTTGATACTTGTACAGTCTGTTAGGACAATATGATATTGGAAGGGTGGTATATGTTGATACTTGTACAGTCTGTTAGGACAATATGATATTGGAAGGGTGGTATATGTTGATACTTGTACAGTCTGTTGGGACAATATGATATTGGAAGGGTGGTATATGTTGATACTTGTACAGTCTGTACGGACAATATGATATTGGAAGGGTGGTATATGTTGATACTTGTACAGTCTGTGGTATATGGACAATATGATATTGGAAGGGTGGTATATGTTGATACTTGTACAGTCTGTCTAGGACAATATGATATTGGAAGGGTGGTATATGTTGATACTTGTACAGTCTGTTCGGACAATATGATATTGGAAGGGTGGTATATGTTGATACTTGTACAGTCTGTACGGACAATATGATATTGGAAGGGTGGTATATGTTGATACTTGTACAGTCTGTTCGGACAATATGATATTGGAAGGGTGGTATATGTTGATACTTGTACAGTCTGTACGGACAATATGATATTGGAAGGGTGGTATATGTTGATACTTGTACAGTCTGTTCGGACAATATGATATTGGAAGGGTGGTATATGTTGATACTTGTACAGTCTGTACGGACAATATGATATTGGAAGGGTGGTATATGTTGATACTTGTACAGTCTGTACGGACAATATGATATTGGAAGGGTGGTATATGTTGATACTTGTACAGTCTGTTAGGACAATATGGATTTGCAAATGCAGACTGATCAGGTGGTCCAGGTATAAGGTACTGCAGTTCACTTTGGAGATTTGCTTCCCTTACCTAAGCAAGGATTGCAAGGATCTGAAGCCCATATTTTTCGATGTAATGATGTTTCAAAGCTTGGACCCTGTTCCGTAAAGTGATCCTAGTGGTACGACTCTCTTTGTCTATTTGCTACAATATTGGCGTCACTTTCATCCTGATGCTAAGCTTGCTGTGGGAAGGAATCAGTTGGGGCAAGGATTAACTTGATTAATATGAAAAGGGACAGACAATTCTCTGCCATGTTCTGCTGGCCCTGGGTTCAAATCCCGGGTTCAGCATGACTGTACACCTTGCCAAGTCAGAGCCATATCCATGGGTTTCCTCAACACAGTGCCTGTCATTTATGATTAGTCACGGGCGGTGGGGTAGTCTAGTGGTTAAAGCGTTGGCTCGTCACGCCGAAGACCCGGGTTTGATTCCCCACATGGGTACAATGAGTGAAGCCCATTTCTGGTGTCCCCTGCCGTGATATTGCTGGAATGTTGCTAAAAGCGGCGTAAAACCATACTCAGTCAGTCAGTATGATGTGTCACATAACACTACCCTCAACACTCCTGCTGCACACCAGGATGTCACTAAAAATACAGCTGTAAAGTCCACCGAAGGACACAAAATGATATTCTGATATGTAATTTCTTGTTTTAGTTCGAATTTTATGCAGCTTTAAGCATGCATGTACTTTATGCTTCAGGGCGCATACACCCGTATCACCCTCCGCCTCCACCTCTACCTGGGCGGCTACAGCAACATGTCCTCCATAACTGACCGCATCGGCATGGCCAAGCAGTATGTTGGCTGTGTCCAGGAACTGAGCATCAATGGCTACAAGTACGACATGAGGAAGGGGGAGATAATTGGGGATGCACAGTTCGGACTCAATGTTGGTGAGTAGCTGCCTCATGTATAGTGATTGGTATGTGTGTTGTTTTTGTTTACTATTAGATGCAGAATTGTATTGTAAATAATGGCAAGTCATAACATTAGAATCATTCGACATTTTACACTAAGTAATTGAGGGATTCTGGTTAAGAATATAGGTCCTGTCCTGTGGTATATAGAGGATATTATACGAGTGACCGTGTCATACTATGTTTACGACACGAATGCCTAAATGTTGGTATTTCCCGAGCGAGAGCGAGGGATATGCCGATATTAAGGCACTATGTCGTAAACATAGTATGATATGGGCACGAATATAATATTCTGTTTATTACCGAAGTCGTCAAATTGAGAAAAATACACCCAAATCTACTTTCAAACATAGGCTAGCTACCTGCCGTCGCCGCATGTAGGCGGCAACGTCACAGAAGAAATGTGACGTCATAGCCTTGTTTAAGACGTCACGTCACCATGTCAATGTGATATTTTGCCCTAGGGCATTGTATGAAAAATATGAACCCTGATATGTTCGCCCTCGTAGGTAATAAGTAATAATAACATAAGAAACGACTAAATCTATCAGGTGATCGCAGCTTGTGACATGGTCGAGTGAGAGTGTTTATATCTCAGTTACATTGACCGATCCTTTTTGTAACAATCCCTTGATTCTCAGGGCTGTAGGATGGCCTTGTGGTAAGAGCGTTAGTTCTTGCGAAACAAATCCTACTGGTGTTGTAATGTGGGAACACATGCTGAGATAGAGAATTTGGTCCAATATTGTATGTTTTAGGTGGTATGTAAGTGTTGCCATGTTTGGACCTGCTGTGATACTACTGTGTTTGTTTCCAGGTGAGTGCAGTGAGGGAATCTGTGACAACATTGTGTGTCAGAATGGCGGTTCCTGCAGTCCTCGCTCCGCTGACAGCCATGTCTGTCTGTGTCCTCTTGGTTCTGCTGGAGATTTCTGTGAGAAACGTAAGTCCTGCAACAACTGTACTTCAACATTTGTCGCAGACAATTGCAAACAGTTATTCACTATTCAACTAGTTGGACTTTCAGAAAAGAGCTTCAATTCTATCATATATACAAGGTTTTTAAAAAAGTTAAATGTCTTGTACACTTGAACTATGAACCTATTACCATGCTCATATGTTGAACTGCCTTATCTAATTCATGGATCTGATGGTGATTCTTAAAGGTTCATATCTTTTTCCAAGAGTCCTATGACTCTTTCTGAATCACCATATTTTGATAATGTTCTTCAGCGTAAAAATATATGTTGGATTTCATACACTCCTTTGTCAGTACTACAAAAACATACAGAAGTAAAACAATAAATTCTTTTAAATACAAAACCATAATTAGATCAGGACCATAATTCTTGTATTTTAGCAGTCATCAAACTATAAAATTTAAACGGATCAAAGTTCAACAGAAGTCCTTTTCACTTTCAACCATCTATAAGTAGTTGTCACTTGATACTTCTGACCCTGCATGTTCGTTGCTGTTTCAGGACACGACGTGCACATCCCTCGGTTCAGTGGTCACTCCTACCTGCAGTACGAGGGTCTGAACCGCCGGGTCTTGTCCTACACCGAGATCGAGGTGGTCTTCAAGCCCATGATGCCTGACGGCTCCATCCTCTACAATGGCTACACCAAGGACAGGAAGGGAGACTTTATCTCTCTCGCTCTCAGGGATGGAATCATCGAGTTTAGCTTTGACCTTGGAACTGGTCCGGCTGTCATAAGGTCAGTAGAATTTGAAAATCTGTTCATGTTTGTTGATGATATTACTGAATAAAGTCAGTTTCTGATGCTCTGGATGGTTCCTAGAGAAAGGAAACAATTCAAACTCTGAGCACAATAAACTATTTAGTTTTAAAATGTTTACCACAAATTTATGTATGTTCACTATTGTACTGAAGGATTCTTAAAATAACAGAATAGTTGATATTGCATTTTGAGGTCTGGAACATATGTGGTCATTGAGTGGCAGGTTTGTAGAATATTGTGATAGTCTAAGGCTCTATAGAATTTTTATTCAGAAGAGGATTTCCATATTATGAACATTTCAGGAAGTGTGAAATTGGAAATTGAACAGGACTCTCTTTAGATGTGACTATATTTCATTAAGAGTGAGTAGATACATACAGGAATGTGATTTCAGTTTCTCAAAGCTTAGTGTACGTCTATATTTGTGTAGACTTTTGAGAGATGATGGCTAGTGCCAGTAGATTATATGCAAGCACTATTCAGTGCATATAAAGAAATACAGGACATCAAGCTGACTGGCTTTATCTGAAGCAGCTAGTGTGATTACTGTACCAAAGTAAGTGTGTGATACAGGTTCTATTCTGTCACACTTTCCCCCCACCTTTGTTCCAGGAGTCACTTACCCGTGTCCCTTGACCACTGGCATGTGGCGAGAGCATCACGGACCGGACTGCAGGGCATCCTCGAGGTGGATGACCAGCCCCGCAGCGAAGGGGAGGCACAGGGGGCGTACACACAGCTCACGCTACTGGAGGGGCTGTTCATTGGGGGACATCGCAACTACGACGAGGTGTCCAAGTACCACAACATGACCAACTCCTTTGTAGGCTGTATACAGAAGGTGAGGCCAAGCTGGCTGTCATTGGGGCTAGTTTAATGCCCTGTTGGAAGTATTTTATGATGAAGTGAGTGAGTTTAGTTTTGCGCCACTCTCAGCAATATTCCAGCTATATGGCAGTGGTCAGTAGATAATCGAGTCTGGACCAGACAATCCAGTGATCAACAGCATGAGCATTGATCTGCACAACTGGGAACCGATGACATGTGTCAACAAAGTCAGCGAGCCTGACCACACGATCCGGTTAGTCGCCTCTTACGACAAGCATGGGCTACTGAAGATCAATATTCTAACCTGGACCTTCACAGGTATTTTATTTTGAAGAATTTTAGTAGTAGAAGAATTTTAGAAGTATTTCAAAAGTTTGCCACAAAGAGATGCAGGATTCTTTTCCTTAAAGTGATTTTAGAGCTACAACTATCATAAGTCTGTGTTAAAGAATGGGATGTACAACAGTTGTACCAATAGGCCCTGATGTATATTCCTACACATCTCCCTGTGACTGGAAGATGGCTGTATGATCTAACCTACTTTGTGATGTATGTGTGCAGTACACTATGTCTTGTATTGTTAATCGGGGGGTTGTTGACAACAACATATCAGTTTGATGTTCAGTATTCTCTGTTGCTGTCAATTTTTACTTGTTATGCTGGGAAGATCTTGTGGAATAAGGGAGATAACTCTTGACAGACATTGATGAAAATACTTATGATTTTTGGCACATATTTCAAATAGACTGACTGACTGACTGAGTTTGGTTTTACGCCGCTTTTAGCAATATTCCAGCAACATCACGGCAGGGGACACCAGAAATGGGCTTCACACATTGTACCCATGTGGGGATTGAACCCGTACTCTTCGCCAGTGGACGAGCCAACGCTTTAACCATTAGGCTACCTTCAAATAAATATCTTGTAAATGTCATATTCAGCTTTAAGCATTAAAAATGTCAATATAATTGTAAAGTTTTGAACAAATCTCTTTAATGTCTCTATGTTTAAAAATGGAAAACATATTAGATCTAATACTCTGCCTGCTATTTGCCCAAGGTGCACAGAATTAGCCGTAATAAACTTGCTTAGTCTTCTAATGAAAAATAAAGTCATTCAAAGCTTTAGAAATGAAAGGTACATTGGCCAGACAGATGAAGCAAGAAATCTCCCACCTGACAATAATGACATACAGGTCTAACAATTGTCACCAATCATGTTGTTGTTTTAGGTTGTGATCAACAAGAGGCCGGTGCGGTTGATGAAGGAGATGGCGGACGGGGTCAACATCGAGCCCTGCAGCCACCCATGTGCCGGCGAGCCCTGTATGAATGGTGGGGAGTGTCGGCCCAAGCGGGACATCTACACCTGCTACTGCCCTCTAGGATATGCCAACACTAACTGTGAAGACAGTGAGTAGTGCTAACACATGTCCTGCACACTCATGGGCCCAATAGATACAGTCTCCCCCACCATAGAGAATGCACTGAAACATATAACTGAAGTCTAGAATGTTATAACACTCAAAAATGTTTTGGCAAGTATAGATTGCTTAAAAGCAATAGAGAGTACATTGAAAGATTAATAATACTGAAGATGAGAATCTTTTGGCAAGTCTATGTTGCTCCCAGGCAGTAGAGAAGGCATTGAAATATTAATCCAGCTGAAGTCTACAATGATTTGGCAAGTCTAGATTGCTTCAGCTCTCGCATTGCTCTTTTGGGATGTTCTATTTTGTAGGTGTATTGTTTTTAAGAAATGTCTTTTCTGGTTAGTGTCAGCTAAGTACTGATTGTGTCTTTCTCTTTTCAGTAATCCTTACTTTCTCCATAAAATGTTATAGGCTAGATAGGAAAGTTTGTTGTCAGGCTTTAAAGCTGCATACTTGAAGATAATGTGATCATAAGACTGATTTGTTGATTTGGATAGTACTATCTTGTTTTCACAGCAAGCTTTTTTACTGTTGTGTTTTGTCGCTGGTTAAATTTGCATGTAGAGTAGAGAGTGTAGGTCACTCATCGTGATAATGACAAGTGTCATTTGACTGATGTCTTGACTCTGAAAGGCCCTGTGGAAGAGTTATCTCCCATTGTCTATATACCTTCTGAGTGTTGTCTTGACTCTGAAAGGCCCTGTGGAAGAGTTATCTCCCATTGTCTATATACCTTCTGACTGTTTTCATTTTGTTTCATTTCAGGAATGGAAAAACTACCAGAAAAGCCGATGTTTATTGGAACTAGTTTCCTAATGTTTACTGACAAAAGAATATTGAAAAGGTGAGATGTCCTGTTAAATGATAATGTGTAAAGATGTACATGACATCATTGAAAAGGAACAAGAGAGAATTCAATATGTTAGGGATGTATTACCAGTATTGTAATTCATTTTGTTCTACGTTTTGTATAACAACACAATCCAAACAAATAACTAACTGTAATTAAACATGACATGATGTGTCTTTTGTCTCAAGTCCATCTCAAAATGAATTAGTTTTGAACATGAATAATTACTTTGTCATGTTTACTTTTCTCTTGGGGTGCGGTGGGGTAGTCTAGTGGTTAAAGCGTTGGTTCGTCTCGCTGAAGACCCGGGTTCAAATCCCCACATGGGTACAATGTGTGAAGCCCATATCTGGTGTTCCCCTGCCGTGATGTAGCTGGAATATTGCTAAAAGCGGCGTAAAACCAAACTCAGTCAGTCAGTCAGTACTTTTCTCTTGGCTGAACACCTCGAACAAGTTAATATGTTTTTGAGGCCATTTTACCAAATAATATGTCAATATGAATATTTGTTTTCAAAGTATATATAACAATTGAATCAATATGTAATTGATTTGGCACTCAACAACGTCTGACTGTATTGATACATAAACATGCAATACATAGTGCCCCTTCACATCATGACCCTATTGCAGGATTTATTTTGTAAAGTGAAAAGTGAATGTGAAATGTTATGGGTCCTAAATGTGTGAAAGAAATATGTGAAATATAACAGGACAACAATTTATAGCCTTAACGTATCTGAATATAGAGATGTACTGTAAAAGTGTTAGAAACTGTTCAAGAACATTGATGATTTTGTTTGTAGTTCATATTTTGAATCCCTGCTGTTTTCGTTTCAGGGTAACGGGAAACAAAATTGATCTTCAGATGCATATTTTACCGAAGGGTAAAAATGGTTTACTGTTTTGGAGTGGACAAGATTCCATGGAGTCGTCCAGTGACTTCGTGGCTCTAGGTTTTGTTGATGGAGGACTGCAGTTACGCTATAACCTGGGAAGTGGAGAGGCAGTTATTGGATATAATGATTCAAGACTTTACGATGGCCAGTGGCATTTTGTCAGAGCACAAAGGTATGTTTTCTTTGCCTTGCTTTTATTCAGTATTCCTGAGGTTACATGCGACTGTATTTAGGATTTTTAACTTTGGTTCCATGCCAGGCAAATTTTGAAAAAAACCCTTTTCCCTTGTGTGCTGTTATCAAATTATTATTTTGAGAGTAAGAATCTTTTATTGTCCACAATTTCCCATCATGTAGCATTCATTGCAAAATAACTAAAGGCCAAATTACATGGATGTAGCCGGTAAAGCCACATTTCAACAGATTAATTAATTAATTAATGGATTACCGTTGAAAACCCAAAAGGGTTATTATTTTGAGGAGTAAGAATCTTTTATTGTCCACAATTTAAAAGCCTGCTTATATAAATACTAGTGCTGGTATTGGCATCCTGCAATACGATATATCATGATACTAAAATTTTAGTCACAACGATATACTGCCAAAGTATTGTGCACTGAAGCTGCTGATCACGAATCATAAGGGTGGGATGACGTATAACGATACTCAAATCTTTAATTCTAACATCAACTATAGAAAACCTTAAGATCAAAACAAAACCATTTTTAAGTATTTCACCAAATTCCGCCAGCGTTTTTCAATGTTCATTCAGAAATGAAATAATTAAGTTTATACATGGACTTTGTGAATATTAATAAAATGCGACCGCTATGTTTGACACAGTTCCTGACGCTGAGATTTCCGAGAAACTTATGAAGGGAAAATAAGTCTGCATATATTTTAATCATCAAACAAAAGTAAGCCTTTCTTGACAGATATCTTGATTCAGCAGTATTGAAAGTAAAACATCAGCATGTTGTGATCTGAATAAAATTACGAGGAAACATATGTCTTGTTTTGTTAAATACGTTAACCTGTTTGAATCACTAAACATGTTTTGACAGCATAGCCGGAAAGGCACAACCACAACTATTGCCGGAGAGCCATCAAGTTTGGCTATCTGATTCAGAAATGTGGCTCTCCCTGCCTGTAACCGTTCACTGCAGAGTTGTCTATCATATAGGTGACAGGATTTGAATATCAGATTCATTCTCATTACTGAATGACTCTCCTCTGACATTTTGTTGACATATTCCGTTAGACATTTCAGAAATGTACCATATTAGAAATAAGATTAAATATCAAAGATGTTTGCAAGATCCCACATTAAGTGAGTGTTGTATCTGGTGCAATGATGGTGCCATGGTCTAAGGTACTGCAGGTAAGGAAGGGTATACATGTCCGTGTATCTTACTGAAACCTCAGGTTCCATGCCCAGCATGGTCACAATGTATAAAGTGCTATCCTGACGTACCTAGCTATAGTTAGTGGTATATTGCTCACAGTCATGTAAAATCATACTTACTCACTCACCCTCTCACTCTGACTGAAGTCCCATGTTTCCTGTGACTTTAGTAGCAGCATGTTAGTCACAATAGCTGTGAAGAACTTTGGCAGATTTAACCTCGTCTGCTAAATGCTTCTGCTATCAACCACAGGGTTAGCTGACCCTGGCCCAAACTTGCTAGGCTGTAGATTCAGCTGAACAGGCACCTTGTAACTTTGTGAAAAAATAAAATAAGAAACGTTTTTTATAACTGAATATCATAAAATGAAATTTTACAGCTGAAGTATGAATAAAGCCAGTAATCAGTTGTTGAAGAGTTTGTAAGATGTAGTTGTTATGAATGTACCGGTAGTAGACTGGACACTTTCCACCAGTTTGGATGTGAATAAGCTGAGTCTTTACAAAAATAGCTGGGTTGGAGGTTGAATGCCTTCTTTTGTAAATAAATGTAATTCTAAATCACAAAATTGATACCAAATACAATGTAGTGAGTGAGTGAGTGAGTGTGGTGTTGTGCCGCTTTTAGCAATATTCCAGCAATATCACGGCGGGGGACACCAGAAATGGGCTTCACACATTGTACCCATGTGGGGAATCGAACCCGGGTCTTCGGCGTGACGAGCCACTAGGCTACCCCACCGCCCCAAATACAATATAAAGTAATATGCCTTGCAATCATATAGGTCTAGTTAAAACGATTGATAATTGGAAACATTGTTGATGCGAAAAATTATTAATCATTATCGGTATGGAAATGTTGTCATTGATAATATCGTGTATAAAAGTGTGTGATGAAATAAAGTTTCAATTTGCTCAGACAATACACAAACTTTGGGTTTTATTCATGGGCTGCTTCTAAATTTTGTTCAGGTCTGTGTTTTGTTTGTAATCCAAGCCTAAATATATTACCACTCACCAGTGATGTGAAATATTTTGATTTCTTTCACATGTTTTGGGCTTCTTTGATCAAAGTTACTTCTCTGATATTTATCAATAATTGGTTGATATTTAATTAATGATGATGGATCTCGATGGTCTGTATGGATAACAAGCCCTAAGATCATGTATTGTGTTATTTCTTCTAAGATCTTTAAAAATATGAGCCATTCTTTTTAATGTTTTAGGTTGGTTAGATTTTTTGATAACCTATTCCTCAAGTTTTCAAGGTTGTGTTTTATGTTGTTTAATTGAACCAGATTTCTTTAAGCTGCACCAATCAAATGTTCCACAAAAGAAAATTTTAATCCAAGAAAAGAACCAAAAGCTTGATCTAAGAAAACGTAATTGTGGATGATGAGAAAAAGTTTTCTTTGTAGGGTTCACCTGTAAAGGTATTAGGAAAAAGGTTGCAAGTGTTCTTGTCTGCTTTGCTGGTTTGCTGAAGCTCATGCACAATGGATGGCATTCTTCCACAGAAAGGTCATCACAGCCTTACATCTCGCGTCAGTGACATGTTAATAGGTGTTGGTTATCACTAAGGTTTTACTGTTTTAGTAAACCGAATATTTCACTGGGTCTCCATTGCTGTAGAAGACATACATCCATGTGACATTTACAGTTAAAAAATGGGGAGAAATAAGTGTGTGATAAATTACCAGTTTTCTGTAATTTAGTTTTCAGTATTGGCTTTAATTGTTTGGCGTATCCCAGTTAAAATATGTTCTACAGATTGATGTCATGTCTGCTTGACTAAACTGTTGTCTGACATTGAGTTTTGATATGTTTCTGCAAATGGTGTAGTATTATCAATGGGTAGTTCACTCTCATTGTAATTAAACATTATTTCCAAGTTATTTCAGTATGTGAAACGACGTCTTAAACATCAATAATTTTTCGAATGATTTCTGTGTTTTTGTAAAGACCGTCATCAAAGGAAGGTTTATTATTTGGTAACTTTGCAAGTTTATTTTCAACTAGTTTAAGAAGAATATTCAGAACAAACTCTTAAACTTCAAGACGATATGTAACAACCCTAAGAAGGCTACCTCACCAGGGACCTCATTTGGGACCTCAAGGAAGCCACAAGGGCCTTACTAGGAACCTCAGTATGGAGCTCACAAGGGAACACATAAGGGAGAGCTTGTAGGGACCTTAACAGGGACCTCACTAAGGAATTCACAAGGGACCATGGAGGGACCTCACCAGGAACCTCATTAAGGACCTCACGAGGAAACTCACAAGGGAGAGCTTGTAGGGACCTCAACAGGGATCACACTAGGGATCTCACAAGGACCATAGAGGGACCTCAACAAGAACCTCATCAAGGACCTCACGAGGAAACTCACAAGGGAGAGCTTTTAGGGACCTCAATAGGGACCTGAAGAGGAAACTCAATAAGAATCTCACTAGGGATCTCACAAGGGACATTGTAGGGACCTCAACAGGGACCTCATTAAGGACCTCATGAGGGAAACTCACAAGGAGAGCTTGTAGGGACCTCAACAGGGACCTTAAGAAGGAACTCAATAAGAATCTGCTCAAAGGGACTCTCTCACAAGGGACATTTGGGGACCTCAACAGGGATCTCACATCGTAGGGGACCTCAACAGGGAACTCACAAGGGATCTTCACAGGTTATATGAGCATGTATTTACTACCCTTGTGTAATTCCTTAACATAAATATATGAACAGGGAAGTATTGTGAGAACCTTTGTCCAGCTGATAACAGATCTTGTGAGTTGCTGTGCTGCTTTTGTACGTGGAGGATGTGAATGTGGGTAAGATGCTAGACTATAACTATTCTAGTGTGCACTACATTACAGTTAGACTTCCAGCATCCCTTGCTTGTCATAAGAGGTGACTGTTGGGATTGGGTGGTCAGCTATGCTGGCTTGGTTGA